>NC_084651.1:29965701-30303201 GCF_019802595.1 Syngnathoides biaculeatus | reverse complement strand
CATGATCGTTCTTTATTCAGGTGCATACCTTTACCCCCAAAAATTACAAATCCAAATACAACTAACTACTAGAAGTGAAACTAAACTGAATTCAGATTTGCATCGTGGTATACAACCGTGCTTTAATAACGTGTATATCGTATCCATTCAAAAACGTTTTAGTTCCTTGTTTTTATAAATGATTGAAACCCATGAATTTGACAATTATTAACATCATGTTTCGTTATCTGTAAATAATAGAGACATTTTTACATGTAATTGCTTCTGAACTGTCACCCTGTTATTGACAACCCTGTCTGGAACTGGGGTTGGTTGTTTTGGTGGATCTTGCCTCTCAATACCGGTAGCAGTGGAAGTAAACAAGGGATGAAGTCCGTCAGGTTTTTTGGCCTTGGGTTGACATCTGAATGTACCAGCTATGGAAAAGTTTGTTTTCCTTGCTTCCAGTTGTTGACGTGTTTTTGTCGCTTCGCGTTAACTTCCAATGCCTTGAAACCTCTTGATCCATAGTCAATATTATCCTGACACCACGTCCATAATCCTTTACCAGATTGATCAATTTTGTGAATGAAGTTGCTTAACAGAGTGGTATCTTCCTTCTTTCCAACATTATCGACGTTTTCTCGTTCCATCCAATCCCATCTAAACTTATTTTTGATATTTCTATCATTTTTTTTCACTCGAGAAGCGTCTTTCCTCCCGAGCAGTGCCATTGTGTTCACTTGCAAATGTGCCCATTAACTGCCTGTTCCGCATTCGACCAATCAACATATGCGTATCACATTTTCTGCATTGTTTCCACATCGCTTGCAAACGTTGGATCAGAAAATGAACAAGTGTGAATTCTGGCACGTGTTACGGTCGGAATATTGCAGAAAAACTTTAATTAAATCATCATCTAAATGGAAAAATCACGTCTAGTACATATACTATATAATAATAATTGGGGGGGGGTAGAATCATATTGTTCACCAGTTCTGAGTATAGCCCACCTCTCGCCCTCGGCTCTCGTGAAAAGTGTTAAGGAAAATTGATAGCTCATATAAAATATACAATACACAACATATACTGAACTGAAAACCATCCCCAGAAAACCAAGTTACAAATTCAATCAAGGATTTCGTGAACTGTTCTACCCCGATCACCTCTCTCTTCAAATGCACCACAGACAATAAATGCTGCAAATTTGCATAATGCAAATTTATCCTCATGGTGTTGCCGTAGTTTGCAAACAAAGATCACTCAGGTGGTCTGCATGTGCACAACGCACACACATACACATTCACGTGCGCATACACACTAACACACGCATGAACCGCAGGTTCTGCTTTGACAATTGCTATTGTTAAGGTTCCCCAAAAAGGATGCATTTGGACTGAACCAAAACAGAATTAAACAGTTCGGGTTTTTAAAAAAGCACTCCATTCCGACTGCCTACATTTGTAAATTATATTGTATGCTTTTATTGAAAATCTAGTTTTATCTTGCACGTATTTTTTTTTTTCTTTTTTTTTTTTTTTTTAAATCGTATGATGCCCAGTCACAGTAAAACAAAACAAAACGGGCAAACGGACCGCCAACAAAAATTAGCCTTTCAACCAACTTGGGGGCATTAACATAAATTAAATACACTGTCACTACACTACAGAATGTATACTGTTCCTTTTCAAAAACAAAATCTTAATTTGGAATGAATGCAAACAGACAGTACCCAAGCAATATTCCTATCTTAGAAATGGCTTTGGCCCAAGAACAAAAACTGAGACTGAGTACCCACCATTTAAAAAACTGCAAATAGGCGAATTTACAATTGCTGAATCATATCTGGGAGTTCACTTTACTACACCTTATACTTGGGAGCCAGGGGGATTAAAAAAAATTATATATATATATATATATATATAAAGGAGATGGCACCGCTTTGCTCCAGATCGCTGTATGGCATTACTGGCTTTGCATTAATGGAAGCATTTCTTATGGTATAAGGATATGACTCTTACCTGGGAAGTTGAGCTTTGACTTGCCTCTGACATACACTGTGATAACGCTCCACCTTAAGGAAGCCCTGATTAAGAACACGCTGGCAGATCATATCCATTCGTTTACAAACCTGCAGGGTACAAACAATTCAAGTCAATTTTGTTCTAATGGTGCCAACATTGCATCGCAAATTTTATTCAGTTACACAATCCAAAGAGAGGCTGTTTATACAGCACTGGGAGTTATGTTTGCATCACGGCACTTATGTCACTGTATTACATTTCACATTCAGTTGATACCATTTCAAATGAGTTAATTTTGAAGTACAGCCAAAAGCATATTGCTAGGCCTGATATCCCAGAGTCTGATCTACACTATATTTTTAATCACTGAACACACTGGGATGAAATGTGAATGTCCGCTAACGACACAAAAAAAAAAAAAAAAGAAAAAAAAAAACCTTAAAATTAAACCATCCATCCATCCTCCACTGCTTTTCCAGGTCGGGTCGCGAGGGCAGTAGGTTTAGCAGGGGTACCCAGACTTCCATTTCCCCAGCCACTTCACTTGGCTTGATGAAGCCAACAGAACCACATCATCTGCAAAGAGCAGTGATGCAAAAGAGGTCACCATTCTGTGCCTCGGCCACGCTAAGAAATTCTGCCCATAAAAGTTATGAACGAAATCAGTGACAAAGGTCAACCTTGACCGAGTGCAAATCTCACTGGAAAGGAGTCCGGCTTATTGCCGGCAATGTGGACCAAACTCTGGACACGGGTCATACAGGGACCGAAAAGTAGTATCGGGGGTTCGGTATCCCGTACTCCCGAAGAAACCCCCACAGGGCACCCTGAGGGACACGGTTGAACGCCTTCTCCGAGTACACAAAAAATATGCTGACTGGTAGAGCGAACCCCCATGCACCTTCAAGGATCCTCCCCATTGTGTAGAGCAGGTCCCCTGTTCCATGGCCAGAACAAAAACCACATTGCTCCTCCTGAATCTGAGACTTGACTTCCCAACGGACCCTCCTCTCCAGCACCCCTAAATAGACCTGAACAGGGAGGCTGAGGAGTGTGATGATCGCCTTGTAGTTGGAAGACACCCTCCTGTCCCCCTTCTTAAAAAGGGGAACCACCACGCCAGTCTGCCAATGTGGAGGCATTGTCCTCGATGTCCACGCGATGTTGCAAAAGCGTGTCAAACAGGATAGCCCCACAGCATCCAGAGCCTTTAGTAACTCCAGGTGAATCTCATCCTAACTAACCTAACCCTAGCACTGAGGAGCTTTGTAAGTACCTCGTGACCACAATCCCAGACAAAGAAGAGACCACCTCAAAGAACCCAGACTGCTTCCTCGTGTCAGCGGAACTGAGGAGGTCTTTGAACCATTATCCTCACGGCTCAAAACGTCCTGAGTTGAGGTCAGGAGCGCGCAATCCTCAGTATATATACAGTGTTGACAGTGCACCAGAATTTGGTGGTGGACCAAAATTTCCCCAAAGCCATGTTGAAATCGTTCTCCATTTCCTCACCGAACTCCTCCTATGCCCGGGTTTTTGCCTCAGCAACTACCAAAGCTGCATTCCACCTGGCCAGTCGGTACTCATCAGCTGCATTGGGACTCCCACAGGGCAAAAACAACAATCAGGACGCGTTCCCCCAGCCGAAGGCAGGCCAACTTCTCATCCACAGGGGTAAAACCCCAACGTACAGGCACTGAGCCAGGAGGGCAATAAGTATACCAACACCTGCTCAGCGCCTTTCACGATGGACAACTCCAGAGTGGAACAGAGTCCAACCCCTCTCAAGAGGATTGGTACCAGAACCCAAGTGGTGCATAGAGGAGAGTCCAACTAGAACTAGTCGGAATTTCTCGACCTCACGCACCAGCTCAGGCTCTTTCCCTGACAAATAGGTGACATTCTGTGTTCAGTGATGAAAAAGAGTATTAGAACAACACTCTGCTCTATTGCAAGTTCTCCCATTTAGAAATCATGGAGGGGTCTGAAATTTTCATCGTTGGTGCATGTCCAATGTGAGAGAGATAATCTAAAAAGAAAAATCCAGAAATAATGTGATTTTTAACGATTTGTGTGCTACAGCCGCAAATAAGTATTTGAAATCATGTCTATCAGCTAGAATTCTGACCCTCAAAGACCTGTTAGTGCGCCTTTAAAAGTCCACCTCCACTCCATGTATTATCCTGAATCAGATGCACCTGTGTGAGGTTGTTAGGTGCACAAAGATACCGGTCCACCCCATCAATAAGAGTCAAACTTGTAACATGGCCAAGACCAAAGAGCTGTCCAAAGACACCAGAGACAAAATTGTACAACGCCACACGGCTGGAAAGGGCTACGGAGAAATTGCCAAGCAGCTTGGTGAAAAAAGCTCCACTGCTGGAACAATCATTGGAAAATGGAAGAAGCTAAACATGACGGTCATTCTCAATCGGAGTGGAGCCCCATGCAAGATATCACATTAGAAAGGTGACAAGTCAGCCCAGGACTACACGACAGGACTTGGTCAATGACCTGAAAACAGCTGGGACCACCATTTCCAAGGTGAGTGTTGGTAATACACTAAAACGTCATGGCACGGAAGGTTCCCCTGCTGAAACCAGCACATGTCAAGGCCAGTCTGAAGTTTGCCAATGACTATTTGGATGATATACAGGAGTTATGGGAGAAGGTTTTATGGTCAGATGAGACCAAAATTGAACTTTTTGGTCATAATTCCTCTAACCGGAAGAAGATGAATGATGAGTTCCATAGCTGGCGATGAAGTTGCCGACCGAGCAGTGGGACCCAACTCGGAGGACAAGCTTGCTTTGGAAACACGGGACTGGTAAGCATTTGTGAAGTTGTCGTTTTGTTTATTTGGCCATAAACTGATAAATAGTCATGGCTTTGATATCCTGAATATAGATACGAAGTTTTCGGTCTTGTTTTAAAATTATGCAAACGCCGTCTATTATAGGTACGTGAAAACCCCACAACCGTGACAACTATTTTACGTGTACAAGACTTGTACATTGTTGCACCACTACTCACAGAAGCCGATAATGTAGTCTACAGTCTAAGTTGGTATACAGGGTGTCCATAAAGTCTCTTTACCATTTCAAAAATGTATTAAAAATGCAATTGATTAGATATTTTATTCAGATTTGTTCTATTGTATTCAGCGTTTATTAAAGTTTCTTGTTTTTTTTTACCGATTTCAATACACTTCTAGATGGGCACCATTAGGTGCACGAACCACAGCAGACGGTACTCGATTTCTTGCCATGTTCGCTGTAGCATAGCCTCATCAATTGTGGCAATGGCATCAGTAATCCTTTGCTTTAGGTCAGTAATGTCTATTTGTTCGATACACGATATCTTTAACATAGCCCCATAGAAAGAAGTCCAGGGGAGTGATATCTGGTGAACGTGGCGGCCAAGGAATTGGCCCATCCCTTCCAATCCACCGGTCTGGAAATGTTTGAGTGAGGAACCCTCGAACATGCAGCCCCCAATGTGGTGGTGCACCATCAAGCTGAAAAATTATGGTTTGTTGAAGATCATTCAGTTGTGCCGCCACATATTTAGTTAAAAGGTCAAGGTAAGCATGTGAAGAAATTGAGGTCTCGTTGAAAAAAAAAAAAAGGACCAATAATTCGATTGCACGTGATCCCACGACACACCACCTTTGGGCTTTTACGCTCAATTTCTCTAGTCAAGTGGAGTTGTTCTGATCCCCAGATTCTCACATTGTGTTTGTTCAGTTTCCCTGAAACATGAAAGGTTGCCTCATCACTAAAACTACCTTGTCATCCTCAGAAATTCGTTCCAGCATGTTAACTGCAAAATCTTTTCGTCTTGGTTTATCATTTGGCTCGGGTGCCTGTAAGAGTTGCATTTTGTAAGCGTACAATCGCAAGTTCTTTTGTAGGACTTTGTGCACTGTTGAACGCCATAGCTGTAATTGTGTTTAATTTTGTGGGAGAACGAGAAAAGGATTGTCTTACACGATCGATGTTTTCATTAGATGTTGGTTGCCCACTCTGACACTGTCCCTGTCCCCATAAATTTCTTGTGCCACGCACGAATTGACGGATGTGATGGTGGATCTGTTCCATACTTAGTTCTGTAGTTTCGCTGAGTGTGTCTATCCGATTTTGTTTCAATAAACCACGATACACATTGCACCTTCTCTTGAGGGGTGGCCATTTTATAGGGGTTCATTCACCATCACCTCTTTCACAAACAGGATCCTTGAAACACACAAATGCAGTGTGCTACAAAAAAAAAAAAAAAAAAAAACAAACTTTAATAAACACTAAATAGAACAAATCTGGATGAAATATCCAATTGCATTTTTAATACATTTTAAAGGTATGGACACCTTGTATTTTCACAAATAAGGATTTTAATGAAGGAAAATGTCATTAATTTGAGAGAAATAGCTGGTGATATCATGCTTCACCATCAATATAATTTCCCGTGGTAAACAGATGCCATAACCAGACAGTTTCCAGACCTGTCCCAAACCCCATTTTAGTCACAATTTTCCCCAAGATGTCATGAGCAAAATCACAAAACCTTACACTGAAAGCTGTAAACCGGTATCTTGTGGTTTTGTTTGGGCACTAAATGCTTACAATGGAAATTTATATGGGGCAGATGGTTGTGTTTACTGAACTGATATGGGTCTTTGAGCTTTTTAAGTTTGTGAATGTGAACAGATTTTTTTTTTTGTTATAGCCATGGGTGTGCATGTAAATCCTTCATCCCTACGCAAACAGAAGAGTTTTTGTTGCCATGAGAGTCAACATATTCACCAGAAAATGGCATACTATCAAGACCATCTGCTGCAGAGCATGATGGAGCACCCAGGATTTATTGCAAGCTGTCTGAACCCATGGGAACAAGAGGTTGCGCATTTACAATTCATGCAACAGTATCGGCAGGATACTGGATTTTTCGCAACATGAGTAAGAGCTATTTTAAAAATGATTAAGAATAATATTTCTCCTATTGGCGGCACAGTGGAGCAGCTGGAAAGCATTGGCCTCACAGTTCTGAGGCCCTGGGTTTAATTCCAGACGTGCCTGTGTGGAGTTTGCATGTTCGCCCCGTACCTGCGTGGGTTTCCTCTAGGCATTCTGGTTTTCTCCCACATCCCAAAAACATCCAATAATTAGAGAGGTTCCCAGCCAGACCAAAACAAATAGCTGCACTCATAATCACACCTAGGGGCAATTTAGAGTGTCCAATTAATGTTGTATGTTTTTGGGATGTGGGAGGAAACTGAAGTGCCCACAGAAAACCCACACAGGGACGTGGAGAACATACAAACTCCACACATGGAGGGCTGGGATTGAACACGGGTCACCACCACTGTGAGGCCAACGCTTTCCATCTGATCTAACATTCCACCCCATTTACACTCAGATTTTTCAAAATAAATATTTATTTATATTATTCTTGTTCCTGCTAAAAGTAGCATTTGTTCAAACAAGGTCCCATTCTGGGAAATTGTCATATTTTCAGGTTACACACTGCTTACAGACCGCTTGTGAGATGGTGTTGGGGAATTGTTGTGAGAAATAACCGTGTGCCCTTTTTATCCTGCTGTGTGTCAAAGATACGTGACACCTTACCTAATCCAGAGGATCCTGATTTTTTTTTCTGTGTAAATGTTTATGTATATGTTCGTATATGAATTAAACATATACCACAGAAGTAGAGTCATTGCATTTTGTATGCTTATATTTTGTAAAGATATGTCTTGAGAACAAATACATGTTGGAGTACTCACTTTGTCATGTCCCTCTTTGTCATGTCAATTTCGTGAGTCAGATGGTTTCTGGTACGATTATAAAGGGCACTATCCCCACTACGATATACGACATCTTGAGCCTAGCGGAGTTGCGTAAGTCTGGCTGGTTGTCACAACCAATATTCTTGGAATACGCTACACTCTGCGAACACTTTTCTCTCCTTTGGACAGAGACATACTGGGGCAACGATAAAGCCAAAGCACATGTTAAAAGTAGAAGACGTGATAAATCACGTGGGCAGAACATAAAGTAGCTTATCCGGACTATGCAGTTCACCTACTTGCTGAACATAATTGTTATTGCACAATCAAGTGGACGCAATCAAAACAGCAGTTGCTTTTATTGAAAAATTCTTTCATTTTTGTGTCCATGACATCGTTTTATACTTTACAAAATCATCTCGCTACCCGGGTTTAAACCAGTTTGCGTGTCGGATCTGGCCCGCAGGCCATACGTTTGACACCCCTGCCCGAGAACTTCAAACAAACATTCCTTTGCAATTCAGCCCAGAAAGCAATACGACTACCATTTATAAAATTCCGGAAATGGGCGAGAATAACCAGATAAAAAAATGAGCTGGCGCATGAGACACGTCACTTTAGCGTCACCAGTGTTAACACACTTCCAGAGAATTAAAATTCCATGAATTTTCCGTGACTTTCCAAGTATTAAATACAAAATTCCATGACTAATATTGGATTGACTGATTGTGGTAGACAGCAATATTTCAGCTATATTATCGTGTGTTTTCACTTAAAGAATAAGTGCCAAAGCTTATCAATGTAGTAGGTGCATCATAATGACTGGGAAATTTATGGTTATTAAAAATATAAACTACAATTAAATGTTGAATATTTTTTTATCTAAGGTTAATGTTATGTTGCCTATATTAAAAATACAGAATTAGCTATTTATGCACTGTATTGTTTGTGCTTTCATCCTCGATCAGGCTGTGCCAAGGTGGAATTTTAACATTATACACCATCTCATTCTGTACTTTCTACTTTGGCTTCAGACCAGACCTCTTTTACTCAAAAAAAGAGAAAATCTCATCCAGTTGGACCACTTTTTCTTCTATTATTTTCATAACCCGACATTCAACAACAACTTTTTTTTTTTCTTTTACCATTATTATCAAGCGTAAACACAAGCAGCATGTCTAACTCTTTGCTCTGTGCTGCCCAGACTGTGTGGTTGGACGGTGTTTGTAATTATGAATGTACCCCTTTAAGAGCCAAAGGTGGGCGGAGTCAGGTAAACTATCAGAGGCACTTTCCACTCCACACTGACCTGTCACGGATGCGCGCAAGGAGCACAGGAAACAGTAGCTGAAGACTTGCACCGCCTCATGGATGTTTGTGAAAGCAACTCCGGAATTCCAAAAGCAGTTAGTTTTGGCGAGGCGAAGAGAGTCCGTTCGAGTTCGTAGTGATAGCAGCATTCATGGATGGTCTACATTCCCCAATGACCAAAATCATGGCTAACGCCCTGATTGGCAGATGGTCAAACAACAACAAAAAATTGCCTGGCAAAAATTATGCGACATGCTGACAACAAAGAATAAAACCACAAAGAAAAACAGGAGAGGAAATGCCAAAGGCATTGCTGCATTCACTCAAGGACAATTTCAAAGCAGAGTACACAGACGAGGCATGAAACGTTGAGGGGATAGAAGAGGTAGTGACAGCAACTGGGAGAGTGGTGAGTTTGATAATGACAGTTCCCACTACAGTGGAGAGAAGGGACATTGGCAAAGGGACTATCCAAAACGACATCAATCAGAATCAGATTTATTGGCCAGGTGTGTAAAAACAAGGAATTTTTCTCCAGCAGTCAGTGCTGTCCTGGTACGACATTAAGATCAACAAAGTAACAAGAACAAGGGACATTCTAATTATCGTAAATATTCCTTATACGAGCCATTTCATCCTAAATTATTCTGATTATTACTATTTTCGTGCGTTTTCTCACTCTGGACAGGTTATGGACTTCCTCGTTGCATTTTACATGGACAACTGAGGCTACTAATGCCTTTGAACACCTCAAGCGTGCAATCTTGGCCTACTCTTGAGATTCCGGACTCAACAAAACCCTTTGTTCAGTTTGTACACGAATGCCATGGAAACATGACCTCAGTATTAATTCAGGGCCGTGGCGACCGTCTCCGTCGAGTGCAGTATGTCGCTACTCTCGTGCCACTCCCTGAGAAGGGGGATCCACACCCTTACGGAGGGGAATTACAGCACTTATGTACACCTCATGTTGACCTTTTTGATATGACATTACAAAATCCAAATTTGGTGTTTTACGTAGACGGTTCTACTTTACGAAATCCTAATATTGGTTCCTGCGGCAGCGGCTTGACAGTGATTGATGATTTTGGAGTTGTAGCTTCGTCACCACGACTTTCACATTACCAGTCACAAGCAGGTGACACTCACACAGGCCCGGCATTTGGCAGAGGAACTCCATCACAAATTACATAGACTCCCGGTATGCTTTTGGCGTGGTCCGTGACTTTGGTGCCACCGCCAATTTTTTTTACATCTGATGGCAAACCAATTTCTTCACCATGACAAGGTTGCTGCTCTCCTTGATGCAGTCCTTCTGCCCTCCCTTATAGCAGGGTGTCAATGTGCAGCACGCACCATGTCTGACCCTGTCTCTCGGGGGAATGCACGTGTTGACGCCACCACCAAGGCTGCATTAGACCTGCCTCTTCCAACATTCTACCTCAACTCCTCCCTCTCCACGGTCCACTCACCCCCCCCCCCCCCACTGACCTTCCCTCATCATCAACTCCCGCTGAACGTGCTGTGTGGCAATAATGTGGAGCAACTTTCGACGAAGGCATTTGGATGGGCCCTGACCGTAAGCCTCGTCTTCCCCGAAGGATGTGCAGCAGGTAAGGGTGATTAAGGATAGAGATGTGTTGACTGGTGCCAGTTGTAAGCGAAATAGATGGAAAGAATACTTTGAGAAGTTGATGAATGAAGAAAGTCAGAAGCAAGAGTAGAAGCAACAAGTGTGAAGCACCATGAAGTGGCAATGATTAGTAGGGGGGAGGTTAGAAAGGCACTAAAGAGGATGGAAAAATGGAAAGAAAGTTGGTCCTGATGACATACCAGTGGAGGTGTGAAATCAATTTAGAGAGTTGGCTGTGGAGTTTTTGACAAACATTCAATAGAATACTAGCTGGCTAGAAGATCCTGGCTGTTTGCTTCGGGTCATTGTCATGTTGAAAGACCCAGCCATGACCCATCTTCAATGCTCTGACTGAGGGAAAGAGGTTGTTCCCCAAAATCTCACAATACATGGCCGCAGTCTTCCTCTCCTTAACACAGTGGTGTCGAAAATTTCAGAACCCTCCATGATTTCCAAGTGAGAGAATGCAATAAAGCAGGGTGTTCAAATACTCATTTTTTTCCACTGTATGAAAAGTTTTTGTTGGTACACACACCTCACAGAAACTGACATATGCAGTAACAATATCCGTGAATTTATCTCGGCTGCTTGCTGAATTTTCAAAGACATTCCAGTCTGTGCAGTCAAAGCAGCTTTGAAGTTCTTATTTTGCCCCGCTGGTCCTTTTTTCAACAGGTTTTACCAAAGGCTTCACACACTCAAGTGGTTACCTGTATATAGGTATTAAGTGGAGTAAACAGTGATCAGAGGAGCCTAGCGGTGCACAGGGTATTGCGCGCAGACAGTGGTGGTATGTGCTGCTTATCTTTAGGAAGTTCATGGTTAAGTTTATCTGTGTTAAATTCTGCTCTGATAATGAGGGGTGATTTCTTTTTTTTTTTTCCTTCTCAATCTCATTTACCTGCTTGGCGAGCGTTAGGAGTGCTGCATTCATGCTAGGTTTAGGTGGAAAGTGAACACCTATGAGAATGAAAGAGGCGAATTCACACAGCAATTGACCCCTCCGTGGATATTGCGCAATCCGCATCACTGACCAATCAGAGGCCAGAGATCTGCATAAACCAAAGCCCGTTTTTGCTCCCGCCATTTTCTCAGACAACATTGTATGGTCCAGTATAGGGTTAGTTAGCGTTTTATCGCGCATTTGAGTTATTTAACAAAAAATATGGTTAAGAGGTGTAGTCACGTACTTTGTAATAGTGACGACAGATATCCTGAAAGGCTAGTTGGTGGAGTTCGATTCGTACCCTTTCCAAAACCGAAGACCCAGTACGAAAAATGCCTTTGATGGATCAAACTTTGTGGAAGACCGCATCATCAACTAAATCCATCTATTATCAACCGGAACACATATATTTGCACGAAGGTATGCCCTATATTTGATTTTCAATACATGTCTCGTATAAATGAATTCAAAGTTATTCGCTAGCATAACACTGCTGCGTGTGAACGATTGACACACTTATTCTTTGTTGAGCGATATTTAGCGATGATCGGACTGGACAAACGTATTGATTTCTTGCTGGCTCGCGGCCAGAAGCTTAACCAGACTGTGTTTGCACGAAGATATGCCCTAAATTTGATTTTTAATACACGTCTCATATAAATGAATGAGACGTTCTCCGCTAGCATAACACCGCTACGTGTGAACGATTGACACTTATTCTTTGTTGAGCGATATTTAGCGATGATCGGACTGCAGAAACTTATTGATTTCTTGCTGGCTCGCGGCCAGAAGCTTAACCAGACTGTTTGCACGAAGATATGCCCTAAATTTTATTTTTAATACACGTCTCGTATAAATGAATGACACGTTCTCCGCTAGCATAAAATTGCTACGTGTGAATGATTGAATGAAATCAGAAGCATGGCGTCTCTCTCAGTTAAGAATGTATTATTGTATTTAGAATCTATAATATATCGTTGATTTGAATGAAATCAGAAGCATGGAGTCTGTCTCAGTTCAGAATGTATTGTATTGTATTTGCCATTTTTACTGTTTGTCTTACGTCAGCGCACGTGGCGTGACGTCACTTCAGGAGGCGTGGTTAAGTGCCCTGTACGGAGGGGTCAATTAAAACTGCTTGCAGTTTACCTACGGACAATTGAGGTAGATTATTATTCTTCGAAGCATGAAAAAGTCATCGTCATCTACACGTTGGAAGGATGTGCGCATGCCCAAACCTGAGTGCGTTTTAGGGGATAGTATGGTTTTACCATTTTGTTCAAGCAAGTTTCTGCTCTAAACTTATAGCCGCTATTGACAAAAAAATATTTTGGCCGCATTGCTTAATGTGCTGCAGGGTTCACAGCTCCTGAAAAAAAGCAGCTTGTCTTCTGGAAAATATGAGAATTTTATTTAATGACAGAGAGAGAGATTGTCTTTGAAATTTTTACATTTTCTTCAAAGCTAAAAGTTTACATACATTTCCTTAGTATAGAGTAGCATTTCCAGTGAATTGAATGACTTGGGTCAAACGCTTTGGGTAACCTTCCACAAGCTTCTGACCGTATTGCTGGAATCTGGGCCATTACTGCCTAATGACAGAACCCATGGAACTGAACACGTCTCCTTCCTTGACGGTGCGATGCCTGGAGTTTTGACCTCGAAGAAAATATAAAATTCTCTTAGAAATTCTGTCATTATTGTGGCATTTATCAGAATTTATTTTTGTGACTAAACCGAAGATGTTGTGATTTGACTTCAGACAGTGTAACAAAAAATGAAATGTTTTTGCACACTGTATGAAAACTTATAGCTTGATAGTGTTCAATCGTTTTTCATGTGGGTTACGTTCCCCCCGTGAATAACGAAAATCTGCGAATAAAAAGGCAGTATATGTACCTCTAATTTGTGACCGAAAGGCGCACTTAACTCTTTAATTTGCTCCAAAATGGGCAGCACATCTTAAGTGCACAACAAATTCCAAAACCTGTAAATGTTGTATGCCTTGACCAATCACGTACACCTGAACACACCACTTGTTAGAATGCATGCTAGCATGTTTTAGTGTGTATTCAAGATACCATATGACTGCGCTCACGAGGCAGTGAAGAACAATTGCAATTTTATATTTGTAAACAGAAGAAGCTTACACGGGCCACACACTGAATGTAGGCAGGTCATTAATCAAAATGATGTTCACGATAATGGTGGCACATCAAAACTGAAATTATCACACCACAGCAAACAGAACAGCATAACTGGTAAATAATAAAACAAAACAATGACTAAAGAAGTACAGTAATCCCTCTACTTTGCGCTTCACTGATTGCAGATTCAGTGTATCACGTTTTTTTTTCCCACCCCCAAAAACAGACAGGTCAGTCTACAATACCTGCTATACCTCTTTAAGGAGCACTCCCACCCTCCAAAAATAAAATAAAATAAACCCAGATCGGCTTTTTGGAGCTGATTGGCTGCATCATCGAAGCTCCACCCAGCAACTCTCTCTCCCTCCCCCATCCTCGCCGTCATTTTCAACCATGTCAGAGTGTCTGCGTGACAACCTCTCTCGTTCTCCAAAGCCCATGTGCTTGATCTTAAAGCTGCTGCCGAAGCACCCAAGCTCAAGAGGAGGATGCAAAATAAGAAGATTGTTATAAAAGGGAACTACGCTTGCTTTGTGGACAGCGAATTGCAAACAAATATGGCATGTTTTATAAATAAATCCTTGTACGTTTGTTTTTGGTTTGAAACAAAATGCTTTTTTCCCTAGCGCGTTATTCTTTGCAACAAGTAATGGAAATGCTGGGGTTAATCGGTGGAGACATCTCCGAGGTGGAGGATTTATCAGACATCGATGATCCTGTGGGAGATGCTGAATATCAACCTCCTCCCACCAGCAGTGAGGAAGACAGAAGTGGGTGTGAAGACCCCGTGCCACAACCCTGTCAGCCTATCAGGGGACGCAAACGTTTGGCGAGGAATGCGAGGGAGTCAGATCGTGACATTGCCATATCATGCACCCCGAGGCGTCATTCTCGGACACAGCAGGAAGAGGCTGATGTCTCGGGGAATATCTCTGACGATATAACACCAGGACCCAGCCATGAAGAACAGTCCAACAAAGGGCGTGGAATGGGATGGAAGGCTTCTTCGCTTACCCCAAGCTCCGTTTGACCACGAGGAGGAAACTGTTCATGACAGAGAAGGCTGGACCCCACTGGACTACATACAACAGTATATTGACAAACATTTGACAAAAATAATTGCAGAATGCTCAAATGCTACATCACTGTCTCGAAGTGGAGATGCACTCAACACAACAGCTGATGAAATTCTTCATTTTTTTGGTGCCTGTATTTTGATGTCTTGTGTACCATATCCTACAATCAAGATGTACTGGTCTAAATCCTTGAGATTCCATGCCATTATTGAAAAGTTCACATGTGACGGATTCTTCCGACTGAGGAGGTCACTCAAAGTGCTCAATGATGAGGATGTTGCAGAAAATCTGAAAGAGTGTGACAAGTTCTGGAATTTGAGGCCTTTTCTCAACCGCATTTTGAAAGGCTGCAAATCTCAGGGTCGGTCACAGTGTGTTTCCATTGAAGAACAGACAATTCCATTCACAGGAGCTTATCTATGTCGATAATATCTTCTGATGAAACCAAACCCAGTTGGCATTAAAAACTTTGTTTGCGCAACATCAAATGGTATAGTACTGGACTTTGGGATTTCTCAAGGTGCAGATCGACTCCGTGAACAAGTTGAAGAACTCGGGAATTTGGGTTTGGGTGGCTTGATCGATCATCTGTCTCAGACTCTGCATCCTAATACAAATGTGTACTGTGATCAATTCTTCACATGAATCCTGGCAGTGGAACACATGATGAAGAAGCAGGTGTATATAACTGGTACAGTTATGAGGAATCGAGTTGCTGCTGCAGTGCAGAAATTGTCAAGTGACAAGACCATGAAAAAAATGGAAGAGGAACCTCAGCACAAGTTACCAATATGGATGGAAATATTTGTGTCACCAAGTGGTTTGACAATAAACCTGTGTTGATGATGTCGACTATACATGCTCAAGAGCCAGAAGACACATGCCAGAGATGGGACAAGAAACTGAAAGAGTATGTGACCATCTCTCGACCATGTTATCCGTGAATACAACTCCAAGATGGGTGGAGTTGACCTTGTGGATAGAATGATGAGCTTCTATCAAATGAGTGTCCGTACAAAAAAAATGGACACTGCGGATGCTGATGCACTTTACCAATCTGGCTTTAGCCAACAGCTGGCTACTTTACCACAAAGGCCTCACTCTAAACGGCACACCAAAGAAGAACATCATCCACTTCCTTCAATTCCGCATGGAAGTGGCCATCACCTTCTTGGCTCAGAGAGACAATGACAACTCTGCTTTTTGAGAGCAGGAAGATGACAGAAGTTTCAGTCCAAGGGAAACAGCGTCCAGTGCAGGCAGTGCCCCACATCTCATTCTGAAGGAAGGCTAATGCACATCTGCCAAAAGTGGTACACTCAAAGAACGCATCATGATGCAGAGCAAAAGGATGCTCAGGGAAAACTCGAGTGCAGTGTGTTACGTGTAAGGTGTTCCTGTGCTCACAGGCAGATCGCAACTGTTATGCTACCTTTCATACATAGGCATGAACATTTTCCCATGGGGAAAAAAATGTTGGAGCACTTTTGGTGTGCAAGTTTCACGTTTCACGCCATGTTCAGAAATTGAAATTAATAGTTCAACAGTAGCAATGAAAAATATTTTTGAAAGTTTACTTGTTTTACATCTGTTTTCCTGCAACTGTTAGCAGCACTTCATATGACTTGCGTAAAGGGGCACAAGTTGTTCCTTTTGAATTTTGTTTTTGCACTCAGAAAACTCTGCTGTGTTCAGGCAACGAATAAAGTTTTGCACATCATGACTCAATTGTGACGTTATTGTGTTCACTCAAATTTAAAACGAATGTCCTCATATGTGGACATATCATTTTTCTCAGAAACTACATCATGTCAAAAGATAATTCTTTGTTTTTCCACTCATCAGGTCCCAATTAGCCTAAATATCAGAGAGAAAATAAAAATGAATGCATTGCAAGAGTTTGGGCCTTGGAGGTTAATAAGGAAGTGAAATGTGTGACGATGAACCTCAAGCTGCAATGAGGGATTAACCCCCACAAGGATGAGGCTTTTGGGCAAGCAAAGGTTGGTTTGGAAAATTTCAAAAATTTCAATGTGGTTCGAGCTGTCGAGTTCAGCAATTGTATTGATGGGGTTATGTACTTTTACAGGGTGTTGGATTAAATTGTATACAGTTATCTCATATTGACCTCTTATTTTGCTATCAATGCTCTTTTGCTATGCTTAATATGCGTACATTGACTCACGTTTGCTTTGTTTGCTTACGGGTTGATTGTTTATCGACCCACAGTTGCTTTATTTATCATGTTTGCTGTGTACATAAAAAGAGGATTCGTGGTGATGTGACCAGAACAAGTTGGGGATGGTAAGAGAAATACATCCCGCGTTCTCCTTGCGAGCAAAAGTTCGCCACACCGGTCAAACTGGAAATGCGTCACAGATATTAGTTGCAACAAGAAAAGACTTCACAGAATATATGTGCATGAATGAGAAAGGTGGAGGGGGAAGAGTGAGGCTACAGGGAGAAGAGATAGCGAGGGTGGAGGACTTCAAATATTTAGGGTCAACAATCCAGAGCAATGGTGAGTGTGGTAAGGAAATGAAGAAACGGGTCCAAGCAGGTTGGAACAGCTGGAGAAAGGTGTCTGGTGTGTTATGTAACAGAAGAGTCTCTGCTAGGATGAAGGCAAACAGTGGTGAGGCTGGCCATGATGTACGGATTAGAGACGGTGGCACTGAAGAAACAACAGGAAGCAGAACTAGGGGTACCAGAAATGAATTCATTTCAGGTAGGAATTACTCTTCTCAATCTCAAATTCCCAAGAAGTATTTATAATGCCAAGTTGGCTCATTTGAGAACAATGAGTTTAAAAAAAAAAAGACAAGAAAAGATGGAGTCATCTCCAACGTACACAAATGTGTGTTGCAGCCACACAAACTTCGAGACACATCTCCGTGACAGACTTTTTTTCCCCCTTTTTTTAAATGTTTGTTTTCAAATGAGTCCAATGCATATTTAAAAAAAAAATAAAAAACTGTCAGTCGCACAGAGGTTTATGTAGGTTCACGTGTGGCCGCAATATGCTTCCGTCTACGGGGGCTGAAGCCCATCCCAGCGGTTTATTTTATTTTTTTAAATATGCATTGGACTCATTTGAGAACAATGCATTATTAAAAAAAAAAGTGTCACGGAGAGGTTAACCTAAGTTTAATGTGTGGCCGGAACACGCTTCCATGTATGGAGGAACTGACTCGCTGTCCCCCCCCCCAATCAGAGTTAATGAATGCCAGTCTGTGTAAAACCAGGAGTCGTTTATTTAAATACTGGCATTTGTATTGAAAAAATCTGAGTGGCTCCATCACTATGTGGGATTTATTCGTGATTGAGAACAGATCCAGCAATGAATTATTTGTTTGCGTCCAGACTTTTCTTGGCTTTCAAATTCTTCCGTGTAAATCTCGAAGACTTACTCACTAGATACATGTGTAGATCCAGTTGTCCAAGACGAGCGGAAGTGGGTCAACAGTCCAATTTCTTATCGGAAAAAAATTCGACTTCAGCATTAAAAATGGGTCCTTTACGCCAAGTGTCTCTCATTTTTCCACGTACCTTCGTTTATTATCACCTTCTAAATGTTTAACGGTATCGGACAAAACTCTGGGCGTCATGTTATAAGGTGTATTTTCGTGTTGTTTCCAACCGACTTAGCATTGAACCATGCTTTGCTTGCCCGACAGTTCAGTGACGTAGGTGCACGAGCTCTATATGGTTTATTGCCAGTTGTCAAAAATAATAAACCTTTTCTAAGCATTATAGGATGGTGTGGAATGAGTAGCAAATTAGATATGCCGCAATGAGCCAGTTAGCCACAAATGACCTAATCGTGCCCCGAGGACCAAGAGTTTAGGATGTTTTATTTTACCGACGCTAATATTACAATGTGGACAAAACTCACTTTTTAATATACAGCATTATTTATTGACCATTATCAAATATAACAAGCTGTTTCTAAGCACATACGATGTCATGGAATGAGCACGAAGTCGAATATGCCTCAATGTGCTGCGATCAGTAGGCTGTGAGCTGGAAGTGATGGGTTTCATGCAGCGATGAGCGAAGATTTTATGCCAGAGCCGAAAAATGCGATAGCTAACTCATCGTCGAATGGACCGTTTTCGACCACGTGACTACATTCAGGGCACCTGGCCTTGATGAATGGGTTCACTCTACTGATGCGCCGTTCACTCTTTTGCATAAAGACCAAAGTTACACAAATGTTTGTACGACTGTTAAAAGTGAGCCATGATGGCTAAAAAGACTTTGGAAAGTTATCAGGGGTCTTTAGATTTTGTTTCAAGAAACAGAAATGTAGCACACAAATGTGGGGGTCGGTAACCAATCCAAATAGTCAACTATCGCCTCTTCTCAACAAGCGCTTATACCATGGACCAACTAAAGAATTACAAAGGTCTGGAGGCCTACAACCAATTCATCAATGGCGGAGTTCGTGATGCGGCAGTATCCATTGTAAGCAACCTATGTCTCCACACAGCCAAGGTTGGTGTACCGCACAATGTAATTTAAATATGTACCGTGTGATTACAGTCAGCGTTGTGTTAAATTGTGTTGATTATACCAACGAAGAGGTCTAGATTATTATTTTCATTTTTGCTACCAAGAGGGAGAGAAAGAAGTTCGACCTGGACAATTCCCGAGTGGAGCCCCCACATCTTGCTCCCCTTCCACGGCTATATTTTCAACTCAACTCATTAAACAGCTAGCGGTGCGGTACCTCGATTTTGCAAATTTGTGATAATAAAACTGAAAATACAGATTTTGGAAACATGCATTGCATTCACACATGAGTATTATGTAGGCTCTTGCCCCTAAAGAATACTTCTCTCCACAGAATTTAATTATTGCTAAGTGTGAAATTCTGAAAGGTACCCAATTCTTACCAAGAACAAAATGCTCTGAGCAAACTCTGACATAAGGAATGACTAGGCTGCTAGATCGGCTCTGCTAATACAAGACAGCCACAGTTGTCACCATTTGGTTGATAACTGCTCTGTTTTCTCGCACTGATTCTTGATCACAGATGGCACTCGAAAGACTCTTTACAACGTCCATTTTCATTTAAGCAACCGATAACATAGCAGTGCACCCTCATTCATACGCCTTTCTGAAATTATTCCTGCTTAGTTACGGTTTGTTTACACAAATTAACCAAACCAAAATGGCAGCCGTATTCTAAACCTGAAGGTGTGTGACGTCAGTCGAAAACAGTCTATACTCACCTCCATAGGCTATCTGCCAAAGGAGACATCACGTGACCATTTGCTGACGTTCAGAGTAATGTTACTGTTACACTTATGTGTATTAAAAGACGAACACAAACGTTGTTACATATTTTATTGACAAATAACGTTCACGCTCAAATCTTTCGGCTATAAGTGTATTAATAAATACATTCTAATAGCAAAAGATACTGCAGCACAATGAATTCAAGTATCACAAACTTTTACCTCTGCAAGAACCTTGTCTGCAAAGCACGAATTTGCACAAGAATAAATACACGTACACGTTTAGTTATTCTTCCATCAATAACACTGTTCGTGTTTCTGTCCTTGCTGCAGTTTTCACTGCTTGCAACATGCACAGGCACAACTACCAAAGCATAGAACGTTATTATATCACCACGTCACAGATTCACTAACTGAAAGTTTTTAGTCATTGTTTGTTTTGTTTTTTCCCCAGGCCTTTTATTGTACTTACCGAACGCAGCAAACTGATTTCATCGTAAGACAAAAAATTGAGAATTGTCTCAATGGCCACAATAGGTAGCCCTAAAAGCGGGTTGTTCTGATGTGTCGGATCGACTAATGAAATAGGTTGTTTGAGAACCACAACATCTGAATGTAAAAAACCAAGGCAGCCATCAGTTCGCTCCACATTGGTAGCCATTTTATTTTCCAACTGAGTGGGCGGAAATGACTTATCAGCTCTTCTTCGGCTAATTCTTCTTCGTCGTCGTCGTCTTCTTCGTCTACTATTAATGATATGAGTCCAGGGAGCTCAGTGTGTTGGTCAAGGGAAATAATTTTTGATGATGATTTTGTTCTTAATGTGTTGTTATTCGGGAAGTTTTATCTTCACGAATGGAAACAGATCAAGACAAACCCTATTTAAATGATTGTTTGAACCATTCTCTGGTTTGTATTAATCTTTGAATTTTGTGAATAAGAAGGCCCTTGAAGTTTTATCTTTTAATAATTTTACTTATATTTATAAAGCCGCCTTCTGTATTCCCTCCTCCATGGATTCTACTGTTATATTTGACGTGGCTTATGATGTACAATACGTGTGATATGTCAGGAATGACGTCAAATGTATTGTTTTGTTCATGTAGTCGTAGTCTTCTGTTCATGTTTTTAAACCCTTAGGAAAATAAAAACATCCATCAAATTTCTGAGCTACCAATTTACAAAAAAATATACAATGTGACTCAGACAAGAACTAATACAAAAAGAAGACGGGGTTTTAACTAAAAATATTTACACCATTAAACAATATTTAAGCCTTTTTTGTTATTTTTGGAGTGGGATTGGCTACTGTATTGTCTCTTTTCCTAGGTATGTGTACAAATTTTCAAAATGTGTATGACTTCCACTAGTATTGCTAGATCTTTTAAAGACAATCCCAGTGTTTTTCCTATGAAAAAGCAGCACGTCATGCCTGAAATATGCGCAAGACAGATGCGGTGGGAGTGACAGGAAACAAGATGTGAGGAACCCACATGGACAGTAGATATGAGAGATACGTAGTTAAAGTTCACATTTTGGAATATTCTATTTTATTTTGTTTGTAACATAAAATTTCTATAGAATATTTCTATAGATTTTTTTTTTTTTGCAGGGCTGTGCCAAATATAAAGAAATTCTCGCTCTAAAACCGGTGAAAATGCATCAACTTATTTTCAACGTCTTAAATGGAAAGTAAAACGGATTGTTTTTTTTTTCCCCAAGGCATTCAAGCCAGCGGCACGGTGGCGCAACTGAATAGAAATGTAGACTTGTCTCTTGCTCTATGTTGTTCTTTGTTCTGTATGTCAAACCTGGGTAGCACCGTCTGCCACAGAAAAATTCCTTGAGTGTTTTTTTTTTTTTTTACACACTTGGCAATATACACCTGATTCCGATTCTGCGATTGGCTGGCAACGAGTTCAGGGTGTACCGCGCCTCCTGCCCATTGACAGCTGGGATAGGCTCCAGCACTCTCGTGACCCTTGTGAGGATAAGTGGCTAAGAAAATGGATGGATGGATGGATGGATGGATGGATGGATGGATGGATGGATGGATGGATGGATGGATGGATGGACATTCAAGCCATTCTATACACAGAAACCAAGAACATATGTTACTTCTACTTACTGAAGATACTTACTATTTGAAACAAGTAAATGTGTGTGCCCCAACTGTAAAGTATTAGCAAATTTGACAAATTGTTCATGTTTATCATCTGATCAAATAAGGATGGCCAAATAAACAAATGCAAGTTAAATTTCAACAATATCACTTCTTTTCCTTTTGGCTTGTCCCATTAGGGGTGGCCAGCCTGTACCCACAAATGTATTTTTGGTGATGTCTTCACTTCAAAATTATTCAACACTACTCTTTGGCAATAATTTCCTTCAGCAAGAAATTTGGCTTGACAAGTTTCTTACAGGCATATCCTGCTCATGTACAGCATACAGTGGAGAAAATAAGTATTTGAACACCCTGCTACATTGCAAGTTCTTCCACTTAAAAATCATGGAGGGGTCTGAAATTTTCATCGTGGTGTTTCCAATGAGGAAGCAGAGTCTGAGGTCTCTGAGGTGGGCTTTCCTATCTCTGGGGTCGAGTTCAGCGAGGTGGTTAAAAAGTTCCTCGGTGGAAAGGCCCCAGAGAGGGATGAGATTTGCTCGGACTTCCTAAAGGCTCTGGATGTTGTGGGACTGTCCTGGCTGACACGCCTCTACATCACATGGACATTGTGGACTGTGCCTCTGGATTTGCAGACAGGGGGGGTGGTCCCTGTTTTCATGAGGGAGGACCTGAGGATGTGTTCCAGCTACAGGAGGATCACACTCCTCAGCCACCACGATAAGGTGACGGCTTGAGGAAAGGTGGGATGAGAATCAGCACCTCCAAATCCAAGACTCTAGTCATCAGTCGGAAAAGGGTGGCGTGCCCTCTCCGGGTTAGGGATGAGATCCTATCCCAAGTGGAGGAGTTAAATTATCTTGGGGTCTTGTTCACGAGTGAGGGACAAATGGAGTGGGAGATGGACAGACAGATCGGTGCAGCGTCTGCAGTGATGCAGAATTTGTATTGGTCCATTGTGGTAAAGAGGGAGCAAAGTCGAAAGGCGAAGCTCTCAATTTGCCAGTTGATCTACCTTCCTACCCTCACTTATGGGCATGAGCTGTGGGTCGTGACTGAAAGAACAAGATCACGGATACAAGTGGCCGAAATGAGTTTCCTACGCAGTGTGTCTGGGCTCTCCCTTAGAGATAGGGTGAGAAGCTCGGTCATTCGGGAGGAGCTCAGTGTCTAGCCACTACTCCTCCGCATTGAGAGGAGCCAGACGAGGTGGCTTGGGCATCTGATTCGGATGTCTCCTGGACGCTTCCCTGGTGAGGTGTTCCAGGCATGTCCCACCGGAAAGAGATCCCGAGGACGACCCAGGACACGCTGAAGAGACTATGTCTCTCGGCTGGCTTGGGAATGCCTCGGGATCCCTCCGGAAGAGCTGGAATAAGTGGCTGGGGAAAGGGAAGTCTGGGTATCCCTGCTGAAGCTACTTCCCCTGCGACTTGACCCGGAAAAGCCATAGATAAGGGATGGATGGAAGGATGGATGGATGGATGGATGGATGAATCGAAAAAATTAGACAGTTGATGAGTAGGTGTAACACTAACTGCAATTTAAGCGGACTTTCAACAATAAATAGCAGTCTAAACTCTTGGGGTCATCCAGACATGAATAGTCAATTACCCCCACACCCCAAATTAAAATTTTTTACACAAAGTTACATAGCTTTTTGTGAGTGACAAGTGGCCACAAAAATGAAAGACTGAGACCTTATAAATATCCAAATCCTGGACTATTTTGTAAACCAAAGTCCATTTGTGAAACACACTCTATGACTCCATTGGGTGAAAAAGTCATCCAGGAACTCTATTCTTGGAAGCGGATATAAGCCAGATGGAGGAAGTCTTGTGAGAAACTAAATTAAAACATTCAAATATGTTAAAGAGTTTCCCTCATAATGTGAATGACAAAACATGTGAACTTTTGTTAAAATGTTATTTCCATACAACAAGAAAGACTGACAGAATTTGTTTCAGGCAGATCAATATCTTCAGCATCAAATATCTGAAGAACAAATTAAAACATGAAATAAAATGTACAACAAATAATGTATTGAAATGTATGAAACTGCAGTGGTGAAAATTAATTAATACCTGGGCAGCCTCCATTGTTGATGACGGTCCCTGTGTATCTCTGAAACATTATACAAATGATCAATCACATTATTCTGCCAATAATTTTAGTATTAATATATGAGGTTATGCAAAAATTTAACCATTTTGAAAATGTAAATGTTTGAGTTGGCCACATAGAACCAACCAACAACGACCAACTAAACAGCCAAGTGTATATCAATGGGCGACACAGTGGAGCAGCTTGAAGCGTTGGCCTCACAGTTCTGAGGACGCGGGTTCAACCCCAGCCCTCTCTGTGTCGAGTTTGCATGTTCTCCCCGGACCCGCATGGGTTTCCTTCAGGCACTCTGGTTTCCTCCCACATCAGAAAAACATGCAACATTGATTGGACACTAAATTCCCCCGAGGTGTGATTGTGAGTGCAGGTGTTTGTCTCTATGTGCCCTGCGATTGGCTGGCACCAGTTCAAGGTGTACCCTACCTGCTGCCCGTTGACAGCTGGGATAGACTACAGCAGTCTCGTGACCCTTGTGAGGATAAGGGGCTAAGAAAATGGATGGACGGATGGATGGATGGATGGAAGGATGGATAAAGTAATTTTTTTAAGACTTGGTCAATTCAATACTTAACAGGTACTGTATAAAATACAAAATTTACGTTGCTACTGTATTCAGAAGCTGATTCAAACAAACACACACACACATATATATATATATATATATATATATATACACACACACACAAATGTATAAAACTTAGAGTACTACATATGATTTGTTTACCGTTTCCTATTATATAAGTCAAATCCGTACACAGCATTAGGTGTTTGCTCTTTTAGTTCTTCCTACTCTGATTGAACATGTACATTTCCATTGTTTATATTTTAACTTTTATGTTTCTACTGGTAGAATGAAAACAACAAGTATTTGAACACCCTGCTATATTGCAAGTTCTCCCACTTAGAAATCATCGAGAGGTCTGAAATTTGATCCTTAGAAAGGTGAGGAATCAGGCCAGGACGACACGACAGGACTTGGTCAGTGACCTGAAAAGAGCTCGAACCACCGCTTCAAAGGTGACTGTTGGTAATACACCAACACGTCATGGTTTGAAATCATGTATTTTACGGAGGTTCCCCTGCTTAAACCAGCACATGTTAAGGCCCGTATTAAGTTTGTCAATGAACATTTTGATGATACAGAGGATTCATTGGAGAATATTTTGTGGTCAGATGAGACCAAAATGGAACTTTTTGGTCATAATTCCACTAACTAAATATATGGCACCAAAAAAGTAGAACTTCCAACTTAGTGAGGATAAAATGTGAGCCTATCGAACCATTCTCTCCAGCCATCTCTGCGAGACTAGCTTTTTTTAATATCAATAAATCAATGTTGATCAATGACATAATTACAACCTATGGTCTGGACTTTTTGTTATTAAATAAAATGTGGTTAACAGTAAGTAGCTGTAATACCATTTTAAATGAGGCAACATCACCAGATAATGCCAAAAGCTGACCGGTAGGTTGTAACCTTTGTATAACAGTTTCATGCATTTATTTAGGAGGTGTGGCCATGCAATTAAGAAGCAGTTCAGCATCTAGGTTTTGCCAGAGATGTCCAAAATTCATATGTTCAATAAACCCTCCAATCTTCTTCTTTTCCTTTCGTCTTGTCCCGTTCGGGTCGCCACAGCGTGTCATCTTTTTCCATCTTAGCCTATCTTCTGCATCTTCCTCTCTAACCCCAACTGCCCTCATGTCTTCCCTCACCACATCCATAAACTTTCTCTTTGGTCTTCCTCTCGCTCTTTTGCCTGGCAGCTCCATCCTCAGCACCCTTCCACCAATATACTCACTCTCTCGCCTCTGAATATGTCCAAACCATCAAAGTCTGCTCTCTCGAATCTCGTCTCCAAAACATCCAACTTTGGCTGTCCCTCTAATGAGCTCATTTCTAATCCTATCCAACCTGCTCACTCCGAGCGAGAACCTCAACATCTTCATTTCTGCTACCTCCAGTTCTGCTTCCTGTTGTTTCTTCAGTGCCACTGTCTCTTATCCGTACGTCATGGACGGCCTCACCACTGTTTTGTAAACTTTGCCCTTTGTACTAGCAGGGACTCTTCTGTCACATAACACACCAGAGACCTTCGGCCAGCTGTTCCAACCTGCTTGGACCAGTTTCTTCACTTCCTTACCACAACTCACCATTGCTCTGGATTGTTGACCCTAAATATTTGAAGTCCTCCACCCTCGCTATCTCTTCTCCCTGTAGCCTCACTCTTCCCCCTGCACCTCTCTCATTCACGCATATATATTCTGTTTTACTTCGGCTAATCTTCATTTCTCTCCTTTCCATTCCATGTTTCCATCTTTGTAATTGCTCCTCTGCATGCTCCCTGCTTTCACTGGATATCACAATTTCATCTGCGAACATCATGGTCCAAGGGGATTCCAGTCTAACCTCATCTGTCAGCCTATCCATTACCACTGCAAACAGGAAGGGGCTCAGAGCTGATCCCTGATGCAGTCCCATCTCCACCTTAAATTTTTCTGTCACACCTAAGGCACACCTCACTGTTGTTCTGCTGCCATCATACATGTCCTGTACTATTTTAACATACTTCTCTGCCACACCAGATTTACGCATGCAGTACCACAGTTCCTCTCTTGGTACTCTGTCATAGGCTTTCTCTAGATCCACAAAGACACAATGTAGCTCCTTCTGACCTTCTCTGAACTTTTCCACGAGCATCCTCAAGGCAAATAATGCATCTGTGGTACTCTTTCTAAGCATGAAATCACACTTACTTCTGTCCCGAGTCTAGCCTCCACTACTCTTTCCCATAACTTCATTGTGTGGCTCATCAACTTTATTCCTCTATAATTCCCACAGCTCTGAACATCCCCTTTGTTCATAAAAAGAGTTGAAAGAGAAATTCTGGAAGGAACAAGATGAAGTAGTTCTGAGCATCCCAGACAGCGAGGGAGTTATGATTGGTGCAGATTGTAATGGACATATTGGTAAAGGAAACAGGGGCGATGAAGAAGTGATGGGTTAGTATGGCATCCAGGAAAGGAACTTTGAGGGACAGATGGTGGTGGACTTTGTAAAAAGGATGGAGATGGCTTTAGTGAACACTTATTTCCAGAAGAGGGAGGAACATATAGTGACCTACAAGAGCGGAGGTAGAAGCACACAGGTGGATTATATTTTGTGCAGACGATGTAATCTGAAGGAGATTACTGACTGTAAAGTAGTGGTAGAGGAGAGTGTAGCTCGACAGCATAGGATGGTGGTGTGTAGGAAAGAGATTAGCGAAGAAGAAGTGGGACACTGAGAGGACTGAGGAGAGGCGAAAGGAGTACATCGAGATGTGACATAGGGAAAAGCTAGAGGTGGCAAAGGCTAAACAAGAGGAATATGAAGACATGTACACCAGGTTGGACACGAAAGAAGGAGAAAAGGATCTCTACAGGTTGGCCAGAGAGAGGGATAGAGATGGGAAGGATGTGCAGCAGGTAAGGGTTATTAAGGATAGAGATGGAAATGTGTTGACTGGTGCCAGTCATGTGCTAAATAGATGGAAAGAATACTTTGAGAAGTTGATGAATTAAGAAAATGAGAGAGAAGGAAGAGTCGAAGAGGCAAGTGTGAAGGACCAGGAAGTGGCAATGATTACCAAGGGGGAAGTCAGAAAGGCACTACAAAGGATGAAAAATGGAAAGGCCTGATGACATACCGGTAGAGGTATGGAAGCAATTTGGAGAGATGGCTGTGGAGTTTTTGACCAACTTATTCAACAGAATACTAGCGGGCCAAAAGATGTCTGAAGAATGGAGGAAAAGTGTTGTAGTTCCCATTTTTATGAACAAAGGGGATGTTCAGAGCTGTGGGAATTATAGAGGAATAAAGTTGATGAGCCACACAATGAAGTTATGGGAAAGAGTAGTGGAGGCTAGACTCGGGACACAAGTAAGTACCTGCAAGCAACAGTATGATTTCATGCTTAGAAAGAGTACCACAGATGCATTATTTGCCTTGAGGATGCTCGTGGAAAAGTACAGAGAAGGTCAGAAGGAGCTACATTGTGTCTTTGTGGATCTCGAGAAAGCCTATGACAGAGTACCAAAAGAGGAACTGTGGTACTGCATGCGTAAGTCTGGTGTGGCAGAGAAGTATGTTAAAATAGTACAGAACATGTATGATGGCAGCAGAACAATGGTGAGGTGTGCCTAAGGTGTGACAGAAGAATTTAAGGTGGAGGTGGGACTGCATCAGGGATCAGCTCTGAGCCCCTTCCTGTTTGCAGTGGTAATGGATAGGCTGACAGATGAGGTTAGACTGGAATCCCCTTGGACCATGATGTTCGTAGATTATATTGTGATATGCAGTGAAAGCAGGGTGCATGCAGAGGAACAATTAGAAAGATGGAGGTACGCACTGGAAAGTGAGGAATGAAGATTAGCCAAAGTAAAACAGAATATATGTGCGTGAATGAGAGAGGTGGAGGGGGAAGAGTGAGGCTACAGGGAGAAGAGATAGCGAGGGTGGAGGACTTCAAATATTTAGGGTCAACAATCCAGAGCAATGGTGACTGTGTTAAGGAAGTGAAGAAACAGGTCCAAGCAGGTTGGAACAGGTGGCGGAAGGTGTCTAGTGTGTCTGGTGACAGAAGAGTCCCTGCTAGGACAAAGGGCAAAGTTTACAAAACAGTGGTGAGGCCGGCCATTATGTACGGATTAGAGACGGTGGCACTGAAGAAACAACAGAAAGCAGAACTGGAGGTAGCAGAAATGAAGATGTTGAGGTTCTCGCTCGGAGTGAGCAGGTTGGATAGGATTAGAAATGAGCTCATTAGAGGGACACCCAAAGTTGGATGTTTTGGAGATAAGATTCGAGAGAGCAGACCTCGATGGTTTAGAGATGTTCAGAGGCAAGAGAGTAAGTATATTGGTGGAAGGTTGCTGAGGATGGAGGTACCAGGCAAAAGAGCGAGAGGAAGACCAAAAAGAAGGTTTATGGATGTGGTGAGGGAAGACAAGAGGGCAGTTGGGGTTAGAGAGGAAGATGCAGAAGATAGGCTAAGATGGAAAAAGATGACACGCATTGGCGACCCAAACGGGACAAGCCAAAAGGAAAAGAAGAAGATTGGAGGGTTTATTGTACATATGAATTTTGGACAAAGTCCTCATTTAAGGACAGAAGATCATTTTCTTTCCATCTCTGGAAAAACCTAGATGCTGAACTTCTTCTTAATTGCATGACCACACCTCCTAAATAAATGCATGAAACTGTTATACAAAGGTTACAACCTACCGGTCATCTTTTGGGTCATGTGATATGGTTATGTGATACACAAGGTTTTTCTACTGAAACAAATGAGAGTTCCGTTTGAAAAATTCTGAAAGTTATCAGCCGCTACAAAATTTGCATCAAAATAAATAGCAAACCTTTTCAGGTACAGAACATACCTTGCTCAGCATGTTCCTGTTCAGAAGTCTCCTGTGCATTTTGTCCTCTTGTATGTCAAACACTTTAAAGAGCTACCACATGTATGGCAAAACCGCATGATGCAACTGAGGCGTTGAACGCGAAATGGACAAAACATCAAGTTGTCTCGATCGGGTATCAAATCGTTGTGGGAAAGCACGCCATCATTTCTCTTCTTGTCCAGCAATCATAAATGGTGAGTCACTTTTCCGGGTTTTGTCTCAATATATTTTCTGAACTTGTGTTGCCGAAAAAGGCCGTGGGATTTCCAAGAGTGACTCAAATCGGAACTGTCCTTTTCTGGGTGTCCAGTAGTTAAAAATAGGCACCTCCCTCTCCAGGTGTCCATCCGTATTTTGTCTTTTGTTTTTGTGTTTCGTGAAATGTTGAGTGTTTTTTGTTTTGGTATTGTGTTTCCTGTTCGATTTTTGTGTTTGGAGAAATGTTTCGTCTTTTGTTTTTGGTTTGCACTAACAAGCCACCGCACTCCTGTGACCCTTGTGAGGAAAATCAGCACAGAAAATGTTGTTTAAGCATAAACTAATCCAGTAGTGTGATTATCTTTTTTTTTTTTTTTAGCTATTTTCAATTAAATGGCAAAACCATGTCTTACTAAGTAAAAATAAACTGGTCTCTTTAAAATATGTACATTGGTGCCTTATCGAGCTCGTGTACCTACGTCATAAAATCACATGATTTTGTTATGTTGCCATATTGGCGGTCAAACAAAGCATTGTTGAAAATGAATTCCATTGAGATGAAACAAAAATATGTCTTGCAGCACAACACCCAAAGTTTTTTCCGATACGATAAACATTTACAAGGTGATAAACAAAGGTACGTGGAAATATTAGAGACACTTGGCAGAGAGGATCCATATTTAATGCCAAAGTCGATGTTTGCGCCGATGAGAAATTTGACTGTTAATTTGCTTCTGCTTAACTTGGACAACTGGATATACACATGTACCTGGTGAATAAGTCGTCAAGATTTACACATTAGAGTTTGAAAGCATATAAAAGTTTGGATGCATGCAAATACTTCGTTGTTGGATCTGTTCTCATTCAGGAATAAATCCCACATAGTGATGGACTCATTCAGATTTTTCAATGCAAATACCAATATTGAAATAAATGACACCTGGTTTTACACAAACTCGCATTCATTAACTATGATTGGAAAAAAAATTAGGGCAAGGAGTCCTCTCCTCTGTACACGGAAGCATATTGCTGCCACATGCTTAGCTCCGTAAACCTGTGACAGACTTTTTTTTTTTTTTTAAGTGTATGGAATGTCTAATTTCTAACAAATTATCTTATCGCGACGAAAATATACTGTATGTTCAACTGTACCATAAAATTCATAACCTTTTCGATGTTTTTACAAAAAAAAAACGCGTTTATGAATTAAAGTCCGGAAACTTTGACCTGAGTTTCCTGTGCCTGAAAAACAGGTGTGGCTGACCTGTGACGTCACTACAGGTCAACACATCGTACTGCAGATAGTTTCTCATACAAGCACGTACCTATTTACTAAATACACAACGTTTGTATAATTTTAAAACAAGACCAAAAACTTCGTATATACATTCAGGATATTGGCGCCTTTACTATTTATCAGTTTGAGTAAATAAACCAAACAATAACTTCACAAATGCTTACCAGTCTTTGTTTCCAACACGAGGCATATCCTGCTCCCTTGCGTGGTCCACTTTCTTCATGGCCAGCTATTTCGTCTGCATTCGAAAGTGTATGTTGTTTAAATGGCTAAAATTGATAACCTTTAATGCCTTTCTAAAGCTCGTATTCTTCACCGTCTTCGTGGGACCCTTCAGAATAGTGTTCATAACTCGAAAAATTCAGAAAATTCATCGTCGTTCTTACAATGTATTCATTGTTGTCACTGGTTCTGATGTCATGTTCCGACTCAGCTGTTTCCGCTTTATTTCGGTCCTTTTGCGGAAAATCCAGGAATGTGCGATCATTTTTTTGCAGATATTTGAAAAATAAAAATGTTCATAACAGATTTCAGATTCGAATTCTGTACAAAAAAACTGTATAATATTAGCAAAAAAGTCCCTTGAGGAAGTTCCGTACACTTTAAATATGAATTGTTCTCAAATGAGTCAATTTGGCGTTATAAATACTTCTGGATAATTTGAGATTGAGAAGAATAATTCCTACCTGAAATGAAACGATCGCTACATAGGTGTATTTCATTGGGCAATGATCTATTTGAAGAGCTGTCTGTCTATTGTGACAACCAACAGCATGCATTATGAAAAATCTGCTCTGGTTCAACGACTCCCGTACTGCCAAGCAGCTTTGTTTGACTGGCAATCCATTGATCTTTTCTTGTCTGTTCAGATGGTATTCTATAGAATTGTATCTTTGAAAAACTGTCTTGTCTATTGTGACAACCAACAGCACAACAGGCCTTAAGCAATTTGAAAAATCTGCTCCGGTTCAACGACTCCCACACTGGCGAGCAGCTTTGTTTGACCGGCAATATGGTGCCGTGACAACGGTGACATCACTTATCTATACAATAGAGGGAATGTGCTAACGTCATAAAACCACTTGGTTTTTATTTACTGCCGGTCAAACAAAGCATTGTTGAAAGTTAATTCGGTTGAAACGAAACGAAAATGTCTGATAGCATGACACCCAGAGTTTTGTCCAATACTGCAAAACATTTACAAGGCAATAATAAACGAAGATACGTGGAAAAATAAAAGACACTTGGCATAGAGGATCCCTTTTGAATGCATTAGTAGATGTTTTCGCCAATAAGAAATTTGACTGCTAATTCGCTTTCCTGTCTTAGACAACTGGATATATGCATGTACCTGCTGAATAAATCATTGAGATTTACACAGAAGAGTTTGAAAGCGTTTAAAAGTTTGGACACACACAAATACTTCGTTGCTGGATGGGTCAGAGATGTCGTGTCCTGTATAATTGAACGAAATAAGTCTCATCATGAGATGGCAAAGGTAAATCGCAACTTGCAGTACTCAATCTTGTAATCCATAACTGGCATAAGACAGGGCATTAGATCTAGCGATGATTTTGGACTAAATTATTGTCGATATTGAAGGCCTCACGATTTTTTATAACTGACAACAACAAATCTAACTGGAGTGTTTGAAGCTCAGACTTTATTACGTCTGCAACGAACCAACAAGTATTCAGACATTGATGTTGCTGTTTTTGAAACATAATTATTCATATCCTGTTTCGTGTTAAAACTTGACCCCAGCATAATGTAACAGGGCATACCCTTTTTACAATGATTTGCCAGGAAATTACCAGTAGGCCATATACACTGCCTTGCGAAAGTATATGGCCCCCTTCAACTTTTCAACCTTTTGCCACATTTCAGGCTTCAAACAAGGATATAAAATTTTCATTTTTTTCAAGAATCAACAAGTGGGACACAATCATGAAGTGGAATGAAATTTATTGGATATTTTATAATTTTTTACCAAAAAAATAAAAAGTCAGGCGTGCAATATTATTCCCCCCCGTTTACTTTCAGTGTATCAAACCTACTCCAGGAGTTCAGTGAGGATCTCTCAATGATCCAATGTTGACTGATGATGATAAATACACTCCACCTATGTGTAATCAGGTCTCTGTATAAATGCAGCTGCTCTGTGATAGTCTCAGGGTTCTGTTTATAGTGCAGAGAGCATCATGAAGACCAAGGAACACACCAGGCAGGTCCGAGATAGTGTTGTGGAGACGTTTAAAGCTGGATTTGGATATAAAAAGATTTCCCAAGCTTTCAGCATGTCAAGGAGCACTGTGCAAGCAATCATATTGAAATGGAAGGCGTATCAGACCACTGCAAATCTCCCAAGACCCGGCCGTCCCTCTAAAGTTTCAACTCGAATAAGGAGAAGACTGATCAGAGATGTAGCCAAGAGGCCCAGATCACTCTGGATGAACTGCAGAGATCTACAGCCGAGGACAACAATCAGTCGTACACTGCACAAATCTGGCCTTTATGGAAGAGTGTCAATTTATCCATACAGTGTTCCATTGAAAGTTTGCCACAACCCATCTGGGAGCCACACCAAACATGCGGAAGAAAGTTCTCTGGTCAGATGAAACCAAAATCGAACTTTCTGGCCACAATGTCAAACGGTATGCTTGTCGTTAAAGCAACACAGCTCATCACCCTAAACACAACATCCCCACTGTCAAACAAGGTGGTGGCAGCCTCATGGTTTGTGCCTGGTTTTCTTCAGCAGGGACAGGGAAGATAGTGAAAACTGATGGGAAGATAAATGGAGCCAAATACTGGACTATTTTGGAAGAAAACCTGTTGGAGTCTGCAAAAGACCTGAGACTGGGACGGAGATTTATCTTACAACAGGACAATGATCCAAAACATAAAGCCAAATCTACAATTGAATGTTTCACAAAGAAACATATCCACGTGTGAGAATGGCCAAGTCAAATTCCAGACCTGAATCCAATTGAGAATCTGTGGGCAGAGATGAATACTGTTGTTTACGCTCTCCATCCAACCTCACTGAGCTTGAGCTGTTTTGCAAGGAACAATGGGCAGTTTTGGTCGATTCTGTGACCGCGCGCCCCCAAAAAAACCAAACAAAAAAAAAAAAAAAACACCCTAACATCCATCTCGTCCCTTGATTCAGGTGTGGCCAATACGTTGATTGCGCAGGTAGATTGGTTAGACCAGACATGTCCAAATTCCGGCCCCCGGGCCAATTGCGGCCCGTGGACAAATTTTTACCGGCCCGCGGCCTCTATCATGAAATCAATAATATGCGGCCCGCCAGCACTGTTGACCACAGTATAAAATACATGTGTACAAAAAGTTATTTTTCATATTTTTCATTTCACCAGAAGATGGCAGTAGCCCTGTGGCCGCACTCTGGCCGCCGTGACCCTTGACCTTGCGTGATCGTTTCAGCCCAGCCCATTTCTAACATGGCGTCTGTAAACAAAAAAAGGAAAGTTGACCGCGAGGGCCGCCGCTTCCAGGACAAGTGGAAATTTGAGTATTTTTTTCACTGAAATACGAAACAACTGTGTCTGCCTAATTTGCCAAGAGACTGTGGCTGTTTTCAAGGAATTCAACATCAAGAGGCACTACCAGACGAAACATGCTAGCTACGACAAGCTAACTGGGAACAAACGTGGTGAAAAAGTGAAGCAACTGGAAGCTGTTTTAACGGCACAGCAAAGCTTTTTCACAAGAGTCCGTGAGTCAAATGAAAATGCCACAAAGGCAAACTACGAAGTGGCAACGCTGATTGCAAAGCACTGCAAACCTTTCACTGAGGGTGAATTTATTAAAGACTGTGTAATGAAAATGGTTGAGAAAATTTGTCCCGCGAAGAAGCAAGAGTTTGCCAATATTTGCCTGGCTCGTAATACTGTGGTACGGAGAATTGAAGACGTTTCATTAGATATTAAGAGACAGTCAGAGGCAAAAGGAACTGAGTTTGACTTTTTCTCGTTAGCGTGCGATGAAAGCACGGCTGCGTCTGACACCGCTCAGTTACTGATCTTTTTAAGAGGAGTGGACAATGACATGAACGTGAGTGAAGAGCTTCTGGACCTGGCTAATTTGGGATTTTTAGTTGACATAACGCGACATCTGAATGCGCTGAACACAAGCCTTCAAGGGCAAAATGCAGTGGTAAGCCAACTGTATTCACACATCAAAGCCTTTCGGACCAAGCTGCTACTTTTCCAAAGACACCTGTCACAGGCGCAGCCCAATACCGCACATTTCCCGTCGCTGCAGGAAATTGTGACCAGTTTCCCATAGATCAATATGAGTGCGCAAATGACAAAGTATGCAGCAGACATCTCATCTCTGGTTGAGGAGTTTCAGCAGCGCTTTCGGGACTTTGCAGCTATTGAAAAGGAGATCACGCTTTTTTCCTCTCCTTTCTCCGTGGACCCTGATGACGCTCCAGACCACCTGCAACTGGAGCTCATTGAGCTGCAGTGTGACGCCGAGCATCGCAGTCGGCACCAACAGCTCCCTCTTGTCAACTTCTACCGCCAGCTGGATGAAGGCAGGTTCCAAGCAATTCGGACATTTGCTAAGAAAATGCTGAGCTTGTTTGGCTCCACATACATGTGCGAGAAGACATTCTCCGTTATGAACATTAATAAGAGCCGCATGAGGACGAGACTGAGTGACTCTCACCTGCGTGACATCTTGCGCATCAAAACCACTGCTCTTGAGCCAGACATGGACTACATACTGCAGTCAAGATCCCAGTATCACCCTTCACATTAGTGCAGGCAAGACCTTTGTTAAGTCCTCTGAGTTGAATAAATTCTTAAATCTCAGTTAATTAATTTTTTTGTGATGGTCAAAATCACAGTTTGAATATGCAGTGATCATTGTTTTGTTTTCAGCACTTTTCCTACAGTGAGCATATAATAGTGAATAATATGTAATGTTTCACATGAACTTAGATATCCTTTATAGTTTTCTTAATTTTTTGTGGTTTGTGATTTCGGTAAAAACCTAAATGTAAAAAAAATGTAAAAGTATGCCATTTGTAATTAAATTAAAAAAAAATCCCAAAAAGTTAATTTGTATTTAATGTTAATGGTTCAAAGAATGTCAGGCTAAATAGTCGGCCCCCACACATTTTCACCTTACCAAATCTGGCCCTCTTTGCAAAAAGTTTGGACACCCCTGGGTTAGACATTCAGTTTGACCAATCCTGGCTTCTTCTGATGTGTCACATCTCCACACAAAGGCACTTTCTAGCCAGCTGGCTTCCTATTTACTGTATGTCTCTTGCTTTCTATGGCTTCAGGACGCTATAAAAAAACTAGAGCTCAAAAGTACGTAGAAATGAGCGTAGTGGGCACACACAATTATAATGCTCGCTTAGTTTTTCAATAGCACCTCTCACTTTTTGATTTATACCCTCACTTCCGTTCTCCTTCCTCTCAATTATTCTGTCAGTTACGTTTGTTTCCATTTGAGGCTCAAATTTTGAGCTATGGTTCCATCAGAGCTTCGCTTGCTTCCAGTTTTACTAGAGATGTTACACATTAAGACTCGACGAGACGATCTCCAATCGCTACCTAGACTAATATTATTACAAAGGATCAATACAGTACATATATATTTCAAGGGTCAAATGTTCTGACACTAAATAGTTTATATATTTTTAAAGCGGTCAAATTTAACAAATACCAAAGAGTATTTTTTAAAAACATATGGAATCTATTGCCAATGGAATATTAAAATAATAAAACAAATGATTCCAAGGTTGGTAATTAATTAACTAAAGGTTCAGTAGACTGCTCCACCCAAACGCATGAAAAAAACATATTTAACAATCAACAAGACATGACAGTTTAACATATGTCAGACAAGATAATTTGAAATCACAGATGTCACTAGTGCAAACTGGTTTTGTTTTTTTTCTACATGGGGTAATTTTTTTGGAAGCATAGATACTTGACAAGTGAAAAGATGCACATGCAAGTCTCCGAGATGGTCCAGTCCAGTCCACTCAGGTTCGACCACCACATGTTGTGTGCAGCAGGCTGAATGCACCTTTTGTTCTGCGGTCAACTAAGGTGCAGGCATTTTTGTTCGTATTGGCAGATGAAATACAGCGAAATGCAAAGCGTGACAAGAAACAAATGGATTATCATGTTTTTGATCCCAGTCCTATCCCTCCCACTTTTGATTGATGCTGTTACAATGGAAAAGCAAAAGAGGAAAGACAAAGCTAAGTAAAGCCAGAATTTGTCACGGAAAGCGACACCCAGCAGTACTGAGGATTTCAGAGACAGCCTGTTATAATCTGGTAAACTCCCCATGAGGATTAAGACAGCGCTCGGGGGAAATGTTTCATAATGGTTGGGTTCAACTGTATAATAAAGTGCTGTAATACTGGATGATAACACTTTACTGAGAACACTTGTGACAGTCCGTGATCATCACTGCTTTATAGCATTGCATTGACAAATATCCTGATATGAATCATTTTGGATTTAACTACTTGTGCAGTGTATTAAGGTCACATTTCATGCTTTTTCACATTTTAAAAGTAAAAACCAATTTATTGTAACAAAATAATTTTTACAAACTGACAATCATTTCATGATTATTGATGATTGCAGAGTCAGATGAATTGTAAATTGTTTCTGGTGATCCCTTTTCGCTTTGGTCTTCACTTTAGCAGCTCAGGGAGACTTTCAGTTGCTCATACATCCTCTGGTCCTGTAGAGAAATACATATATAGCGTCACTGCATGTTCAATCGTCTTCTTACTTCAGCCCCATGCTGTTCTTACACAAACCTGATTTAATATTCCAAAAGATAATTTAAATAAATAGGAACTGAAGAGAATTCACTGAATGAGTAATGGTACGTTTGCCTGACTTTAGTGCAAGCAACGTCTGTTCAGTTCCCAACCAAGTGATGGTGAGAATGTAAGAGTGAATGGCTGTTCGTTCCTGTATGTGAGTCCTGTGACTAACTGGCAACGAACCTAAAGTCAGCTGGGATGGCACCGAGCTCACCTGTAACCCTGAACAAAATAAGCCTGATGTAAATGGGTTGATAGATAAATTAAACTGGTGTGAAAGTGCTGTGAAAAATATTTGCTCCTTGCTCAAATTTTTATTCTTCACATAGTTTCCAGCGGTGTGTGTGTTTTAGGTCAAGCAAAAAAATTCAAAGAAATCCCATCTAAATAAAGAATACAGTTTTCAAGAGGTGATTGTATTTTTGAAGGGAATAAAAAAATCAAAGTCACCAGGACCTGTATGAAAAAGTAAATGTCCGCTTTGTTAAATCACAATTTTCACAGACCACATCCAAACCTGATTATCTCCAAACTCGTTCAATCAAATTAAACATAAATAGAATGTGTCATAAAAAATTACGTTGGCAAAAAAAAAACTAGAAGCTAGAACAAAATGCCACAATCCAAAGAAATTCATAAACACATTAGAAATAGTAACACTTATCAATTTCAGATGGGTCACCATGCCATTTTCAAAGACTTACAACACCAGAAAACCATGTTGAGAGCAATTATCCACAAATTGAGAAAACATTGAACAGTGAGGCCCCGTAGCTCAGTGGTTAGAGCACTGGTTTGGTAAACCAGGGGTTGTGCGTTCGTATCCCACTGGGCGGCCTCCACTCCCTGAGAAGGGTTGCGTCAGGAAGGGCATCCGGCGTAAAAATTGTGCCAAACAAAAATGACATCTGAGATGACACGCTGTGGCGACCCCGAAAGGGACAAGCCGAAAGAAACATACTTATTGAACAGTGGTGAACTGAAATTGGCGATCTCACAAAATATCCAAAGAGAACAGCGATGACTCATCCCGATGATCACAAAGGTAGACAAGACAACATCTAAAGAACTGCAGGCTTTCTTTGGCTCAATTCACATTTTGACCAAACGATAAGGAAGAGGTTGAACAAAAGTGGCATCCAAGGCAGAGTTCCAAGCCCAATATCACTGCTGACCAAAAAGAGCATTAAAAATAAATTTTTTATCATACAATTCATTTCAGAAAAAGAACATATCAACAATCAAACATGGACAGTAGGGTGATGATCTGTGAGTGGCTTTGCCCACTGGCTGACTGAACGACTTAAAGGGGATCTCCAGTGGTTTGCATTAACAATGTATCCAATAGGTCATGTAATATGTACTCTATCTTGACAATGGGATGTTAAATCCTCTCTAATTTAATAATGTTTTGAGAAGATTTTTATCGCCAATTACAAATTTTCAGGGGTGCTGCCATTTTCGCGAGTCACGCGACCTACGTGGGCGTATGTGACGTGTTACGTGCCGGTTCCAAACGCTCAATTACACGGGGACACCATTATGCCTAGCGCTGATTTCTCTGATTTATCCTCATCTGATGAAGAAATAGCAGTATCGGTTGATTGGGAAGACCGAGGAATACTTCCATACGAAGTCGGAGCCTTGAGCACGCTCAGCCGGGTAGCTCGCTCCGCCGAGCGGCGGGGAGCGAGCTCATAAATAGTTGAGTATTCGGATGGTTCTTCGGGCGGAATGACGACCTTTGAGGAGCTCTGTTTGACTGGCAATGTGGCGCCGTGAAAATGGTGACGTCACATGCACGAGCTCTATAGTCACGATAGTCGAATCCGATGTTCAAAATAGGCGAATGTTTCCAGCGAATGTTCCAGAAATGTGATGAAAGGCAGTGTGGCATCCGTGTGCTTATGTACTTGTCCAAAAGCAGGAATGTTAATAAAAAGCTCAGTCAATAGCCATCCGTGTCCTTATAGGAACATTCTAGATATCCGCGTCCGACAACGGATTCCTTCTCTCAGAACGTAACAAGAGACTCGTGTCATAATAAAGTACGTAAGTCGAGGGTTCTCAATGTGTCGATGCATGTGGGCAGCCAGTTACCCCGACGCGGAGGTGGGTCGAGCGGGGAGGCGGGTGGCTGCATGTGCTCGCGTCGGGGACGGTGAGGAGAAAGAAGCTCTTCCCGCCACCGGTGTCTGGGCACCACAGAGTATTTACTTCGCCCGGCATGGGTCCTCCTGAGTACGCAACATACACAAGACTTGTAGATGGGTTAGGAAATCGAATAATTAAAGGCCTGTCATTAAGAATATCTCATCAGGTTCCCCATCATCCTCGTCCATCTATCGGGGAGTCTGTTGTTAGAAGTGATCTGCATATTGTCTTAAATATGGCTCGAAATGATTTGGTAAAATGGCTCCAGTGGCTTCACTTGCTTCTGACATGTTCTCATCCTGAAAAAGAGCTTCAGTCTAAGAGGGGGCGTCAGAAAAATCCAAAAATCCCTCTTGTTCATCTGCCATTGCATTTGACACAGCGTGTTATCAATGCCGACTGCCCCAGTGTGATGCCTGCACGAGACGTCACATGACGTCACAGACAATATGGCCGGCACTGGGATGTCGAGTCATACTTTCGCAACTTTGCGCTTTAATAAAACGCTCCCAGCTCACTTTTTCCGACTCCGAGATGTGGAATGTCACCTCTCTGGCAGGGAAGGAGCCCGACTTGGTGTGTGAGATTGAGAAGTTCTGACTGGATATAGTTGGGCTCACCACCACATACTGCTTGGACTCTAGTACCAGTCCTCTTGAGAAGGGTTGGAGTCTCTTCCACACTGGAGTCAGCCATGGTGAGAGCAGCCAGGCAGGGTAGGTATTATTACCTCCCCTTGCTTAGCACCATCGGTTGGGTTTCACCCCGGTGGGTGTGAGGATACCCTCCCTCCACCTTTGGGTGGGAGACAGATGCTGACTGTCCCTATGCACAAAAAAGCAGTTCAGAGTACCCACCATTTTTAGAGGCCTTGGCGGGGATGCTGGAGAGTGCTCCTGCTGGTGACTACATCGTTCTCCTGGGTGACTTCAATGTTCACGTGGGCAAGACCTAGAAGGGTGTGATTGGGAGGAATGGACCCTCTAGTAAGAGTTGTCTTCGATCATTGAACCTCAGTGCTCACCACAAATTGTTGTCAATGAACACCATGTTCAAACTGTCCAAACAGGTACAGAGCACTAGGACATACTAGGTCGCAGTCCGACTGATTTTGTGGTTATGTCATCTGACTTGTGGCTGCATATCTTGGACCCTTGGGTGAAGAGAGGGCCAGGGCTGTCAACCAATCACCACCTGGTGATGTGTTGACTCTGATGGTGAGGGAAGATGTTGCTCTGACCTGAGAGGCACAAACATATGGTGAGGGTCTGCCAGGAACATCTGGCAGAATTTCTCGTCAGAAGAAGTTTCAACTCCCATCTCAAGCAGGGGAGGTGGGGGATATTGACTGAAAGGACCATGTGCTGTGTATCCATTGCCGAGGTGGCCAACTGGAGCTGTGGTCGCAAGGTCGCTGGTGTTTGTCATGGCGGCAACCCCTGAACCTGAAGGTGGACCCCACCGGTGAGGAATGCCGTTAAAATGAAGGAGTCCAATCAAATGTGGGAGGAGTTCAGTGAAGCCATGGAGAAGGACTGTTTTGAAGAAATTCTGGTCCACGATTCAGCATCTCAGGAGGGGGATCCAGTGCACCACTGACACAGTGTATCATAACGATGGGGAACTTCTGACCTCGACTCAGAATGGTGGAGAGAATATTTCAAAGATTTCTTCGTATTCCCGTGAGCAGGCAGAGTCTGGGGTCTCTGAGGTAGGCTTTCCTATCTCTGGGGTTGCCTTCATTGGGGTGGCATGAAGGTCAAATCCAGGGGGTGACATTCACTCAGCATTCCTAAAGTCTCTGGATGTTGGTGGGCCGTCATGGTCAATACATCTCTGGAAGATCGCGTGGACATCAGGGACAGTGCTTCTGGACTGCAGTCTAGAGTGGGCAAGAGGGTTTGTTCCAACTAAAGGGGGATCACACTCCCTCCCTGGTAAGTCCTAATCAGGGTTGCTGGAGAGGAAGATCCTTCAGGAAGTCAAATTGAGGGCTGTATTCCTCCAAGGCTGCCCTGTATCACTTAACCTTTAGGGACAGAATTTCTAGCCACAGCAAAAGGTGTAGAGGGCATCCCAGGATTCAAAGATTGAAAGTGGAAAATTATTTATCAACAGTACGTTCTTCTGCCCTTGATGGGTGTACTTTAAGCTGTTTAATGACACGCCCCAGTTGGAGTTTACTGTAAAACTGCATAACAAAAACTACACATTATATATTTAAATATTTAACATTTTAGAGATCGCCAGATTAATGACAACACAATGGTAAACTGGGTGTACTTTAAGATGTTTAATGACACGGCCCAGTTGGAGTTTACTGTAAAACTGTACAACAAAAATTACACACATTATATATTTAAATATAGAACATTTTAGAGATCGCCAAATTAATGATAACACAATGGAAAACCCTACTAACGGACTAGTTAAAATTAGCATTGGATCACAAGAGGGATTACATTAAATGACGAATATTCACACAAATACGTTATGGTAATATACAGACAGGTAACATAATACTCTCGGGCATATCCATCCATCCATCCATCATCTGAGCCGCTTATCCTCACAAGGGTCGCGGGAGTGCTGAAGCTAACCCAGCTATCTTCAGGCACCCTGAAATTGTTAGTCTCAGCCGTATCTCATCTATGAAAAATTAGTTCCTTCATGACTTTCATCATCTACATTTTTTTCCTTTTTTTAAGCTTTACCTTAGAGCAGGGGTGTCCAAACTTTTTGCAAAGAGGGCCAGATTTGGTAAGGTGAAAATGTGTGGGGGCCGAGTATTTAGCCTGACATTCTTTGAACCATTAACATTAAATACAAATTAACTTTTTGGGATTTTTTTAAATTTAATTACAAATGGCATACTTTTACTTTTACATTTTTTTTTACATTTAGGTTTTTACCGAAATCACAAACCACAAAAAATTAAGAAAACTATAAAGGATATCTAAGTTCATGTGAAACATTACATATTATTCACTATTATATGCTCACTGTAGGAAAAGTGCTGAAAACAAAACAATGATCACTGCATATTCAAACTGTGATTTTGACCATCACAAAAAAATTAATTAACTGAGATTTAAGAATTTATTCAACTCAGAGGACTTAACAAAGGTCTTGCCTGCACTAATGTGAAGGGTGATACTGGGATTTTGACTGCAGTATGTAGTCCATGTCTGGCTCAAGAGCAGTGGTTTTGATGCGCAAGACGTCACGCAGGTGAGAGTCACTCAGTCTCGTCCTCATGCGGCTCTTATTAATGTTCATAACGGAGAATGTCTTATTGCACATGTATGTGGAGCCAAACAAGCTCAGCATTTTCTTAGCAAATGTCCGAATTGCTTGGAACCTGCCTTCATCCAGCTGGCGGTAGAAGTTGACAAGAGGGAGCTGTTGGTGCCGACTGCGATGCTCGGCGTCACACTGCAGCTCAATGAGCTCCAGTTGCAGGTGGTCTGGAGCGTCATCAGGGTCCACGGAGAAAGGAGAGGAAAAAAGCGTGATCTCCTTTTCAATAGCTGCAAAGTCCCGAAAGCGCTACTGAAACTCCTCAACCAGAGATGAGATGTCTGCTGCATACTTTGTCATTTGTGCACTGATATTGATCTGTGGGAAACTGGTCACAATTTCCTGCAGCGACGGGAAATGTGCGGTATTGGGCTGCGCCTGTGACAGGTGTCTTTGGAAAAGTAGCAGCTTGGTCCGAAAGGCTTTGATGTGTGAATACAGTTGGCTTACCACTGCATTTTGCCCTTGAAGGCTTGTGTTCAGCGCATTCAGATGTCGCGTTATGTCAACTAAAAATCCCAAATCAGCCAGGTCCAGAAGCTCTTCACTCACGTTCATGTCATTGTCCACTCCTCTTAAAAAGATCAGTAACTGAGCGGTGTCAGACGCATCCGTGCTTTCATCGCACGCTAACGAGAAAAAGTCAAACTCAGTTCCTTTTGCCTCTAACTGTCTCTTAATATCTAATGAAACGTCTTCAATTCTCCGTACCACAGTATTACGAGCCAGGCAAATATTGGCAAACTCTTGCTTCTTCGCGGGACAAATTTTCTCAACCATTTTCATTACACAGTCTTTAATAAATTCACCCTCAGTGAAAGGTTTGCAGTGCTTTGCAATCAGCGTTGCCACTTCGTAGCTTGCCTTTGTGGCATTTTCATTTGACTCACGGACTCTTGTGAAAAAGCTTTGCTGTGCCGTTAAAACAGCTTCCAGTTGCTTCACTTTTTCACCGCGTTTGTTCCCAGTTAGCTTGTCGTAGCTAGCATGTTTCGTCTGGTAGTGCCTCTTGATGTTGAATTCCTTGAAAACAGCCACAGTCTCTTGTTAAATTAGGCAGACACAGTTGTTTCGTATTTCAGTGAAAAAATACTCAAATTTCCACTTGTCCAGGAAGCGGCGGCCCTCGCGGTCAACTTTCCTTTTTTTGTTTACAGACGCCATGTTAGAAATGGGCTGGGCTGAAACGATCACGCAAGGTCAAGGGTCACGGCGGCCAGAGTGCGGCCACAGGGCTACTGCCATCTTCTGGTGAAATGAAAAATATGAAAAATAGCTTTTTGTACACATGTATTTTATACTGTGGTCAACAGTGCTGGCGGGCCGCATATTATTGATTTCATGATAGAGGCCGCGGGCCGGTAAAAATTTGTCCACGGGCTGCAATTGGCCCGGGGGCCGGAATTTGGACATGTCTGCCTTAGAGTTAATGTGGATACGAATCTATCACACCACACTATCCAGAAAAGCCCTGGTCACAGTTTCAGGGAGGGGAGATTTTAGTGTACCACCTGGAAATTTTACATGTACTTCTGTATGTATTACATGCATTGATATATGTGTGTGTGTGTGTGTGTCAAGATGTGTCACTTTTAGTCCTGTATCTTTAAATTCGTATTGTTTGGAGGTGTTAAATTACTGCTACAATTCGTAGTGATCTGGCACCCTAACTCAGAATGGAGAGTGGTGGAGCGTAGTAATCCCACTGGCAGGTTAAGAATTACATGAATGCCATCTGGTCACACGTTGCATGAGCTGCGTAACATACATATTGTCATTATTACAAAAATGAGCAATAAGAGAATTGCTCGTAAATTCAGTGAGTGATTCCTTCCTGTCATGGCTGTGCCGGTCTAGTTATGGCTGTGCCAGTCCCCGATGTGGCGCGCACCTGCTCCAATCAGCAGATGCGCGCTTCGTAATTACGTCTCACGTATTTATGGCCACTCTTGCGGTCTGGTCTTGGCCAGAGCGTTCTGTCAGGCCAGAGCGTTCTGTCAGGCCAGAGCGTTCTGTCATGGCCAGAACTCGCGGCTGCACCCAAATGCACGACTCACAAGGCTTAGGACCAGTTTGGGAAGCGTCTTTATTTGGTCCAAGGTTAAAACACCAGCATGCAGTCCATGGAGGCAGCAGTAGCAGATTCGGGAGTTGTAAGAGGAAAGTCAAGAATGAGGCGGGGTTTGGTAAACGGGATAGGAAGAGCAGAGAGAAGGAGTTGTGGGAAGGTGACATGGGATCAACGATCTGGCAAAGACCAGACCGCACACATGGCCATAAATACGTGAGGCGTAATTATGGAGACGAGGAGCCGGTGCGCACATCTGCTGATTGGAGCAGGTGGGCGCCGCATCGGGGACAGGCAGAGCCATAACAGGAGCCTCCCAGCCATGACACTTGCAATTGTTAACTTTTGAATTGGTTCTCTCTTATCGATTCCCATCTCTACTGATCACTGAGATAGGTAAGTTAATTCATAATTTGGTGTTGGAGATCAGAAGATGTGACTGTTTTCATTGGGATACGATGCCACCCAGTTTAGAATAAACAAAAAAATCAGAGGCATTAGTCTAAAACAGAAAAGGGTGGATTCCAACCTCCTAGCTGTGTGTGAAGTCTGCCATACGTAGATCGTTCAATGCTATACAATTAAATGACACCTAGCCCTGTGAACCAATTCTTGCAATTTTTATATATTACCTTTTTTGACACAGATGGTCTGACCTTCTTGAAAGCATCTTCGAGATTCTTTTTGCTCACTCTGATATCAGCGACAGGTCCAGAGGAGAATGTGTGACCTATGTGAAACAATTAAAATCACTTGCATCTCTTGAAAAGGAATAAGTTCTGAGTTAGAAAATTTGTTTTATAGTTACCAAACATTACTTTTATTAGTTTTATACAACCTTCACATGCTTTGTTACACTGTGACGATTATCTCTTTTCTAATCATGTTGTGCATACTAATTTTTCCCAGCTATGATGTGACTACGAGCTGTTTTTCCAGAAAAATAAGTTGACTGCAGCTATTTGTTTTGTTTTCTTTATCTGTCTCTCTAACTACGATATAATGAAGGGGTTTTTGTCTGGGCTTCAGTAGGGGTAACAAGGGCCCCCATAGCTCAGTGGTTAGAGCATTGGTTTGGTAAACCATGGGTTGTGAGTTCGTTTCTAACTGGGGCCTCCACTCCCCAAGAGGGATTGCGTCAGGAAGGGCATCTGGTGTAAAAACTGTGCCAAAAAATATGAGCGTTCATCTAAGATGACATCCTGTGGCGACCCCTAACAGGACAATCCGAAAGAAAGTTCTTCAGTAGGGGTGACAACTTGTGGAAATTGTAATTTTCACCCTCTCTTCAAAGACAAGATTGCTTCCTTACTTATTCTATCGGAAAAGATTTGCCAAAACAGTTGGTATCAGAAGTGGGATTCTAAGATTGATCATCGAATAACTGGACCCTGGAAGTGGACCAGGACCAATGCACCACTCCTGCCTCCGACCAAATAATTTAGGACGGGGTGGCTGCCGAGGCTCTGCATGTTGGCTATCATCACCTCAGGATCCAACCTGTGGTCCCCCAGACAAAGAATTATGGTAAAGAAAATTTTAAGCCTTTGAAAATCAGCATTTCATATTGTGTACTGTATTGGAAACAATCTTGTCTTTGTAATAAGTGGGATGAGTAATTGTGGTCCCCACAAGCCATTGGTGTGGTACCAGACTTTACATTCAGGTCAAAGTCTAGTGTAGTTTTATGATTAATTTGAGGTTGTGGATTAAATTTCGGAGGTTAGAGTCTAGTTAAAGTCTAGGGTACAGTTCCCCAGCTTGGTTCGCGGTTCAGGTCAGCATCAGGCTCCAGTTTGTACGGGTGGGTAGGGGTGGGGTGGGGTGGGGTGGGGGGTTTAAGTCATGTCGTTTTATAAGTACAGTACACCCTTATTATGAGCAGGGGTTGCATTAATCCATAATACAGTCGAAGTGCTTTTTCATTAAAATGTTTTTTTTAAGTACATTAGACAGCAAAAAAAAACACTACCTCTTTTAAAGCACAGCATGCAAAAATTGAAAATAGATGTTTCTTAAAAATGAAGCTTGAAAGAAGAGCTTGGTTGCATTTAAGAAACAAAATGGACTATAGCGTTTTGTGACCTATACGTGGAAACTGAGGCAGGCATTCAAACAATTAAGTAATTAAATTCTTGATCAAAGAACCTACTATTTTATTTATTGATTTTACTGTGCGATTATCATCACATTAATGAAGTTGAAGAAAAGCAGATCAGTGCTGGTCTTGACTGAAAATCTCAAGTCTGGGCGGTCCAAGGCAAGACCAGTATTTTTGGGAGTGGAGTCTCAGCCAAGACCAAGACCTTTAAAATGTGGCTGCTACAGTGCAGTGGCATATCTATTGTTCATTTCTATATTTTAGAGGTCCTCCAGTGTAATGCGGTTAATTAAGTAGCGATGTGGCAACTTGTAGGTAAGTCCCCAAAAAAGGGAACAAACATACTTGAATAGACAATGGACTAATTTACTGACGTATCACCACAGCCCCCAACACAACAGACCAAAAACCCATATTGTAACACAAAGTCTGTTCTGGGGCACCCAATATTGCTAACTGAAACTTGGAGTGGCTTCTTTATGCCTTCAACTTTGTCTGCTAAAAATAAAAATCAGTAATTCTTTAAAGAAAAAAAAAAAACAATCTTTTTACATGACTTGTGACAGGTCGACTGGCTGTTTTTCTTGTGGTCGGCCACAAATGCACTTATAAAAAAAAAAAAAAAAAAAAAAAAAAACATAGTATGGGTCCACTAAGCATTGTTCTAAAGTCTAAAAGTTAAATGTGGAAAGCAGACAACTGGCAATGAAACTATATTAGAGGACATATTTTGCCACACAAACCTTTTCAAGGATTTGGCATATAATATTGTCTCAATATTCACGAGAAATCTGAATTAAAATGTGCTACGCATTCCTGAGTACCAGGCATTTTTCTGACGAAAGGCAGTAAAAACAGATAATTCGAATTTTGACGTTGTGCGCATCACTAGGGATGACCTTCACCTTCCCTTTCCACTCCCAAGCCAATTTCTGGTCTCAGGAGTGTGTTTTCTACACGGAGGCAACCAATCTGAGGAAAGGGGGTCATTTTTCACCAAAGATGGACAAAGCAGATATAAAACTGGGTCAAAGAGAAGTAGCTGTTAGCAGGGGCTTTTCTTCGACATTCATGACAAAACCAAGTTCGTTTTTTTAATGAAATTGACTGTTTTGTACTAAGCCCATTTTAAAGAGTTACTCTACAGATGTTAAAACCCTCTGTTGACCCATGTTTCCTTTTTGCACATGGTACATGAGGGCCCCTTTTCCAGTATACCGACTTGGCATTTGCCATTATTGACCAGTGTTGTACAATTTCAGATAACCTGGAACCCTGGCTTGGTTAACAGAGGGTTAAACAAAAACACTGAAGGAGCTATTTTGACAAGTAGTATTCGAAAGAAGAATTGACTACACTGGTTACCAGAGGATGTTGGTTGAATACACTTGGACTTCATGTAGGCCTTTAGGGCATTAACAGATGCTTCTCTCATTAATGCAGTCAGGTCAGCTCCACTGTATCAAATAAAAAAAGAGGAACCAAACAGACAAGTAGACAGACGGAAAGAGAGACCCATTAAGGATGCAATTAAGGTGGCAACAGCATATGTACTTTTATTCAGATTTTTCAATGCGGGACAGAGGTCTAACAAGCAGTATGCTTGGTGCCACAAGGAATAGATTAAAAAGGAAAGAGCAACTCTAGGACCCTTGCACTCTTGCCACATACTGCTTTATGAAAAAAATGTTACTGAGCTAGTAGACATCATAGCGAGAGATTTGCTCTCAGCAAATTGCCAAACTTAAAACGTCACTCAGGCTGGCTTGCCAACAGATTAGGTTCCACCGAGGGAGTGCCAAGTGCTGAACAAGCTACTGGAAAATATTTCCTTCCACTGTCCAGTGATTCTTTTCTCAGTTACATTACTTATACTTGCCTCCACAACAGCAAATAATCTACATTTCTTACAAGTAACATGATTGCAAAAGGAAGTTGAAAAGGCAAGCAAAGGAGTGCAGACAGGAAAATGAAACTATGATAACCGCTAAGCTCATTTTAGGTTTATGTAAAGGAACTCCATGTGTGTGCATACCAACTGCTTTTCTTGATGGCAATTTATGTCAGTCCCACTTTTTTACTGTGGAAAATTGAAGTCAACAACATGATGGAAATAAGGATCTAAAAAAAAACTGTGGAAGTAAAGCCAACTGTTTTATCGAAGCAGTGCATATGCAAAACTTTTTCCCGAGAAGCTGTAGTTGTCCCAGGATTTCATTTTTGTTCAGGAAGGAAGCTAATATTTACGCTTGAGACTTACGTGAAGCGGCCACAGCGTTCATCATATGCAATCTCTTCCAGATTAACATCCTCCTCCAACTGAGGTTTGGTTCCACTCTACAAAATAGAAAACTTAATACAGTTATTTAATATACAGATACAGAGAGTTTGACATTCAAGATGTATTTTGAGGATTTTTTTAAATTAGTTCCACTCCACAAAAGTTTTTAATTTGTTTTTCAGTTCAACTGTGGAGTTTAGGATCGACAGGAAGAGATTTAATGTTTTTGTAAATCTTGGTCGTGATGATACAAGCAACACACATTTCTTTCCCTTCGGCTCATCCCGTTCGGGGTCGGCACAGCGTGTCATGTTTTTCCATGCAAGTCAATCTCCTGCATCTTCCTCTCTAGCACCAACTGCCCTCATATCTGCCCTCACGACATCCATTAACCTTCACTTTGGTCTTCCGCTCACTCTTTAACCTACCAGCTCCACCCTCAACACCATTCTACCAATATACTCTCTCACCTCTGAACATGTGAAAACCATGGAAGTTTGCTCTTTCGAACCTTGTCTCCAAAACATCAAATTCGATCCCTCGAATGAGCTCATTTCTAATCCTATTGAAATTGCTCACTCATACAAAGAACTTCAAGATCTTCATTTCTGCCATCTCTAGCTCTGCTTCCTGTTATCACTTTAGCATCGCCGGCTCTAATCCATAAATCATGGCTGGTTTCACTACTGTTTTATAAACTTTGCCCTTCATCCAAACAGAGACTCTTCTGTCACAAAATACACCAGACACCTTCCGCCAGCTGTTCCAACCTGCTTGGACCCATTTCTTCACTTCCTTACCACACTCACCATTGCTTTGGATTGTTGACCGCAAGTATTTGAAGAGTTTCAGCTCCCTCCAAAGATTTTCCATTAGGTTACGCCAGAACCTGATGTGCGTTTTACGGACTCCTTGTTTTTCTTGGCTGTGTGCTTCAGGTCATTGTTATGTTGAAAGACCCAGCCATGATCCATCTTCAGTACTCTGAGGGAAAGACGTTGTTCCCCAAAATCTCACAATATATGGCCGCGATCATCCTCTCCTTAATACAGTGCAGTCGTCCTGTCACATGTGCAGAAAAACACCCCGAAAGTATGATGCTACCACCCCCATGCTTCACAGTAGGGGTGGTGTTCTTGGAATGGAACTCATCATTGGTCTTCCTCCAAACACACGGTGAGTGGATTTATAACCAAAAAGTTCAATTTTGGTCTCATCTGACCACAAAACTTTCTCCCATGACTCTTCTGTATCATCCAAATGGTCATTGGCAAACTTAAGACGGGCCTTGACATGTGCTGGTTTAAGCAGGGGAACCTTCTGTGCCATGCATGATTTAGTGTATTATCAACAGTCACCTTGGAAACGGTGGTCCCAGCTCTTTTCAGGTCATTGACCAAGTCCTATATTTTTATTTAATTGTATTTATTTGAGAAACTACTCATTTTTACATTGATTTTCTGTATGCACTGACTCAGGAGACGCTCTCCAGTTTTGTTGTACAGTCGTATAATGAAAAAATGATATTCATTCATTTTCAGTGAAGAGGAGGAGGATGAATAACAGATTTTTCTGTTAAGTTTGAGCTGTTTTACTGCCGTGTTACAGTCACTGTTTGGAAACAAGGTTTGTAAATTAACATTTACAAAGTCTTTGCGTGACTATTTTCACAACGTACATATTTATCTGTGGCATATAGTCTGGTGTCGCAAAGGTTTGGAGGGGGGGGGGGGGAATAAAAAATGAAAACTACAGAGAATAGGCGTGGCTTATAAAAAAGTGCACTCTGTAGTCCAGAAAATACAGTACAGATATAAAAACAGAAATGAAATTCAGATCTTTACAACCTATTTGTTTTTTACTCGAGTGCATTGTATTTTGAAAAGCAAAGCATTGTGGTAGATTTGTTCAATAAATAAGATCACTTTAGCAACTAATTGTTGGTTAAAAAAGTTTGAGTGTTAGAAAGATAAGTGTGAAAAATTAACAAAAACAGCTTATTGTTTATAATTTGGAACAGAAAATATAAGTGTAGCCAAGACGTTACATACACAAGCATGAATGTCATGTGATTATTAATGATTTGCTAAATTCTGAATTTTTTTTTTTTTTAAGCACAGTGACAACTAGTGAGCACATCTTCTTCTTCTTCTTTTCCTTTCGGCTTGTCCCGTTAGGGGTCGCCACAGCGTGTCATCTTTTGCCATCTTAGCCTATCTCCTGCATCTTCCTCTCTAACCCCAACTGCCCTCATGTCTTCCCTCACCACATCCATAAACCTTCTCTTTGGTCTTCCTCTCGCTCTTTTGCCTGGGAGCTCCATCCTCAGCATCCTTCTACCAATATACTCACTCTCTCGCCTCTGAACATGTCCAAACCATCGAAGTCTGCTCTCTCGAATCTTGTCTCCAGAACATCCAGCTTTGGCTGTCCCTCGAATGAGCTCATTTCTAATCCTATCCAACCTGGTCACTCCGAGCGAGCACATCTGCCTCATAATTCATAGAACCATGGTTCAAATCACGGCCTTTCCTGTGTGGAGTTTGTATGTTGTCCCCATGCCTTTGTGGTTTTCTTCGGGTACTCCTGTTTCCTCTCTCATCCCAAAAACATGCGTAGTAGGATAATTGAAAAATAAATTGCCCATAGGTGGGAACGTGAGTGCGAATAGTTGTTTATATGTGCCCTGCGATTGTATGGGGACTAGTTCAAGGTGTACCTTGCCTCTCACCCGAACATAGCTGGGTTATGCTCCAGCATGCCCATTACCTTAATGAGGATAAGCGGTAAAGAAAATGTATGTAAGGATAAGTTATTTTTTGAGTGTGGAATGATTTTCCAACGTACATCAGGAGTATCAAACTCATTTTTGTTACGGTCCACATTGTAGTTATGGTTTCCCTCAGAGGGCTGTAATGACTAAAATCACATTTAATTGCATCATCACACTTATACTAGTTTTTAATCAGATATCAAGTGTAATGGGATTTTCAGTTATTGTTCATATTTGGTAACAAAAATGCTTATAATTTCTCAACGTTATCATTGATGTACGTGACAATTTCAAATTTGGGTACAGATTTTCACAAGAATCATAGAACTTGACACAGATGAATTGCCTCTGCGAGCCAGATCAGACCCCCGGGCCTTGAGTTTGACACCTGTGATTTACATCATACACACATGCTCAAATATTAACATCCACCCACATATCTGAGAAAGATAAATCTTAAACAGATGATTTTTGTCAGCATCAATATGATGCCGACATAATTCTGGCTATATATTTGATCGTCCTTGGCAGAACTGAACCAGACAAAGGTTTACTCTAGTTGAGATTGGGTTTGGAAACTGTCAAGTCAAATACATTTAAAAATTTGACAAAATTCATATTGAGTTGTGCTGTTCATGTAAATGGTCTACATATATGGAAATAAAACTTTATGCTACCTGGAGAAACGTAGTAGCTTACGAGTTACGAAAATTGCCATTTTTACCTTTGTAATGGTAAGGAGAATTGCATGGCGGTCAGCTGGGGGTGGCATACCCACATACAATGTTTTATCTAGACGACCTGGTCTCAGGACTGCAGGATCAATGATATCTGGCATCAGGGGAAAAAACAGTTATATTTATATATATATATTAAATGATACAATTCTGTAAATACATTATTATATGGTAGGAATAAAAAATCCACAAATAGCACCAAAATAATAAGAAAGAAAAACCACCAAACTGGAGAGCGAAGAGCCGTTGCACCCGTGCGCGCCGCCATCTTCCTAATACTATAAATGTAAAATGCCAAGCTCACGAAAGGTTGAATGTGAGGCAAAAAGATGCACATGGTTTTGTTTCACAGTCAAAAGAGAGAAGAGATAGTTCCCTTTGTCACCAACAAGTAAATACAATTAAACATTGCCAGAACTAGGAGTCAAAGTTTTGTGAAAGGTGGTACAATCATCGGCCTAAACAGTCCTAATGTTGACAAGCACAATCATGCAGAGCTACAAAAGAAGGCAGTGTATTTAGATCAAAATCAACACAAATGTCATACCAAGGCGGCACCGACTGCCACAAACAAATTTTTTATGTCTTGTTACATACTTGGCCATCAATGCTGATTTAGATTCCGAGAGGGCATGCCACTCTTTACCGACTGAGGATCATGGTCTCAGCTGCTTGCCACTACTCCTATGCGGAAACGAGTCTGACTTGGACCAATGTGTGGACCAAACTCTGACACTAGTCTTACAAGGACGAATAGCACGAATGAGGGAAACTTCTAAGACCTTCCCCAAGTCCACTCCCATCCACCCTTGAGGACCCTGCCCAAGGTGTAGAGCTGGTCCACTGTTCCTTGGGCAGGACGAAAACCAGACTGCTCCTCCTATATCCGAGTTTCAACTTTCCAACGTACCCTCCCCTGTCCAGCACCCGTGAATAGATCTTACCAAGGAGACTGAGAAGTGTGAGCCCCTGTAGTTGGAACACACCTGCCGGTCCCCCTTCTTAACCATCAAAGTCTTCCAATCTAGAGGGACTGTTCCTGACAGCCACGTGATGTTGCAGAGGCGTGTCAACTAGGACAGCCTTTAGGACCTCTGGGTGAATCTCATCCACTACTGAGGCCTTGCCACCAATCGGCTTTTTAATCTCAACCCCAGAGATCGGGCAGCCCGTCTTGGAGAACCCAGACTCTGCTTCCTCATGAGAAGGCATATTGGTGGAATTGAAGAGTTCTAAGTATTTTCCCCACCGACTCACAATATTCTTAGTTGAGGTCTGCAGTGCCTCATCCCCACTATACACAGTGGTGATGGTCCATTGCTACCCCCTCCTGAGATGTCAGATGGTGGACCAGAATTTCCTTGATTTCTTTCCTCCGAATGGCTGCAGAATAGTGAAAAACTTAAGGAGGTCTGAATACTTTCCGTAGACACTATATGACCCCATCAGGGTGAATAGTCTTGAAGATGGACAGCCAGGTGATCACGCTCCAGGTGTTGTATTAATTTTTTCCTTACAAGTCTCAATTGCTATTAAAGTATATATGTATTTTGGTAATTCCTGTACAAAAGTTGAGGAGATCAGACATTGATACAATTAAAAAAATACATCAGTGCATGCACACAGCAAAATATTTCTTTGAAACCCAAAATAAAATATGGATAATACTTCATGGATAGCAGAAAATCAATGGTGCACTTTATACTGGATATTTGTCATGATTTTTGGGGCCCTTGTTGGGGTGTGGATTATACTCGAGAGTGTATTTCATGTTATCGTATGTGTTTTGAGAAAATAAAGATGTCAGAGGTAGTGAGGTCTTAACTAAATTATGATATTGTTACAACATCCAGCCAGTCTGTAAGAGCCTCTATTAAGGTATCCTCTATTAAGATGAATCAAAACGGTAATAAAAACAGGAGAAAGGATTAAGGTGTTTGGACTGACTGACTGTATACTGAGGGTATGTCAGTTATTTTTGGGGGTCGGCCATGCTAATGTATAACATTTTTTTTTTTTTTTTGCAGGCTCGACAAAATCTGGGCCATTACCTGGTCTGTTAGTTGCAGCCATGATAAAGACTTGTCGCCGGGTTTCTAGGCCATCCATTTCTGTTAGCAACTGGTTAACCACACGTACGCTGGCTCCTGACTGAAGATTAAAAATAAATACATACATTAATGAATAAATATATACATGACAAAATAGTTTTTACCCATCTGTTCATGAAAGAAAATCCCACGGTGGACACAGAAATAATTTGGAATTCGACAAAGGTTAAAATACAAATTTTATGCAAATTAACCAATTAATAGATATTTCTTTTGAATCGTGGTTCATCAGAATCATTAAAAAGAAAAAAAAAAAAAAATCAAGGTGTCGAGATGAGAACCAACTCAAGCTCCTCGTTCAGAATGAGGCAGCGGGAGGGCTTTTACCATGAGCAGCATGCTGTGACAATGCAAAAGGCAGTGTGATCTTCCAAAGACAAAAAAACATGACAGTGTCTCTTGCATAGAATGAAACAATAGTGATTCCAAGAAAAATAAATTCTTTTACGAGTAGATGGTCGTTTCATTCTTTTTTCATTTCTTTTGCCAGCTTCGCTAGCACCTGTAACTTGTCATACGTGCAGCGAAGTAAAATGCCAACAAATCACTTGGCAAAGGAAGACCAAATTGGTCGTACCAATTTGTCGCTGAAGTGGGGAAAAAAAATATAAAAAATTTAATTAATTAATCCACTGCAACTGACGATTTACGAGAGAGATACAGACGAGTCCTCTCTTGACCGATAAGAAATTGTCAATTTCACTTGAGTTTCTTCGCTAGGAGCTCACCTAACTCCCAAGTTTGGAATTCACACAGCACCAAGGGAAGGATTTAAAATGAGATATTGCCATGCCTCAGTCAAACATGATCGACTGGTTTTGAGGAATTACAAACTTTCATATTGTAATATAAACTTTTGAAAGAAACCACATTGGATATTCAATCAAGAAGCATGTGGGATAACCTTGTCTTCTCTAGCATCCCATGAGGAATTACAAACTTTCATATTGTAATATAAACTCTTGAAAGAAACCACATTGGATATTCAATCAAGAAGCATGCGGGATAACCTTGTCTTCTCTAGCATCCCAAAAAATACTTCAGACGACCCCAAAATTTCTGCACTTAAGATACAGTGTCGACTGTATCTTTTCACCGTTGTCTACTGATTGGGAGGCCCTTATCCAAAAACAGACCACAGTTTAATTATTTCATTTAATTCATAGTGTAGCATTTTTCACGATTTTTAGACAGATTAATATAAAAGGCTTGTTGTTTATTTTTACTGAATGTTATACATAAAGACGAGGTGCGCTTTTATAGACGGGAGCTCTGAGCTGGCAGCTGCGGATGGTTCTTCGGATGGGAATGACACTGAGTCTGGCCCCCCCTCCCGGGGGCCTTTGTTTACGCACTTATGTCGCGCGTAGGTCTCTGAGTAGTGAGACTCAGCATCATTGCGCCCGAAGAACTATCCGAAGATTGAACATTAATTACATCCACAGGTTCAAATCTGTATGGAACTATTGCTCCGTCTTCCTGATGAACCGATAGTGCTATTTCTTCATCAGATGAGAAATCAGCGCTGGGCATGATGGTGTGTCATGTAATCCAGTGTGTGGAATCGCACGGCACACGTCACATATGCCTACGTAGATCATGTGACTTGCAAAAATGGCAGCGCCCCTGAAAATTCGTAGTTTTCGATTAAAATCTTCTCAAAACACTATTAAATGAGAGAGGATTTAACATCACATTGTCAAAATAGGGTATATATTACATGACCTATTGGATACACTGTTAATGTAAGCACTGGATTTCCCCTTTAAGAATGACACTATCCTGTCCAGTGGAACACTCGCGTTCAACTTAATAAATACTAATAAATTTCGTTTTCATTCAACCTATATAAGCTACATACAGGTGTAGCCGGTGTGAGGCTGAGAAGTTGGAAAAATGAACTCAAGACACACAAAATATATTTTCAATAAAATCTCGACGTCCGCCATTTTAGGTGGGACATTCTATGCGATACTTTTGGTATGCTGAAACGAAATCTCTGGGTAGGTTGCTCCTGTCCCCGTAGACAGCATTATAATACTAGTACTGTAAGAAAACTAAGAATAGCCTTTCAGCTAACTTCAGTGTTAATTGTTTTGCGTGGTGGAAAACATGGCTTCTGTGACGACTGCCATTTTCTCTTTCTGCTTTGTGTATTGGATCACGCAGTCGCCATGTGCATGGCTACAGAGAGCAGAGAAGACTATTTTACTTTTATTGCACTTTCATTATTTGCTTAAATATGACCTTATACATTTTATCAAAAGACAGTGTTGTCCATTTGCTAATCATACAAGGATGTGTTGTGGAGCCGGTGGTTGTCCTTGATCTTTGTATGCATAAAACCAGCTGGGGCCATCCTCCTCTCCCAGGCGTTGCCGTGGAGACGTACAACACCAGATAAGGAGCGTAAAGTTACCATACCGGCCCAGGACCAGACTGCGGGGGGCAGCCACTTTTACCATGGATCCATACATATAAAAACCTTGTGTTACCGGGCAGCTTTTGTCTTCTTCTTTGGTTGGCCTGCCAGAAGACACACGTCTCGTGTGTGGCAGATACCTAGATAAGACCCGGACGTCTGTACTGCACATTCCTTTGTAATAAATCCATTTGCTGTTAACTTTTTCTAATCATTGGTCATATCTTCCTCGACTCGTGAACACGCGTTGGGTCCAAACTCGCAAATCCCTATAGCACCCATCTTTGTGTACACGACGTGATATCCAAGCCCTCCGTTTGCCATGTAAACGCTACCCTGCGACTGACAACCTCCTGTTAAAACGTTGAGACCAATTGAACACTTTGATTTTTCAAGCGATAAAGTTGTTTGGGTCTGCAAAACCACATAGGGATTTGCTGCTGGTTTGTTAGTTCTTTCCTGCCAATTTTAACATAGCACCTTGTGCCATCCATCGCTGAGCCTCAACAGGTTAGTTGCTCTCTAGTACTGTCTTTGTTTTTGTGTTTTTTGTCTGGACTCACATACACAGGGGAAGACTTGCTAACCAACAGGGAATCTACCCCAGACTTTCACAAAGGAAGCGGACGAAACGTCACAGAGGGGAGAGAGTCTGTGTATCGACAGGAAGTGGGGAGGCTTGACCTTTGGGGTGGACGACACAACCTGGAACTGAAAGCATGTAAAGGAGGCATTGTTAACCACAGCTGGCCCTCATGTTGTCCAACAGCCTTGTGTCAACCGTCGAGACCTTTTAGTTCCTGGGAATAACGGTCTTTCAGGACCTGAAGTGGGAAACAACTCCATCCTAAAAAAAAAAAAAGCTGAAGGAGAGGATGTGCTTCCAGCAGCTTCTCAGGAAGCATGGCCTGCCACAAGAGCTGTTGAGACATTTCATTGGTATTCCATCGCAGCCTTGTTTAGTGCTGCCACAAAAAAGGACAAACTGACTGCAACAGACAATAGAAACTCCTCAAAGGATTTTCGGCACAACCACATGTAAGAAATTGCATGCCATCCAAACAAAGACAAGAGCAAGCAAAATCCTCTCGGACCCGCATAATCCTTCCTGGTCACCATCTTTTCCAGCTCCTTCCCAAATCAAAACTATCAGACATTACAACAGTTTCTTCCATCTTACAAACAGCTTAAACTTAACTTAAACAGCTAACTAGGAATTGAACTGCAACATGCTGCCATTATTGTTCCCGTTTTCTTGTTGGCACATTCTGTCAAGCCAATTATATATTATACATTGGTCATGCACTCAGTGGAGTAGTCTCATGATGCTCCACCATTTGGACATCCGTTGTTGACCAATATTAGCCTCCCGTGCCTGAGTAGCATCAACACCACTTGTACAATCGATTGAGGATTATGTGACACATTTGCAGAATCAGCATTGTCCGAGATTATTGCACGACTCGTGAGTTTAAACTGTATACATTCCTTGTAGTCCTGACACCCTCTGCACAGTGGTAACTACATTGGACTATTGCTCTTTTAGACATTCTAATTGCCCAACATGCTAAAGGACTCTGCATTCTTTTGCACAATTGTCAAAAAAGTGTACCATCATTGCCAGATAACTAGAAATCCCTTGCGCTGTGACTGTTACCGTGATCTCGTCATGTCTCAATAATTAGTCAATTGACTATTTGTTGTTGTATAGGACATGCATGTCATACTAGAGCGGCCTGCTGTGATAGTCTGTTCTCACCCAGATTGCTCCGTGTATTCGTCTCACTCTTCAATGGGCAATAAAGTGTTCTGTCCAACAGACGGTGGGCAAGCACATAACTGACCACTGCGATGGCCAAGTATCACCTGTTACAATAATCAAAACTTGCAGATCAAAACCCAGTTTGACAACTAGACCTCAACAGTCTCCGACCACGATCTGTGACTCGCTGAGAGACTCCAGCCACCGGTTGAACAAAGAAGATACGAAGCCATTTCGGTGTCTTCTCGGTAAGATCACCGGTAATGACAAATCAGGGAAATTTTATTTTCACAACCACACTGGAACATATGTTCCAATTTGACGGACTTGACACTCATGACGGTCATGTCGGACTTTCTGCATTACAAATTACAACATGTGGGTCAGGGGCTCAAACACTGTGAAAAACTATATGCCCATTTGCCAAGGTGAACGTCCAATTAGACGCGTCGTTACACTGGACATTCCATAGTTCATCCTGTGTTTGTGTCCGCTGTCAACCAGTGGTCGCTCTCATGACAGTGGCCCATCCTTCAACTTTTCTGGACCATAGAACCCCTTGGTGAAGCAGGACTCCACCCTCTGAGTCACACATTATGGGCCCTGTCCTTAATCATTGGCCCACATACTCAGATGTCATGTGAAAGGTTATGTTAGGACAGCCACCTGCACTAAGGCCCCGTTCCAGGAACTCCCTTAAATTGAGTTGTTTTTTTTCGCAGGCACCTGGCTTGAGTGTCCAGTCACAACAGAGTTGGTTCTCGGCAGACTCAGCAGCCTTAGGTGTCTAGTCACATGAGTTAGATCCTGTTTTGAGACTTGTCCGCCAACGGCAGCTTTCCAATATTCCCTATATAATCTTTGTTCTGCTTTCACACACGCACGCACGCACGCACACACACACACACACACGTTTTTGCTACTTTGTGTGGACTATGACTCTCTGAGTTCATTGTGAGGACCACCACTTCCACTATAGCTGGAATGATGCAACTCACATAGCCATCACTAGAGGGGTTTAGAGAGCCAGAATATCACTTTAAATTGCAAAACACTCCAACTAAAAACCCAACTAAAAGCCAATGTTATTTTTATGTAGTTGTGTGGACTTGGCCCCTTGTTGCTAGGCAGATTTGATGACACACACGTTTGATTTTAAAATTTCTCTCTCAATATTATTCAAACAAAAGACACTGTATTGCTCATATTTTGGAGACTTATTTCAGCAACATATCGTGCAGCTAAATTAAATACCATGTGTTTTTTTTATTCACCATTGTAAGTTTCCCCTATTTAAAATGAAAGTGAGATGTAAGACTTGATAGCAGAATACCTTTTTTAATACAACTGTAGTATTTAGTATCCATTGTTGTTTAAAAAATATATATATGTCTACTTTCCCCTTTTTTGTGACATAATTGAATTGTGAATTTGATTTTGAATATCCCTCCAATCATAATTGCAGAGAATTGGTTCTGCATCTACAGTGCCGTGAAAAACTATTTGCCCCCTCAAGATTTCAGTTTTTTGGGTTTTTTTGTTTTTTTGGGGGGGAATAAATCTCAAACACAAAGGTTTAAAATCATGAAAATAATTTTAATATAACTCAGAGATAACCCAAAGAAATACAAAATGCTTTTGTCAAATGACATCTTAATTTATTATAACACTATGCTCCTAGTTGTCACAATACTGCTCCATTTGCTTCATAACTACAAGGCTTCTAATGAAATTTCTTTCTGGGAAAAAATATGTGATCCGGACCTGAAATAGAAATCAGAAATGAAGAAATGTACTGGCATCCACACTGAAAATTGTTTTGTTATATAAACAGTAAAAGTATGACAAGTCTGCTGTGCTATATACATAGCAAAAACAATCTTAAGTGAATTTATCCTAATTCTAGTGAAAATATTTTACTCCACTTACTTTTAATCATTTTGCCATTTTACACAGGTTTTCTGAAAAGAAAGATCTTAGTCTTTCTCTTCTGTTTTATGTAGAGAAGTTAAACCTTTCTTAAAATAAGTACAGTAACTATTTTTCCAACAAGAAATAATGAGAAACAATTCATTGAGTAAGATTTTGTGTATTTTCAGTGACTTGAACTCATGGTTTTTGACAAATTATTTTCAGGGAGCTTCGAAAGAGACATGGTAACAGAATTATAGACACACTACTGCGATACCCTCTTGACAGTAGTACAGAACTGCCAACCTCAAAGTTCAATACAAATCACAAAATCACTGGGAAAAAAACATCTAAATGTCCAGATTTTTTAAATCATGGCGAGCTGTATTAGAACAAAAATAAGTCTGAATACTCTTCAATTGCACAAAACTATTACAGTAAACCCTCTCTACTTTGCGCATCACCTATAGCGGATTCAGTGCATCGCGAATATCTGAGCCCCCCCGCCCCCTAAAAAGAGGAAGAAAAAATAGCCGGATCGCTGCGTACCAATGCGCCATGACATGGACCAATGAAGGCAAAAATAAATAAATGAAACAGCTTGCATACATTAGTTCAGTACTGTAGCGGGAAGCCATCTTGATAGGGTATAATGCAGCATCCCCATTGAAACAACAAGGACCTATGAATCAAATAAATAAATAAACCCATTTACCCCGACTTGGCGGTTTTTTACTTTTCACGGGTGGTTCTCTAACCACGAAAAACGAGGAATTACTGAACTGTAAAATCAGTCGTTCAGTTAAGCCTTTATCCTTTTAGGCCTCCTTTTAAATTATATTTTTAAAGCCTAGTTATCCCATGTTAATCTTTAAGAAAATGTAAATATCGGGAAAACATAACCCAAGTGGATGTTAAAATGGTCTTGGTCCAAATTCTGTACTTGAAATTTATACTTCTATTGCAGAGACTGTGATATCTACTAAAGATGACAGCTTGGAATAATCCCACCTTTTGCATGATTCCTTACGCACATAAGAATTGTTGACCGCATATCATTGGTATTTTCCCAGATATCGTTGTCAAAGATTCTAAAAGAGTAGCTTTTAGGGGGAGGTCGTACAAATTCAGGCATCTATAGATTAAGTTGAATTTACTGTGCAGCCCCAAACATCACATTTTACGTATTATTATTTTCAGCCAAATCCATCCAGGAGTTCCTGAGATACAGTAAGTATATCATCACGAGTGAAATTTTGCCATTATGTTACAAAATGTATGTTAACATGGCAACCAACATGATGTTTTCAAGTTTTTATTTTTTTATAGAACATTATGGGTTCATATATAATGTAAAAATTTCAATGTTACCTTTATTATGTCCCGGTTGAAATGTACCTGCTACTCTGGTCTCGTCTTCTTTTTCTTCATCTGTAGATAGAGTAATATAAAAAGGACGTATTTTAAACTGCTGAGAATAAGGCAAAGATATAATTCTCAAAATCTCTCTTTACGTTTATTGACACACCAACTTTTTTATTTTCTGACACTGTTTTATTTTTTGTGATGCATCTAAGGACACGTTTAATTAACAATTGAAAAGTTGTTAAAAAAAAACTTAAAAACTTCGCACATTTAGTGTGTTTTACGTCCTCAGAATGAAAGTGGGGAAAAAAATAGAAAGGTTTGCTGACGTTAGCAACAGTTTTATTCTGCCGGAAAATCCCACGGACAATTAAAAACTAACCCTAGTATGATGAAATATCAAATATGTCTTACCTCGATTAGATGTAAGTTGTTTTCATTCGTTTTTCTTCCAGACCGCCACATAAATACCTTTTCACAAGCCTCGTTGGTTCTGCAGCAAGCTTGATCGTGTTTTAGACGATGCATTCACTTCCACCAAGGAAATTCAGAGCACCGCAAACCTCATGTTGAAGGGAAATTAAGATAATTCGACGGTTGAGATTCAAAAATATTACCTCAGGCAAAACAAACATATATAGCTGACACCAACATCGCCAACTTGAACAATCGTTCATTTTAGTATAAATAAACATGGTGACTTACATGTCAATCCATGTAGTTCTGTAACTTCCGTACTAATTAAAAGCAACGTCTCATGCAGGTGCATTCCCCTCCCCCACAAGTGTCTACCAACTTCCAAAAGCAGTCACAGCAACTCTCCTCTCCCCCACTTTGGTTTGATGACTGCACAGAAACTAACCAACAGGTTGCATGTAACAGAAATATAGTTTGAGCAATGTACTGAACCTCACAGTTTAGTGTCACCCTCATGTGATAAAAAAATAAATAAAAATAACTCTTTAAGTAGTCATGTGAATTCCCGAGAATTTTAGTTCAACATTTGGAATCACTCTGCATCATTTAATTAAAAGCAGGATTGTTAACTGTATGGCATACATCCACTGTGGTATGACTGATTGTCGTGCTTAGTACCTTTTTTTAAATTTTATTTTATTTTTATTTCCAACATTCTACAGTCTTTGAGTCTGAGCTGAAAAGGGGAAAATATTGTTTGGTCAATCTGCTGCTTCCACCTCATCATAAATTATTGCCCCCACTCCTCACCCCCACCGCACAGTATAACTTTGTATTCCATACCATTTAAATAAATAAAACCTTATTGCTTTGCATCAATGTTAAGCTTAAAATACATTAAAGTGAACACTGTTTATGTATATAAAGTATATCACAGCTCTCAAGCTGATCTATTCTACCTACAAAGGTAAAACTAAGATATTTAGCTTGCTACTAAGTAGTTTTATTTTAAGTATGAGTATTTATGCTACAGGTGGAGCAGCTGTAATGCGCTGGCCTCACAGTTCTGAGGACCGTGGTTCAGATCGTGGCGTCGCCCTGTGTGGAGTCTGCATGTTCTCTCCGTGCCTGCGTGGCTTTTCTCTGGGCGTTACAGTTTCCTTACACATGCCAAAAACATGCATTATAGTAATTGGACATGTGTGATTATGAGTGCGATTGTTGCGTGTCTCAATGTTTCCTGCGATTGGCTGGAAACCAATTCAGCGTGTACCCTGCCTCCTGCCCATTGGCAGCTGGGATAGGCTCCAGCACTCCCGTGACCCTTGGATAAGTGATGAGGAAAATGGATGGATGGATGGATATTGCTACATAGCATTAGCGGTTCAGCCAGCAGACAACCTAAGCACCAATTATTCAATTAATCTGTAATGATTTTAAATATTGACCGTGAGTAGTGTTATTTCCAATTTCAGTCTGCATCAATTAGTTTGCAATGGTCTTGAGAGAGCCATTTTCTCTTACATATGAAATGTGTCTTGACTTACAACTTGGCAATGAGACCTTTTTGTAGGCCATCATTTAAGACTGAACCAACTAATATTCATTTGCACTGACAAGGGGCTGCATTGCTGTTTGATTATTGGTGGATTTTAGGTGTTGTATTGGGTTTACATGCTTTTTTGCACCTCCTTTTCTTTATGTGTTCAATACCTTTTGCCTGCGTCATTTCACATTATCATACACAACTTCTTTTCTGGTCTTATTCTACTTTCTTTGTATGTATGGATTACTTGGGTTGTTCCAAACGAGTAAAAAAAAAATCTCAGGTCAATAGCACCCTTAGTAGTATATTTTGTGAAGAAAATGGTCACTTTAAATATTTCAGATGTCTTTCTTTCTCTAAACCCTCTTTTATCTACCTTTTCTTAAAAGACATCGACGGACGGCCGATGAATAAACTGCTTGATCAATGGCTCGATATCTCGGATGGTTTTGCGCAACGCTCTGGGGCACGCGTCTTGCCTTGTCATCTCGTGATTAGGATGTTCGGCGAGGTAGCACTGAAGCGCGTATTCTTTCTTGAGCATCACATTGTGCTCGCATACCGGAAGGAGTTTCAGCTATGTTTCGGTTTTCGACTCGGCGTGTAGGTGATAGATGGAAGCCATTTTGTGGCAGCCTGTGGTGGCTCGAAGGGCAGTATTATGAGCTGCTTGGAGGGAGTCCCAGGGAGTTGGCTTCAGGTTGGGAGTCCACACAGGCGCTGCGTAGTTCAGGATCCATCTTCCGATGGCCTTATGCATCGTCAGGATGGTCTCCTTTAGTCTGGCCCCACTTGGTGCCGGCAAAGCGTATTGAGTTTGGAGCGCATGATTTTTGTGTGTTCATGTAAAAGTCAACGAGGGATCGAAGGTGACGCCAAGGATTTTTGGATTACGGATGGTAAGAATCCAATTGCCTCCGATTTGGATGTTCAGTCTCATTGACTGTTCGACGGTCCAAGTGGTGAACAGCTTATTGGAGCCATACTGGTGACTGGCAGTTGTCAGCGACTCGCTCAGGGCGGGGAGGATTAGAAGCTCAAGCCAGCGGAGACAACGGACTGATTGGTTGATAGAACTTGCCGTCACCGATAGGTGTCCCTGGTTTGGGAAGCGGCATGACAGCCGTGTTTTCATATGGTTGAAATGTCCAGGGTGGCCAATGAAATTTTGGAGATGTCGGTGAGGTATTGAATAGCCTTCGGTGCAAGGTGGTTCATCATCACCGGGCATATGCCATCAAGCCCCAGTGCCTTGGAGTTTTTGGACGCTTTGATGGCCGCTCGGACTTGCGGCGTTGTGAAGCGAGGATGGTTTTCGCACGGCATTCCTTGGAGGGAGTGCAACGTAGATCGAATGGAACCGTTGGAAGGTGGATGTTCAACAAATTGTCGATTGAAACGTTGACATGCGTCTCGTCGTTTTTTGATTGGACACAGATAAATTCGATGGCAGCGTTGTCTGGCCGTTTGGTTGGATTGCTCAAGGCTCTGATGGTAGGCCGGAGCTTTTTAGGCCTCTGGAGGCTGGATTTTTCGATTTGTTCAATCCACTGATTTTGCCGGTGCTCGGACACCAGACGGTTAATCTGGCATTTGATGTTGGGAAGTCGAGCATAGGATGGGTCCGCTTGCCGGATAGTGTCATGTTCATCGGCAAGAAAGGCTGTTGAGGCAGGGTAGTTTAAGCGGACCTTTGGTCTACGGCTGGAAGGAACGTATCGTTTGGCCGCTCGATTCACCATGGTACGGAAATGTTTTTCCACCGGAAAAACATTGGTAGGGGCATCTTCCAGGTTGGCTTTGATGAAAGCCATAAAATTATCCCATTTTGCCTTTTTTAAAGTTGAGGTAGGTACGTTTTTCCGACACGACGAATTCCTCAGATCTTTCCAGTGTGATCATGATAGGGAGATGATCAGACGCTACCAAAGTCTTTACTGACCACAAGCAGTTGGCTAAGAGGTCGGAGCTAGCGAGACTAATGTCAAGTGAGCTAACGGAGTGTGCCGTGAGTCGAGTGGCGGAGACGTTGAGAATTCCAAACGTTGATGAGTCGATTTCGTCAGTAAGGTCGTCTCCACGACGGTCACTGGGGAGGTGGGGGTCGCACGCCGGGGAGTGACCGTTCAGGTCGCCAAGGACCAGGTTGTGGTCGCCGGCGAGTAGGTGGCCAATTGATGCGGAGTAGCCAGCTGGACAGGAAGATGCCGACGGGACGTAATAGTTGAAAATGGCTACTTTGAACAACCCGAACGGCCAGACATTGTTGATCAATAATGGGCACGTTTGTGGCAGGTGGCTGGACGACACGATAGTTCACGCTACGATGGATGATAATGGCTCCAGCATCCTGGTTGTGGTTGTTTCGTGGAATGCTATAGTCGCTGATCTTGTGTAGATTTGACCGCTGAGTTTGCTTGGTTTCTTGGACAGCGACAAAGAGGATCTCGTTCCGCGACATATAGTCTCTATTTCCATGCCTTGGACGCTAGTTCGTTGCAGTTTAACTGCAGGATGCGGAACGCGGATGGAACTTGTCGAGGCTTAGTTTGGCAGTTTGAGTCTGGTGGTGGACGAGTGGCGCAACATGGCACTACGTAGCGGTCAGTCCAGTCCCGACTCGAGCTTAATTTCGAGCATCGAGTGAGGTGGCACCAACTGTTCCACTTGGTCTAGCAAACAGACGTCATGTTTCGATGGATCGGTTTTGAGCAGACGCAGCAGAGGCAGGACAGGCCCGGGGTTAACCTCAATGGCGGCTCCTATTAGCAGGATGCGGAACAGCTTGGCCGGCGTGGGCCATTCCGGAGGCCAAAAAAATGGTTGCCCAATTCGTACATGAGGGTTCGAGACTTTGGGTGACTCCAGGGGTGGATTGGCGTGGTGTAGGCACATAGATCCATCACGAATGAGCACCATAAACCAATACATCAAGTCTCCTGGAGACACCCCACCTCCTAGCACTATCACCAACTTGATCGTGTTCTCAGACGTTCCGGGCTCACATGAGTTGAGCTCACGCATGTGGTGTTATAGTTTCGAGAGAATAACAACTACATTACCCGGCATGCTCAGTAGCTGGATATATAGTATATAGAAGATACGGAAGTCGCCTGGTTAACGGTACATGGTTGACAACTTGTGAGTAAAGATTGAATCCTTGAAATACGTCTGGTCTATTTGTTATACAAGATAGCAAGACAAAACAACACGCAGCTACCAAAGCGCTGACTGCAATACGGACCACTTGTTAGTATGCAGCAAGGTTGAACTACAGACCAGAAGAACCTGTCACTCAAAGAGAGCTGACTGACCACACATCAACACCAGGAACATGCAAAACCAATCAAAGGCAGCAGAGTTTGCCACAGCTCAAGAAAAGTGTCTACCAGGCTGGCAGAGCAACAAAGCCCAGGAAAGATGGGAATACTTGACATTGTGTACACCTCAGCAATGTTGGCGTTTGGAAAGCAAACCAAAAACTCAACACACTGGTTTAAAACTTAAACTGTGGATATAAGACCTGCAGTTGAAGCTAAGAAGGCTGGGACTGCCTTCTGTCTGAAACTGTCATGGTGCTGCCGGTCAAGCCTTGGTTGTGCGGGTCCCTGCGCGGACGCGCTGATCAGGAGGCACACACTTGCGCCTCACACTGGCTGATTGGCCCCGGTGTATATAGGACCCTGGGGACGACTGGTCTTTCGCCAGATCGTTGCAACCCATGCCCCGTTCCTGCACTCCCGTATCTCTGATCGTGAACCCGTGTGTACCGACCTCCGCCTGTTCTCAGACCGATCCCGTAAGCCTGACTCCTTTGACACTTCCGCCTTCTTTGATCGATCTCCCGTTTACCGACTCCTGTCTGCCCGCGGACCTGCTCTCAACGCCCGATATTCTGACTACCGCTGCTGCACCTGCCTGTCTGCCAGATCCCCGACCTTGGAGCAAAAAACGTTTATCCCAAATTACCTCTGTCTCTCCCGAGTCCTACATTTAGCCACAGCAAAGAGAGCCTGCTGACCTGATGGGAAGCCCGCAGAAAAGTCTCGCAGGTTGGCCGGAGGTGTGCCAATGTCAATTGCCTCCAGCTCTGCTCGAATGTCCAGACTCCAGCTGACACTGCCAACATCAAAGAGATGTATGACAGCGTCAAGCAGCCATTTTTACCAATACAAATGAAAACAGCATCTCTAAAATCCTCTTCCAGTAACATCCTCAAATACTGACCAAAAACAAACGGAACATTGGGTTGAGAATTATTCCCACCTCTACACTAGGGAGGCCATTGTTTCAGAAGATGCCCTCAATGCTGTTGATCGTCTGCCTATGCTAGAGGAGTTGGACAGCGAACCAATCCTGGAAGAACTGCAAGACAACATGGACTCCCTCACCACTGGTAAAGCCCCAGGGAAAGAGACTATCCTAGCCAAGGTTCTGTTGTGCTACAAAATGCCCTGGCTGAAGAGCTGCACCATCTCCTCTGCCTGTGCTTGGAGGGTGGGGGAAGTACCACAAGACATGAGGGATGCCAACATCACCACCTAAGACAAAAACAAAGATGACATGTATGACTGTAACAACTACCGTGGCAGCTCCCTCTTGACCATTGTTGGGAAGCTGTTTGTTACAGTTGCTCTGAAGAGTCTCGAGGTACTTGCAGAGAAAATCTACCCCGAATCTCAGTATGGTTTGCGTCCCAACAGATTCATCATCGATGTGGTCTGTTCCCTCAGACAGCTGCAGGAGAAATGCAAAGAGCAAACACTGGCACTCTTTGTACCTTCATAAACCTGATGAAGGCCTTACAGTCAGCAGGGATGGTATCTTCAAGATCCTGCCAAAAATATGGTCCCCACCTGGGCTGCTATTAATCATTAAATTATTCCACAATTACATGAATGAATGACTATAGTCATCTTCGATAGCTCAATCTCGGAGTTTTAAGATCAATAGCGGTGTGAAACAGGGCTGTGTCCTTGTTCCAACACTGTTCAGAATATTTTTTTGGTGTCCTGTTGAAGCACGCCTTTGGATAAGCCACTGAGGGCATCTATATTTGAACTAGATCAGAGAGCAAACTCTATAAGCTCTCGGCTCAAGGCCAAATCCAAGGTCCAGCAGAAATGTCTCCGTGATCATCTTTTTATGGACGACGCAGCAATCACGACCCACTCAGCGGAAGAGCTTCAATTGCTCATGGACCGCCTCATCTACACACACAAGGCTTTTGGGTTGACATTCAGCCGTAAAAAAACGCAAGTCATGGAGCAGGATATAGGCTCTCCACCCGAAATTAGACTCTCTAACAAAGCAATGTTGTTCACGATTTTGAATATCTAGGTCCTACCATCTCTGACTCTCTCTCTAGACCCAGGGATAGAGAGATGCATCTGCAAAGCTGTTACTACAATGGCTAGACTCAACAAGAGAGCTTGGAGAAACACCAAGTTGACAGAGCACACTCAAGTCCAAGCCTGTGTCGTGAGCACTCTCCTCTATGGAAGTGAGGCAGACAATGACAACCAAACAGGAGCACGAGCTTAGCGCCTTCCACATGTCCTGTCTCCAAAGACATCCTGCGCATCACCTGCCAAGACAAGGTAACAAACACCAGTGTACTAGATCCATGGTTCACAGCATGTACAATCTGCCTAAGCAGAAGCGCATGGAGGACAGAGGAATTCTAAAGGACCTCAATAGCGAGCTGGCACAAGAACCCGCCCCTCCGCCAGACCCAAACTCTGCTTCAAGGATGTCTACAAGAGAGACCTGAAACCCCTTGAAATTAATTTTGACTCCTGGGAGGCCACTGCCACTGACCTTAGGAAGGTCACACGCAATCGAAATTCAGAACACTAACCAAGCATAATGTGTTGATGAACATTCTCACATTTGAACCCTCTTTGGAAATACGTTAATGAGATTTTGGAAATTAAGTCTCAAAATGGGGCCTTACGGGGGTGACCTTTCACACGTAGGAAGGTCATACATCTTTGAAATTTGGAACCCTCACTGCGCGTAACATGTGGATGCACAGCATCAAATTTCAGTCACCTGCTCAATGCGTTCATGAGCTATTGGAAATTTCCCATCAAAATTGGGCCCAGTTGAGATGACCTTTTATACTTGGGAAGGTCACAGAAATTCAAAATCCAAACCCGCATGATATGTCAATGCACAGTCTCAGATTACAACTCTCTAACTGAATGTGTTCATGCGATTTTGGGAATTAAGTGTAAAAAGGGGGGCTAGTGGCTAGTTAGCGGCGATCTTTTAGTAGGTCTCAGACATTCAAAGCTTGCCACACTCCGCATCCCTGTTGTTTCAATGGAAAGTCTCCAATTTCAACCCTCAAACTCAATGTCTTTGTGAGGTATGAGAAGTTAAGCATGAAAATGTGGCCTGGTGCTTATTGGGGGTACTTTTCAAACTCAGGAAGCTTGCATGAGTTTGAAAAATGCCACACTTGCTGTGCATGGTGTGTGGATGTGAAGTCTCAAATTCCAGCCATCTTGCTCAATCCGTTCATGAGCAACTGGGAATTACATGTCAAAATACGGCATAGTGTCAGTGACCTTTCATACTCGGCAAGGTCACACGCATTCGCAATTCGGAACATTAATCGTGCATGATGTGTTGATGCACAATCTCCATTTTCAGGTCTCTCGCTCAATGCATTCATAAGATATTGAGAATTACGCTTAAAAAGCAGGCCTAGTGACGTTGACCTTCATACTTAGGCAGGTCACACGCATTCGCAATTCGGAACACTCATTGCGCATGATATGTCGATGCACAATCTCAATTTTCTGGCCTCTCACTTGATGCGTTCATGAGATATTGAGAATTACGCTTAAAAAACAGACCTAGTGACATTGACCTTCATACTTGGGAAGGTCACACGTGTTCGCAATTCGGAACACTCAATGCGCATAATGTGTCTATGTACAATCTCCATTTTCAGGCCTCTACCTCAAAACGTTCATGAGATATTGAGAATTACGCTTAAAAAATAGGCTTAGTGATGTTGACCTTCATACTTGGCAAGGTCACACGCATTTGAAATTCGGAACACTCATCGTGCTTGATTTGTCGATGCACAATCTCAATTTTATGGCCTCTATCTCAATACGTTCATGAGATATTGAGAATTATTCTTAAAAAACAGGCCTAGTGATGTTGACCTTCATACTTAGGCAGGTCACACGCTTTCGCAATTCGGAACACATGCACAATCTCCATTTTCAGGCCTCTCGCTCAATGCGTTCATGAGCTCTTGATAATTCCGCTAAAAAAAAAAAAGGCCTTAGTGCCGGTCAACTTTCATGGCGGTGACCATTCATACTTGGCAAAGTCTCACGCGTTTGCAATCCGGAACACTCAATGCGCATGATGTGTCGATGTACAATCTCAATTTTCTGGCCTCTAGCTCAATGCGTACATAAGATATTTAGAATTACGCTTAAAAAATGGGTACAGATAGCTACCCAAAACAAAAATATCACAATATGTCACAAATAATACTGTGTAAAAAATAAAAGTGCAAATGAGAAAAGTGGAGAAGTGTCAACACCTTTGTCCTCTCTCATCAGAGGTCCTGTTACAAGCAAGTTCATACAGAAGTATTACTGAACCACCTTTTTTTTTCTTATACTTTAAAAGCCTTTACGATCATAGTGCATCTCCATTTTATTCCAGGCTAACTCAAAGGTGTCTTACTTTTAATAGGAGCTACAGCATCCATGACATTTTACATTTCCTTTTTTGTGATACAGCTGTGGTCTGCATAAATTTAGCGCTGGGCCTCTTATTTTAGTATGTTTAACTTAGACACACAGGGTGGCTGAATATTTGAGAGAATCTGAAATTTAAATTAAAGAACACAAAGAATTATATCATAATTTTAATTTAAAAACACAAACGCAAAGAACACAAATGGCTAAGTCTTTAATGTCAACAGATAAATTGGGAACATTACTAGGTCTAATATGTGACTTTGAAAGAGGGTTGTGGTTTTTCCATCTATCTATCTATCTATCTATCTATCTATCTATCTATCTATCTATCTATCTATCTATCTATCTATCTATCTATCTATCTATCTATCTATCTATCTATCTATCTATCTATCTATCTATATTGTATTTAATGACTCACATTTGCATTATATAGTATACAGTAATATATTAAGTAATAAATCAGTAATATGACTAATTTATAAGTCATATTACTTGACAAATGCTTTATTTACAGCTTTTATTCAGTTGAAATGTGCTGTCTGCCTCATTTCCTCGTTGTGCAGCATCAATTCTATGGGGCTTTGAGGTCACATGACTGAAACAGCCAATCAGAAAATTCGCGCACACACACACACACACACACACACACACACACACACACACACACACACACACACACACACACACACACACACCACACACTGTGTCGGACCACAGTCTTTGTCTGTGTCACACTGTGTGTCACAGAGCGCTATGTTCATTAATCTTTGAAGTGTTTGTCACATTTCACACCTCTGGAGTCCAGTTATTGACGGAACCTGGAATTGGACGACCCCAAAAGTACCACCTTCCAACACATACTACCTTGATTGTCTAGATCCTGCTTAGTTGGCCTACAAGACGTGGTCTCCCTGAAACCTAAGACTTACCATGCAGTTCTTCTGTACACCTTGCAAATGACAATGCACTGACAATTTTTCTACCCCACCCGCCCCTTTATGTCCCACGCAAAGCCTTGGACCAAATACTTCCATTGGACCTGCAATGCTCGTTCCCAGCCTTCCTCTTCTGTTCAACATTGTTCATGTGGTCGAAGGTGCCTGTTAGAATTATTATAAATACATTGAACATGTATTTGCTACAAAGCAAGACTAAGTATTATCCTTGCTTTGGACAAATCTCTTTGTGAGCGGGATGTGTGACCCAGTTGTGCCTGGAAGGAGATTCAGCCTGCTGACTCAGCAGAGGACCAGGGCACATCAGTTAACACTTGAAAGGAATGTTGTTTTTGCAAGAATGTGCTCAAGTTGCAAACTGTTTACGGTTCCCCATCCCCCTTAGCGACTTTGTAAGTGGGGTCCTGAGAGAAGCAAAAAAGAGAGGCAGAAGGGAAAGGCTGATTCAGAACAGGGTTGGAGGGGTTGGAGCACAAAGCCCAGAAAAGCTAAAATATGTAAATACATGGATTAGAAAATACAATTTCGCTGGGCATTTTGATACGCCCCAAAGAAATCCAGCTGAAAGATGACATAAAATATAGGAATAAAGGGCACCTTAATAAAATGGCCCAAGATGACAATATCCAAATCGTGGTTACAAAAGGATACAAAAAAGAAAAAAAGAGGGGGAGCTTTAAAAGTAGTACTGTCAGTGGTCCACGGTGCTCCTGAACTTGGCAAATGGATTAAAAGGGTTCCCTCAACATATGATATGTTAAAGGGATATAACTCGAAGGGGAAAACTAAATTAATAATTTGAATTCTAAAAAAAGTGTTGAAGGTCGAGAGGAAACGGGTAAAATGTAAATGACAAAAGCTCTCTCAGCATGCGGTCTGGGTGTAGGACAGGGGCTTCTCCTCAGGCAAACACTTCGTTTGATCTCAGGAGAAACTTGAGCCGTGTAGCAGCACAGTGCAGCCGGATAAAGTATTTATACAGAAATAAACAAAGGTATCCGAAAAGAAAGATTGTGTCAAGAAGGAAAAAGAACAATTAATGTTCCCCAGAAAGGATATTGATGAGACAGGACTCGTGTTAAAGCAAGACTCTCTCCAAAATTCATATGTACAATAAACCCTCCAATGTGAAGTAAGACATAACGTATATAAACATTCTTCCTGCTTATGAGACATCTATGGGTCGTCAGAATGTTGTCCTAAAATGAATGTCTTTTGACACTCCGAAAACGAAATGCGCCACAGTTGCGTTCTTGTGTGTGAACCAATTTTTAGATTTGGCTGATAAGTGTGTGTACTGGCAAACTTAATTGGTACTATAGGTTTCCTGTGGTCAAGTCAGACAGATGATGGAACTAAACAGTACTTACGGACAAAACAAATGGTATATGACAAATGATCTCATATATACTGAATGGGAGACTTTGACATTTTGGGGCACATCAGAACCCAGCAACAGATTTTACATTTGTACAAAATGAGCAAAGACCTCCAAATCATTTTTAACACCACTAAAGTACCTTTGAAAGCCCCTTCTTATGAAGGAGCAAATATTTTTTTTTTCTCTGGCCCTGTGCCTCCGGTAACTGACACCTCACTTTGCTTCTTTGCGAAAGCAAAAATAGCCTCAATGCCGCAGAGGTAGCTAACTAGTACCCCTTCTCCTAAATGAAAATTAAACAAAGTAAGACTGATCCAAAGACTGAGGAGAGAAAGAAGAGGCTGATGAATGGTTTCAAGTAACTGCAGGTATTTCAGGACAAAAGAATAATTGGCTTCTTATGGTGGAACACTCAGTAAAAGCTTCATCAAAAGATTGTGCTTGCGTGGGTCCAGACCACAGATTATACTGGCGCTATTACCAGATAATGGTACCTTGGAATTTACGAGTGGAACAGTACTTGATAATGAATGTAAAAACATGGGATTCTGCGTATCCATTAACTAATTTTGAAAAATAAAAACGTTTTCTAATGTAATTTCACATGCATCGAATTGATAGTAACCGGAAACAGATTGGGAAATTTATGAGCATTGATTTGTAACATTTAAGCCATTGTCGCGTAGTGACATCTGGTGGAGAGGAAACAGCCTTTTTGACAAATTTCCAAAAAAGATAAAACTGGTTAAAAAGCTTTGATAACCTTATTATTACCATTGTCTATTCATCCCATGTCTGTAATTAAACATACATCTACGGCCCTGATGTTCCTCGTGGTGTTACATGTGAGTTTAAATTGGCTGATCAAATGGCAGCATGATTTAAGTCCTTCATCTGTTGGTGGTGCACGCCCAACAAACAAAAGCGTAGAAAATCAACTACATTTATTACAGCGTACAAAAAAAAATTGGGTAATTGGACACAGAGTGGGCTTGAAGCTGTGCATGCTCCATCACTTAAGTCATTCCAAGGCGGAGTCGCTGTTGACATATTGGATGAGAGAGGAGAACTCTGTACGATATTTGGAGAACAATGCCACACATTGATCCTGAACAACACAGCTGTGGAGGGCAGTCACACACTGAGGCCATAAAGGGCCTCCGAACCCTTAATGGGAAATGTAAAAAAAACATTTTGGTGTTTATACTTCCGTGAGGGATTCCTTGATGAATGCCTTTGGAAAATACAAAGCCATAGTGTCTTCAATGTTGGTAACAGTTGCCGTTTTTGCAGCAATTTTGTGTGGATGTTGTTGTATTCCTTGTTTACTTGCTCTCATTGTGAAACTCAACACTGCTCTCTCAATCACGAAGGAACAGGTGGTGTATCCTTGTATCTCTCCTTGAATAATGAAGAATATCAATAACAGTGAGGGCGATGCTGATTTTCCATTAAATTTGGCTGACTTGTTTCTAGATTCAGATTATGATTAGAAACATTTTTCTCCGAGTGCACGTGTATATGTTTTCAGAAAAAAATGATTCTGTAACTGAAAATCGTTCAAAGAAGTTAAGAAAATTTGTGCAAATACATAAACAGGAGGGAGATGTTGGAATTATTGTCAATATATTTATCATGTATTTGCTACAAAGCAAGACAAAGTATTATCCTTGCTGTGGACAATTCTTTTTCTGAGCGAGATGTGTGCTGTGCCTGGAAGGAGATTCAGCCTGCTGACTCAGTAGAGAGTTAACACGTCAAAGGAATGTTTTCGCAAGGATGTGTTCACGCTGCAAACTGTTTACGGTTCCCATTCGTCCGTAGCAAATTTGTAAATGGGACCCTGAGACAAGGAATAAAAGTGGGCAGAAGGGAGAGGCTGATTCAAAACGGGGTTGGCGATTGTCCTGTTCTCCTCATGAGTATTTGAAAGACTCATGAAACCCTTTTCTGTCTCTTCTTCTTTGTGTGTTTCATTCCAGCAGTTAAGTGATCAACCTGACAGAACCCAATTTTCATTTATTCTTTCTGTGGGTTGCTGTCGTGACAATGTTCTCAATTCTTCCTTCCTGTGCGTAGCGGAAGATTAACACTGGTTTCACCTTGGCTTTGCAAAGGATGATCATGTAACAAGCATGTATGAGCACACCAAAACGGGACTTTTCGCCTCTTTTTTTTTGCTTTATTTTTCTTCTGTCGGAAGACCACTCCATTTGTGGAGTCAAAATGCAATGCTTGCTGCGGCCAACACCAGTGCCCAATAATTTTGGGGAGATTGTACTGTGCATTGTCCCCTGACCTGAAGGTGGCCTTGCGGTGTCCCAGGAGTGCCTTTGTCTCCTGTGTCATTCAGGATTTTTGATAAGGGAAAACCTGGATCTGTTCATTTATAGTCACAGTGTCTTTACAGTTTTTGATGTAAGACAGAACAGTATTTTTGTGTTCCTGGAGGTTCTGGTGTTCAAATAATTCCCAAACAGTGCATGAAAAAAAGTCCTGCAGTTGAGATAGTCCATTCTCATGCTATGTTGTAATTGTCTTTGTTTGAGGCCTTATTTGTTTACGTGGGGGTGTATGTGGGCGTGAGGGTAACGCAGACATGGTCGGATCCAGCAAGATGAGGGAGGGGGTAAGCCCTGTATGCATGTTTAATGTTAGTTAAACATGCTCCAGGATTTTGTCTCCCCTGGTGGGACACGTCACATGCGGGACGAAAGTGGCTAAGACAGTCTTTAAACACGCTTGGTTGAAGTCACCAGCAACAATCAATACTCCGTCAGAGAGGGCAAGATGCTGTTTGTTTACAGTCACGACCAGAAGGCAAAGTGCTCCGCTAATGTTAGCGTCCGCCGGGATATAGACAGCTACCAGATTGATTACCGTTAGTTCCCTCGGTAGATAAAAGGGTCTGCATAAGACTGCAAGGACCTCTAATTCAGGTGAACAGAGGGTGTCGATGATTCTGCTGTTAAAACACCCTTCATTGTGCACATAGACACAAATCTCTCCCCTGCTTGGTCTTACCGGAGTCTTTGGTTTTGTCTTGTCGATGTAGCGTGCGGCCTGCTAGCAAAACTGCAGCGTCGGGGTAAATATTTTCTCACCTCATGGCCTGAACGTCGAGGACATAAAGCATCAATCTCATCAAAGAAGATGACACAAGGAGCAGAATTGCGGCCCCTTTGAAAGATTTGTCTCACAGCCCGCTCACTTTCACCAACATACTGAACAAAAACAAAGAGGAATTAGAATTAGAAATGGGAGCCACATGTTGTGGAAATACAAGCATTCTTATTTTGTTGTAATAAAGTTCAGCTGATCAGTTTGTACTCCTGACTCTTCATTCCTAAACAGGGGTATAAATAAGCACAGAAAACAAGCCAAAAACGTGAGTGGTTGCCTTCTTTGTGTGATGTGCTCTAAAATTAACAAAGTGACGTGTCCAGTTTTAATCCGCAAGGCATTGGACTATACCATACATTTTTTTTTTTTTAAGCGGATAGATTATTTTTCCTCTCAGCATCAAAAGTGAAAAAGGACAATCTTGAACACTTTGTGATTGACTTCATGGATTTAAGAGAAGAGAAACAAGGAGGAGAAACAAACTAAAAAAAAAAACAAAAAAAAACTGAAAGTCGACAAAAACATCTGAACTATTTAAAAAGTTAATAAGAGGCACCTTAATGTAGTAGTCGTAATTTACTAGTTTAATTTAATTTGCTAACTGGAGGAAGCAAAAGTTTCTTAATTTAAGAAACAAACCTCAAAAACCATCATTTCTCATGTAAAATGTGCATTTTTTGACACCGCAAAATATGAAAAACTAATGGCTTCAGCACTCCCGTAACCCATGTGAGGATAAGTGGCTTGGAAAATGGACATGGACAATGATGGGTAAAATACATAGGTAGATTAAAAAGGAAAATGAAAGGCATTTCTAGTATATAAACATACACCATCATTGAGAAGGGTTAGAAAACTCAAAGCTCGCGGGCCAGATCCAACCGCCGCATGATTTTGTCTGGCCCGCGAAGGCAAATCATGTGTATAGACTTTCAGGATTTTTTAAAAAAAATCTGTACCAAACTTTCAAATTGTCAAATAAATGATAATGTTGAGATATAGCAAGCATTTTTGTGGGACCAAATATGAACAAAAGCTGAAAAACCCATTACCCTTGATTTCTAATTCCCAAAACAGCGAATAAATTTAATGTGTAAATAGAATGAGGCAAAAGATTTACATGGCTTCACAGTCATGCAGGCTCTCTCAGGGAAACCGTAACTACAATGAGACCTGCGACTAAAATGAGCTTGACACCCCTGAAAGGTTATAATAAAATTGTAGAATTTAATTCTAATATGCCAGCGCCACCTAGAGGCCATAAAGAAGGTGAAGCCTACACTCCCAATTCAAAATCACAGGGCTATGTATGATTCCAGAACATGTAGCGTTGTGCTCTGAAGTTTACATACCCTGGCAGCATTTGTGAAATATTTTTTAAACATGACTTTTCCTTTCGGCTTGTCCCACAAGGGGTCACAACAGCGTGTCATCATTTTTCCATTTAAGCCCATCTCCTGCATCTTCCTCTCTAACCCCAACTGCCCTCATGTCTTCCCTCACCACATCCATAAACCTTCTCTTTGGTCTTCCTCTCGGTCTTTTGCCTGGCAGCTCCATCCTCAGCACCCTTCTAACAATATAATCACTCTCTTGCCTCTGGACTTGTCCAAAACATTGAAGTCTGCTCAATCGAAACTTGTCTCCAAAAAATCCAACTTTGGCTCTCCCTCTAGTGAGCTCATTTCTAATCTTATCCAACCTGCTCACTCCTAGAGAGAACCTCAACATCTTAATTTCTGCCTCCTCAAATTCTGCTTCCTGTTATGTCTTCAGTCCCACAGTCTCTAATCCAGGGGTGTCCAAACTTTTTGCAAAGAGGGCCAGATTTGGTAAGGTGAAAATGTGTGGGGGCCGACTATTTAGCTTGACATTCTTTGAACCATTAACATTAAATACAAATTAACTTTTTGGGATTTTTTTTAATTTAATTACAAATGGCATACTTTTACTTTTACATTTATTTTTACATTTGGTTTTTACCGAAATCACAAACCACAAAAAATTAAGAAAACTATAAAGGATATCTAAGTTCATGTGAAACATTACATATTATTCACTATTATATGCTCACCGTAGGAAAAGTGCTGAAAACAAAACAATGATCACTGCATATTCAAACTGTGATTTTGACCATCACAAAAAAATTAATTAACTGAGATTTAAGAATTTATTCAACTCAGAGGACTTAAAGGTCTTGCCTGCACTAATGTGAAGTGTGATACTGGGATCTTGACTGCAGTATGTAGTCCATGTCTGGCTCAAGAGCAGTGGTTTTGATGCGCAAGACGTCACGCAGGTGAGAGTCACTCAGTCTCGTCCTCATGCGGCTCTTATTAATGTTCATAACGGAGAATGTCTTCTCGCACATGTATGTGGAGCCAAACAAGCTCAGCATTTTCTTAGCAAATGTCCGAATTGCTTGGAACCTGCCTTCATCCAGCTGGCGGTAGAAGTTGACAAGAGGGAGCTGTTGGTGCCGACTGCGATGCTCGGCGTCACACTGCAGCTCAATGAGCTCCAGTTGCAGGTGGTCTGGAGCGTCATCAGGGTCCACGGAGAAAGGAGAGGAAAAAAGCGTGATCTCCTTTTCAATAGCTGCAAAGTCCCGAAAGCGCTGCTGAAACTCCTCAACCAGAGATGAGATGTCTGCTGCATACTTTGTCATTTGCGCACTGATATTGATCTGTGGGAAACTGGTCACAATTTCCTGCAGCGACGGGAAATGTGCGGTATTGGGCTGCGCCTGTGACAGGTGTCTTTGGAAAAGTAGCAGCTTGGTCCGAAAGGCTTTGATGTGTGAATACAGTTGGCTTACCACTGCATTTTGCCCTTGAAGGCTTGTGTTCAGCGCATTCAGATGTCGCGTTATGTCAACTAAAAATCCCAAATCAGCCAGGTCCAGAAGCTCTTCACTCACGTTCATGTCATTGTCCACTCCTCTTAAAAAGATCAGTAACTGAGCGGTGTCGGACGCATCCGTGCTTTCATCGCACGCTAACGAGAAAAAGTCAAACTCAGTTCCTTTTGCCTCTAACTGTCTCTTAATATCTAATGAAACGTCTTCAATTCTCCGTACCACAGTATTACGAGCCAGGCAAATATTGGCAAACTCTTGCTTCTTCGCGGGACAAATTTTCTCAACCATTTTCATTACACAGTCTTTAATAAATTCACCCTCAGTGAAAGGTTTGCAGTGCTTTGCAATCAGCGTTGCCACTTCGTAGCTTGCCTTTGTGGCATTTTCATTTGACTCACGGACTCTTGTGAAAAAGCTTTGCTGTGCCGTTAAAACAGCTTCCAGTTGCTTCACTTTTTCACCGCGTTTGTTCCCAGTTAGCTTGTCGTAGCTAGCATGTTTCGTCTGGTAGTGCCTCTTGATGTTGAATTCCTTGAAAACAGCCACAGTCTCTTGGCAAATTAGGCAGACACAGTTGTTTCGTATTTCAGTGAAAAAATACTCAAATTTCCACTTGTCCTGGAAGCGGCGGCCCTCGCGGTCAACTTTCCTTTTTTTGTTTACAGACGCCATGTTAGAAATGGGCTGGGCTGAAACGATCACGCAAGGTCAAGGGTCACGGCGGCCAGAGTGCGGCCACAGGGCTACTGCCATCTTCTGGTGAAATGAAAAATATGAAAAATAGCTTTTTGTACACATGTATTTTATACTGTGGTCAACAGTGCTGGCGGCCCACATATTATTGATTTCATGATAGAGGCCGCGGGCCGGTAAAAATTTGTCCACGGGCCGCAATTGGCCCGGGGGCCGGACTTTGGACAGGTCTGCTCTAATCCATCGATCATGGCTGGTCTCACCACTGTTTTAAAAACTTTGTCCTTCATCTGAGCCCAGACTATTCTGACACAACACACCAGACACCTTCCGCCAGCTGTTCCAGCCTGCTTGGACCCATTTCTTCACTTCCTTACCATACTCACCATTGCTCTGGATTATTGACTTAGGGTTCATACTCAGTCTGACCAAAAAAATGTAAGGGCTTTTAGGGGCATTCTTAGGGGCCGACACAAAATAATTTAGGGCCGCCACGAAAAATTTAGGCCCATCGTGGGAAATCAAGAGTAAGGAAAAAAGACTCACCCAATGGTGCCATCAACCATTCTTGGTTCATCAAAGGTTCCAGTACCTCAGTACCTGTGACAGTGATCACCTGTCGCCCCTTGTGGTAGTTCTCATTATATGACCATTGTCAATGTCTTAACATAATTACCTCACATGAGTGAGTATATTGGTGGGATGGTGCTGAGAATGGAGCTGCCAGGCAAAAGAGCAAGGGGAAGACCAAAGAGGTTTATGGATGTGGTGAGGGAAGACATGAGGGCAGTTGGGGTTAGAGAGGAAGATACAGAAGATAGGCTAAGATGGAAAAAGATAACACACTGTGGCGACCCCTAATGGGACAGGCCGAAAGACAAAGAAGAAGAAGAACAGTCTGCAGAAAAACAGATTCTAACTACAATTGCAACCATATACACAAATGTCTTCTACTGATGTCTGTCTCAGCACCCCGACTCTAGCTCCTTGAGCCTACCCAGTGCCTCCTCTATGTGTTGTTGCAGGGGTGCCAAAGTGGGTCTCTTGTCCTTTGCTCTGCCTCTGACTGCATTGGCCTCGGTGATAAACCTCAGATTCCTCTTTTCTTCTGCCTCCCCACACAGCCTGTCAGCCTTCTCAATAGGCGTAGATATGTCAGTCTCGATTCCGTCTTTTTTGGCTTTGATGCTGAAAGGAGTGTTAATTAGTGATGCTTCCCATAACCGTTGAATACCCAAATGTATTGTGCAACCATGGTTATATAAGTTGTTTTTCACTCACTTGTTTTTCACTTTCGTATCACTCACTTGTTTTTCGGATCACTTGTTTTTCTGGTCAAGACGTCTGGACCGTTTCATTATCTTGTTCACATGCATACCAAAGACGAACATTGTTGTGGGATGTCTTGACAGTTATGGCTGCGTAAGATGTTTCTCAGAGCCTGAAGGACACACTTAGGTGTCAATAGTAAATCAGGAAACAATTGTTGCGGCGCCAGGTGGGACGGGTAGGCCACCCGTCCTTTCTCTCGCACGCAACTGAAAAGTATAATAGAGAGATGCAGAGTACAAACAGGTAGAGTCTGCTGCGGGTTTCGTACGGACGCCCAGCTGGTTGACAAGCGGACCTCTACCTGGGTGAACGGCTCTCCACCTTCTCGGCATAGGTAAGGGGCTCATATGATTGATTTCACGCAATGTCAACTGTGTTTTGAGAACTTGCATTTGGTCGAAATAAATATGCCAGTTATTGAGGCTAAATAGCATTTGGGAACGTTGGTCTTTTGTTGAGTGTCGTCTTTGTCTCCTGAGCACCGACCAGCACCGATCCTTTCAATAAAACAGAGCCTGTCTACTCTGCCTGAGCTGCCTTCCTCTTCTCTGCCTGTCTTGATGCATCCTTCTTCTTGTTTTCCTCCTCTCGATGCTGGACGTAAATACTTCTGGCAGAAGACACAGCGACCAAAAGCTTAGCCACCATGTTAGGCCCTCCATATTGCTGGACCACCTCCACTATTTTCCTCTGAGCAATCAGTGACTCCTTGCTGAGGTTGTCTCGGTGACCTCCTTGTTTGTGGAGAAGCCTCTTTCCATCCATGGGACAGGAGCAGCAGCTGCTTTATGATGCCCCATAGCTCCTGGAATTGCTGGATTTCCTGCTGATGCAGAGTGGAGTGCAAGAGCGTGTCCAGCCTGTCCTTAGAGATGTTGAAATGAGAGAAAGTGACTCTAATCTCATCTTCCTGGATCTTTCACTCAGTCTGGAATACTGGAACAGAATTCTGTCGCAATTGCTTTCCTCCACCCTTCTGTGATCCACCATGATGTTTAAGGTTTTTTGGAGTTTTTTGTTGTTGTTCTCCTTCTCATCTTTCATGGCAATCTGCCGAGGGAGCATCCAGTTTAGTACGCGGACTAAACTGTATACGATGTGGGCCTTCTCCAGCAACTTTTCCATTATGTTTACCAGGAAAGTTTGGCAGCTCATTCTAAATTCCTGCTTTACATGGTCAGTTGCAATGCCAGATTTCAGAAGCAGCAAAGCTTATGCCTACTTTTGATAAATCCACCCAGTGTGACTTGTCACCCACATTAATCTTGACAAGGCTGGTGAGGGAAGCTGCCTTTTCTTTTAAGGACTTCAGGCTTGATGAACTTTTCCATCAGAGTCTTGATGAGGGTGCCCATGTCCTTTGCGATGAAGGGAAGCATAGGCTTGTCAGTCTGGTACAATTTCAGGAATGGTTCCACCAGCCTGGCGCACATGAGAAAGAAGTGAAGCTTGGCAACAAAGAGGGGGTCCTGTGCTGTTTTCTGAACAACAGTGAAGGAGCTGTTGGTTGGGCAGGTCACCTTTTTCGTCCTTGCTGCCGCGCAATAATCTCATTCGTGTGGCATCAGGGTGATGGCTCTCTCTGCCACATTCATGTTTTCAAGCCATCTGTGCTTCCAGAACATGAGAGGGAGAGTGTTGGATCGGGTGACTTGTTTAAAGTCCTCGCGCCTGGCAGGTGCATCGCAAAACAAGTTGTAGAGGCTGTACAGAAAATCTTCCACCCCCCATCCAGCTGCCTCGCAACCAATTCGACATGCATTATGGAGGATGTGTAGACCGCAGCTTCCAGTCTGCAGCATGCGGCGGGTGGTCATCTTTTCTATTTGTTCTTGAATAGATTTGTACAGCTTCCAATTAACATTGGGGCCATCCATCGAAACCTGGAGCAGCTTTTGGTGATGGAAGTCACACACGATAGGGTCCAGACGCTCCTGAAGATCCGTTGCTGCTGAATGTCCCACGAATTCAGAGGTGAGGTAGCAAATGCGGACCTGGTCATCCATCCACAATCGCACATGAATGTCCTGCTGCTTCTCTTGCATCTCATGATTTAGAGACTCATCAAAGAGGAGGACATAATCTGATTGAGGCTTCACTTTCTGCCTTAGTAGAGATGAAAAGTGGGCAGCGATGCCAAATGTAGCCAGGTACGAAGTCTTCCTTTCCCCACAGTGGTAGTTTTTAGAAATGTCACTGTCTGGAAACATGACTGCAAACACTTTTGAATTATTTTCACAAGATTTGTAACTTTAATGGCTGCAGATGAGTTTTAAAGTCCACACAATCTCTGCCTTTAATGAGTCCATTTTCGTGTATTGAACTACGTTCATAAAGTCTGACTTCTGGCTGGTTTAAGTCGTCGCTGACTGGACAACTGTAGGTGCGCATGCACTGCCAGGACCACTGCCTGAAGTTGATGCTTCACTGTCTTGATATTTTGACAGGAACAGATTCATACTAACGGAAGATGAGACAGTCTTCGCCAAATCAGGGTGTCTCCTGTTTTTCCGGTGCGCTCCAATGCTTTGACGCCCATCTTTCCAAGCTGATAATTCTGTTTGCACAGATGACAGTAGAACGTGTGCCGATCTTTTGGATCTCGACGAACCCAGCTCCCAAACTCCTTACTTTCGACCTAAATATCTAAGTATCTTGAAAAATGCACTTCCCCATGATACAAGTTGGATCCACCAAAGAACTACCCTACGTCGTAAGACGAAGTGAAATGCCTACCCACGGAAACAATGGAATATCGACGACAAGATGGCGACTAGTTGTGAACACAGAGTGACTTCCGTTGACAATTTCCGGTTGTTTTGGACGCCAGACGGATCGCTATTTAATTTTTAAATAGTAAGTTTCTTTCGGCTTGTCCCTTTCGGGGTCGCCACAGCGTGTCATCTCAGATGAACGCACATATATATTTGGCACAATTTTTATGCCGGATGCCCTTCCTGACGCAACCCTTCTCAGGGAGTGGAGGCCCCAGTGGGATACGAACCCACAACCCCTGGTTTACCAAACCAGTGCTCTAACCACTGAGCTACAGGGCTTCCTCCTATTTAATTTTTAAATAAGATTATTATTTTTTTCGGGACAATTTAGATTTTTTTTAAATTTAAGGCCTTTTTAAGGGCTTGACCGGTTTTTGGTGAATTTAAAGGACCCCTAAATGCACCCTCGGAAATTTAGGGGTTTTTAGGGACTTTTAGGGCCGCGTGAGAACCCTGTGACCCCAAGTATTTGAAGTCATCCGCTCTCGCGATCTATTCTCCCAAGAACCTTCTCTTCCCTCTCCAACCCTCTCATCCATGGACATAAATTCTGTTTTACTTCACCTTGTCTTCATTTCTCTCATTTCAAGTGTATGCCTTCATCTTTCTAATTGTTCCTTCACCTGCTCTTTGCATTCACTGCAGATCACAATGTCATATGCAAACATCATGGTTCAGTTGGATTCCAGTCTAACCTCTTCTGTCAGCCTATCCATTATCACAGGAAACAGGACGGTGCTCAGAGCTGATCCCTGATGCAGTCCCATCTCCACCTTAAATTCTTCTGTTACACCTATGACACACCACACCACTGTTTAGCTGTCCTCATACATGGCCTGTGCAGTTACAGTGATTTGACGAGTGCGTATGCGCCCATGCGCCATCACACTTGCAAATCTGCACAGTTGAGCACGAAAAATCACGAGCGTAAAATTTGTGACAAATGGAAAAACATATTGAAAGATGTCGGTTATTTTGTGTAGTCTTTACCAATGTTCCCTCTAAGCTGCCCCACTGCACAATTGGGCACTAACCGCACACTCAGCGCATGTGAAAACCGCCCCAGCGCAGTGAACCACAGCCAACATCTTTTTTTTTTTTTATATACAGAAGCACATGGTCTCTAACAACAAGCTTCTGCTCAGCCTACTAGTCCTTCCAAGTTTACCTGACGCTGTGCCACTCCGCAATTGGGCACTTGTCGCACATGAAAAAAGACCCAGCGCAGTGAACCACAGCCTGACGTCTTTCTTTTTTAATACGGAAGCACACGGTCTCTAACAATGAGCTGCTGCTCAGCCTACTTGTACTTCCAAGTTTACATTACACCACCCCCATCCACTCTTAACAGGGTATAACAGGGCTCATAATGACAAACAGAACACACACCCGCAACTATATCTGCAGGCTTGACTGGTGGACCACACCTGTAACTTTATACCTGGGGGGATAACTGATCACACCCGTACATTTTTCAAATCTGAGTGACTGCCTTCTAACATATATCTCCGCCATACCAGACTTATGCATTTAGTATCACAGTTCCTCTGTCTTGGCATCCTCAAGACAATAATGCATCTATGGTACTCCTTTGAGGCATGAAACCAAACCGTTGCTCGCAGATACTTCAGTCCTGAGTCTAGCCTCAAATATTTATATAATATAAAATTCTAATAGCTTCATTGTGTGGCCCATCAACTTTATTCGTTATAGTTCCCACATACCTCTAAATCGCCTTTGTTCTTAAAAATGGGTAGTAGCACACTTTTCCTCAATTCTTTGGGCATCTTCTTGCCAGCTAGTATTCTGTTGAATAAATGGGTCAGAAACTCCACAGTCACCTCTCCAAATTGGTTCCACGCCTCCACAGGTAGGTCATCACGACCGACTGCCTTTCCATTTTCATCCTCTTGAGCGCCTTTCTAAGTTCCCCCTGAATAATTATTGCCACTTCCTGGTCCTTCACACTTGCCTCTTCTACTCTTTCTTTGCTCTCATTTTCTTCATTCATCAACTACTCAAAGTATTCTTTCCATCTATTTAGCAGACTAACAGAGCCAGTCAACACATTTCCATCACTATCCTGAATAATGCAGCCCGATGGGGGGCACAAACCAGTGCAATCTGTAGGCCTTCCCAAGCCTGCATAAATGCAGAGGGTTGCGTCAGGAAGGGCATCCGGCGTAAAAACTGTGCCAAACAAATATGAGCGTTCAATCTAAAGAATCCCATACCGGATCGGTCGTGGCCCGAGTTAACAACGCCCGCCACTGCTAAACTGCAGGGCATGGGTGGAAATTCAACGACTGTGGGTCGAAGACAAAGAAGAGGAGGAAACCGGATTCATCTTAAGAAGAAAAAGAGGAATGCACAGAGTCTACAACTGAGTGTAGGGACTTTGAATGTTGGGACTATGACAGGAAAAGCTCAGGAGTTGGTTGACATGATGATTAGGAGAAAGGTTGATATATTGTGCATCCAAAAGAGGAGGTGGAAAGGCAGTAAGGCTTGAAGTTTAGGAGCAGGGTTTAAATTATTCTACCACGGAGTAGATGGGAAGAGAAATGGAGAAGGCGTTATTTTAGAGAAAGAGCTGGCTAAGAATGTCTTGGAGGTGAAAAGAGTATCAGATCGAGTGATGAGACTTAAAATTTGAAATTGACGGTGTTATCCATTATGTGGTAAGGTGATCAGAGAGACAGGCAGGAGAGCACTTGGTGTGTCTTCTGGTAGGAAAGGGGAGAAGGAGACTTGGTGGTGGAACCCCAAAATACAGGAAGTCGAACAAGGAAAGAGATTCGCAAAGAAGAAGTGGGTTGCGGAAGGAGTACATTGAGACCAAGAGAAGGTTGATGGATGTTATGAGGGAAGACATGATGGCAGTTGGGGTTAGAGAGGAAGATGCAGGAGATAGGCTTAAATGGAAAAAGATAACACGCTGTGGCGACCCCTAACGTGACAAGCCGAAAGGAAAAGAAGAAGATCCTGAATCATCCTTAGCTGCTGCACATGCTTCCCATCTCCATCCCTGTGTCTGGCCAACCTGCAGAGATCCTTCTTTCGTGTCCAACCCGGTGTAGATGTCGTCATATGCCTCTTGTTTAGACTTTGCCGCCTCTACCTTTTGGCCTACGTCGCATCTCAATGTATTCCTTTCCTAACCTATTTCCTTGTATGACTTCCTGTATTTTGGAGTTCAGGTTTCCCTCTCCCCTTTCCTACCAGAAGACACACCAAGAACTATTCTGCCTCTCCATCTGATCAGCTTGACTGTAGTAGTCCAGTCTTCCGGGAACTCCTCCTGTCCATCGAGAGCCTGTCTCACCGCTTTCCGAAAGGCCACACAACATTCTTTTCTCAGCTTCCACCACATGGTTCTCTGCTATTCCTTTGTCTTCTTAAGCTTCCTTCCAACCATAACCTTAACCCTGGAGGAGACCGTGGGGATGACCCAGGACACGCTCGAGAGACCACGTCTCCCGGCTTGCGTTGGAATGCCTTGGGATTCCACCCAAAAGAGCTGAAGGAAGTGGCTGTGGGGAGCGAAGTCTGGGCTTCCCTGCGACCTGACCGCAGATAAACAGGAAAAAAAATCAAGGATGCTTTTTTTCAACCATAGATGTGACGTATAACTTATCTAGCTTGAAAAAACAAATCTTTTTGAGGAGAGAAGTAAAAATAAACTCAGCAAATGTGGTTGCACATTTGTACACACCCAATAATAGAGATTGTGGTTACTCAAAATTAACTAATTGCATAAACACTTTTAAAAAAAAATCTGTGAAAAAGTACAATTAAAACACTATAAGAGTTCAATAAATATTTAAAAGTGGAAATGAGACAGAAGAGAGAAAAGAGAGACAGGCAGGAGAGTACTTGGTGTCTTCTGGTAGGAAAAGGGAGAAGAAGACTTTGTGGTGGAACCCCAAAATACACTTAGTCATCCAAGGAAGGAGGTTAGCAAAGAAGTGGTACAGTGAGAGGACTGCGGAGAGGTGAAAGGAATACATTGAGATGCAACGTAGGGCAAGGGTAGAGGTGGCGAGGGCTAAATAAGCCATATGACATGTACACAAGGTTGGACACAAAAGAAGGACAAAATGATCTCTATAGGTAGGACAGACAGAGGGAAATAGATGGAAAGGATGTGCAGCAGGTAAGGGTGATTAAGGATAGAGATGGAAATGTGTTGACTGTGCTAGTAAAGTGTGCTAACTAAATGGAATGAATACTTTGAGAAGTTGAATAATGAAGATGAGAGAGAAGGAAGAGTGAAAGAGGCAAGTGTGAAGGAACAGGAATTCGAAATGATTAGAAAGAGGGAAGCTAGAAATGAAAAATAGAAAAGCAGTTGGTCCTGATGACATACCCGTGGAGGTATGTAAGCAATTTGGAGAGGTGGCTGTGGAGTTTTTGCAGCAAATAATCAATTGCTCACTTTGGTCTGGCGAGTTTCCCAAAGCTCTTAAACTAAGCACTGGACGATTCCATGTTAGCAAGCTATAGACTCATCTAAAATCTCCCGTTCATAGCCAATATTCTTGAGAAAGTAATTTTTTCCAAACTCATCAAAGTACAGAATCTGCTCTTAAAGTGCTGAATGATATGAAGTTGAATACTGACTCAGGAAAGGTGTCAATTTTGATCTTGTTGGATCTCAGCGCGGCTTTTTATACGGTAGAACACAATATAATGCTAAACAGGTTGGAAACGTGGGTAGCACTAAATGGAATAGTCTTTCAATGGTTTAGGTCCTACCTGGAGGAAAGGAGCTACTTTGTGACCATTGGAGGTGCTCAGTCTCAGCAAATGACAATGGCCTATGGGGTCCCTCAAGGGGCAGTTCTTGGACATCTCCTGTTCAGCCTGTATGTGCTACCCTAGGGTCAAATTCTTCAAAACTTTAATTTTGACTACCATAGGTATCCAGATGATAGTTATATTTAGCAGTGTCTCCAGATGACGACAGTACAATTGAGTGTTATATGTGTGTGTATTTTTATTTTCCTTTCATACTTTTATGTTACTGTGATGCAGATCTTTGTGATGTGGAATTATGGAATGTTCTGAGAGGTGCCTGTATAAGAAGACTGAGAAGGACCATCAACAGAGCTTCTTACCACCACTCTTTGGACAAGTAGACAAGTACACGCCACACTGCATTCTGCCTTTCATTCTTGGACATTTCTGGACATTTGGTTCACTTGGTATATTCGCTGGAAAGAACATTTACCTGGTTGTTAAACTGGTGACTATTCATAGCTTCGCTCAACTACTCTGTCTTTGAACTTCTATTCTATGTTGATTATTTTATATTTGTGTTGTGTTGTTGTGTGTGTGATTAAATTGTCTTAAACGCAATACAACTGCTTTGTCATATTTTGCTGGTTTGAGTTTGAGGATTTTAGTCTAAATTCACATGTAACAAAATTGGGGGCTCGTCCTGGATCAAATTCATCTGACATTTGAGACATCTGTTTAAAAGCACTTTTTTTTTTGCTGCATATGTGCAACTTAAACTGTGAAGCCAGCAAAATTGAGTTTAGACTTCATTAGGTCCCCTACCCCTGAATCAGTCTGTGATTTACGCAAGTCTGACCTTCTGCAACTTGCTCGTCATTTCTGACTTGATGCCAAATCTGCTATGAGAAAAATTAAAATTTTGAAAATTTTTCCGAGTCATTGATTGACATTGATGAGAGCATTTTTGTTCCTGATATTTTGGCCTTGGTAAAAGAGGAACCTTCAGAGGTTTGGGAATTAAAGAAACTGGAATTACAACTTCAGATTGAAAAAGAGAGGATGGAAAGACATAGAACTTAAAAAAATTGAATGAGACGAGATTGAATTCAAGAAACTTGAAAGGTCCTCTGTTTCGGTCGGTTCTTCATCTTTTGATATTCGACGGTATGCCACAATGGTCCCTCCTTTCAATGAAAAAGAAGTTGATAAATTCTTCCTCTACTTTGAGAAAGTTGCTGAAAATCTCAAGTGGCCTAAAGAGTCATGGACTATTCTATTGCAAATAGTCTTAAAAGGAAAAGCTTAGGATCCATATTCGGCCCTTTCTGTCGAGCAAAGTTCTGATTATGATTTTGTGAAAAAGACCCTACTGGAAGTTTACAAGTTAGTGCCCAAAGCGTACCATCACAAATTTGGAAGTACTCAAAAAGAGGACCATGTGAGCTTTGTAAAGTTTGCTAGAGAAAAGGAAACTTTGTTTGATATGTGGTGTAGTTCGAAGGGGGCTTCAGATTGGCAGAGTTTGAGGCAGTTAGTTTTGATGGATTAATTTAAGCAGTTTGTTCATTCCAATCTCAGGACTTACTTGGATGAACGGACTATTAATACCTTACATGATGCAGCGGTGTTGGCAGATAATTATTTTCAGGTTCAAATTCTCAGGAAAGGACCTTTCTGTGCCTATTGTAAGACGTTCGGTCACCTGATTTCTGCTTGCAAAACGCTCAAATACAAAAATCAGTCCATGGTTTCCCCAAATGCCTGTGCATATATCACATCCCAGCCTTCCTTGGCAGGTGGTTCTGAGGAGAGTTTTGGTTCTGACAATGAACTTTTAGAGTCTGGAGTTCCGGTGAAGTTTTTGCCTTTTATTCACAATGATTCGGTTTCACTTATGGGACATAATTCTCCCCCAAGGCCCGTTACTATTCTGCAGGCCACTGGACCTCTGCATTCTCTGATTTTGAAGGATGTTTTGCCTTTTTCTGCAGAGTCTTCAGCTAACTAATATATTATTATTAAGGGTATAAGTGGCTATTCTCTTGCTCCGTTGCATTTTGTGAATTTGACTTCAGATCTGGTTTCTGACACCATTGAGGTTGGTGTTCTTGACTCTCTTCCAGTTCCAGGTGTTGATTTGTTGATCGGCAATGATCTTATGGGGGCACAAGTTGGCACTGATCTTATTCTCACTGTTTCTCCGGAGTGTTCGCCCAACACAGAGCAATTGGAGTATGATGTTCTGGGTATTTTTCCATCTCATGGAGTGACTCCTTCGATGTCAAAAGACATTTTTTCCAAGACTTCTTTGCTGAATGATTCCATTTTTGATTTATCAGATACATTCATGGTTCATTCTGTAGCCTCAGAGGCTGATGACTTATCTACAAACTCCTCAGGTCCTACTGATAAGTCTGAAAATTTTTAAACAACAAATAAGACAGTTGTATTGCAACAACACTCTCCTCCCCAGGTACTGATTGTACAGTTGTTGATGATGCAAGGGTCAATGACAATCTTGATGATGTTGTTAGCGATGTAAAGTTGGATGATTTGAGTGACAATGCTTCACCGGGATTGTGCAATTCTGATGTGATAGCTCACCCTGACGAAAAATTGACACATTTGTCAGCTGACCAGAAAGCTGAAATGTCACTTCTGCTTTTTGAGTTTTCTCAACTGTATCCACATGTGCCTGGCTTCACATGCCTGATTAGTCATGACATAGATGTGGGTGATGCTGTGCCTGTGAAACAACACCCATATCGAATGAATCCTGCGAAGAGCGAGATTCTGCGGGAGGAGGTGCACTACATGCTGGACAGTGACATTATTGAAACCTGTGAGAGTCCATGGAGTTCACCTAGTGTACTTGTGCCCAAGTGTGGTGGTGGTGGTTGGTGCTTCTACACTAACATAAAAACTGTAATTGCACTGTCACAAGCTGAGTCCTACCCTCTGCCGAGAGTGGATGATTGCATTGATTACGACAGTCAAGCTACATACGTGAGTAAGTTTAACCTTCTGAAAAGCTTCTGGCAGATGCCGCTCACGGTCCGATTGCGACATTCGCTACACCAGATGAACTGTATCAATACAAAGTGATGCTGTTCAGCTTGAAGAATGCCCCAGCAATGTTCCAATAGTTCATCAACAATGTGACATCGGGTCTGGAAGGTGTCAAAGCCTACATGGATGATGTCATCGTTTATGCCATGGAAGAGGATTCAGGAGTTCTTCGAGAGACTGTCAGCAGGGAAACAGACTGTCCATCTTGCAAAGTGTGAGTTTGGAAAGGCCCAGGTTGAATTCCTGGGGCATGTTGTAGGGCACGGCCAGGTACAACCAGTTAGTGCTTGGATGAAGGCTATTACACGCGCTGCATCAGTCTCCAGGGTGTAAAGTTGTTTGATGTTTGGTACTTCTGTTGTATTTTTCTGTTTTGGTTTCTTTATTTTCTGTTTATTCTGTTTTCTATTCTGTTTTGTCATGTTTTGTGTTGCTGAGTTGTGTTACAACAGAAAGTTTCTTTGTAACTTTTTTTTCCTTAAGGGGGAGAGTGTTATGTGTGTGTATGTATTTTTATTTTCCTTTCATACTTTCACGTTACTATGATGCGGTTCTTTTGTGATGTGGAATTCTGGAATGTTGCCTGGTTGTTCAACTCTGGTGACTATTCATAGCTTGGCTCAACTAAACGGTCTTTGAACTTGTATTCTGTGTTGATTATTTTTATTTTTGGGTTGTGTTGTTGTGTGTGTGTGATTAAATTGTCTTAAATGCAATACAATTGCTCTGTCATATTTTGCTGGCTTGAGTTTGAGGATTTTAGTCTAAGTTCACACGTAACATGAGGTATTGTGCCACTGTCTAAATAAGATAAATGGATGAGCCAAAATTTTCTTCAACTAAATCACAACAAAACAGACAATTGTTTTTGGCAATAAAGAAAAGAGAATTTCTGTTAGTGAACAACTGGACTCACTAACTTTAAAAACCAAACACCAAGTCCGAAACCTTGCTGTTCTGATTGATTCCGACCTTACTTTCAATCATATCAAATCAATCACAAAAATTGCCTTCTACCGTCTAAAAAACATATCTAGAGTCAGGTCTTGCATGTGTCAAGCAGACCAGGAAAAGCTCATTCATGCTTTTATCTCAAGTAAACTTGACTACTGTAATGGTCTTCTGACTGGACTCCCCAAAAAGAGTATTAAACAGCTGCAGCTCATTCAGAATGCTGCAGGTCCTGTTCTGACCAAAACAAAGCGGTCAGAGCATATACCTGTAACGCCTATCCTAAAGTCCTTGCACTGGCTTCCAGTCAGCTTTAGAATAGATTTTAAAGTCCTGCTACTGGTCTACAAATCACTAAATGATTTAGGTCCTGAATACATGAAAGAAATGCTTACGGAATACAAACCCAGTAGAGCTCTGAGATCGACTGACTCAGGTGAAATAGTGGAGCGCAGAGTCCAAAGCAAACATGGTCAAGGAGCATATAGCGATTATGCTGCAGACAAATGGAATAAGTTGCTAACAGAGGTGAGGTCAACCCCAAGTGTGAATGTTTTTAAATTCAGGTTGAAAACTCATCTTTTTTCTCATGCTTTTTAGAATATGTCCACTTTTTGATCATATCACATACACTAAAAACCACATACAGTGCGTATGTGGTTTTTAGTGTCTTTTTTTTTAATATTTTGTTTGTCATTTTTAGAGTACTTTTTGCGGCTTCAGTGTTTCGCTTTTTTTTTTAAAACAAAACAAAACAGCCAAATCGGCATATTGCGTAAAGACACAGTGATACAAGGGCCGTGATTGGTTCCCAGCATGACATGAACCAATAACAACACAAATGGCTTCACCCCCTAAACTGATTGTTTGCGCACTATCAAAGCCAGACACAGCAACATCCCTTGTACCGCCCTTTCCCTTGTTTTGCGCATCTTTTCGTCCATGCTATTAACCGGCTCACATCTGTACTGTACCTTAGTGTTGTGTTTATGATAACTTTTTTTTTCTTTTTTGAATATGTAGTTACAATACCACCTCAGCGTTGTGTCCAGCGAAAGCTTCCTCCGTGGCACCCAAGAGATGGTGACTCCGCGTGCGCGTTTATTCTTTTAGGGATCCACCAGGAGGAATGGGTTCCTAATTGGGAGCACTTTTATCCTTTTTGGGATCTAGCGGGAGGAATCAACCACTTGTGTAGCAAATGGCACAGGCACTGTGGTACCTTTTCGGGTGTCCTCCAAGGCTCCGGACAGGGCACTTTTCTCTTTATGGACCCTGCATTATGATTCACCCTTCGAGGACGAGGCTTTTTGGCCAGCAAAGGCTGATTCAAGAAATTCCCAATAAGATACGGCCTCAGAAATGTGTCTGTATGGTGCTGTTCATTTTTACATGGAGGAAGGATTGCCTAACCTCATCAGTGAGGGATAGCAAACGCAAGGTTTTAACATGGATTAAACAGGCCTTTTTTGGAAGAGGACACCAACAGGTACTTCTTCAAGAACTGTGTTTACGATCATCATGTGGCAATGCTGCAGGTGAGTGAATTTAAATTCTCCACGTGCGAGCGAGAGAGAGAGAGAGAGAGAGAGAGAGACAGAGACAGAGAGACAGAGAGAGTTGGGGTTCCACAGGTGTGTGGAGCAGTGAGATTAAGGAGGGATGGAAATGAAACGTGAGCAATTGCTCGTTTGTGCAGTTTTCCAAGTTTAGCGAGGGCGACCGGGGAGGAGTAGTGTTTAAGAGAAGACGTCGATGGTGAGGGCTAAAAGGATCTAATAAAGCCTTCGGAGCAGCAAACCGGTGCTTCGTACCATGACTGTAACCGCCACAAAGGCATTTCCCCTGCGTTTCCAGACCAAAGATTAACAAAGGTTTTCTAATTAAAGATTTAAATTAATACATTTACTTGAAGTCATTCTACAAGTTCTCGATTGGATTACGGTCCGAGGATTGAGCTGGCCACTCCATGACATTAATTTTGTTGATTTGGAACCAAGACTTGGCATGTTTACTAGTGTGTTTGGGGTCATTTTCTGGTTGAAAAACGCATTTCAAGGGCATGCCGTCTTCAACATAAGCCAAAAAGACCTCTTCAAGTATTGTGTTTTTTGCAAACTGATCCATGATCCCTGGAATGCAATTAATAGGCCCAACATTATAGTAGGAGAAACATTCCCATATCATGATGGTTGCACCACCATGATTCACTAGCTTCACTGTCTACTGTGGTTTGAAGTCAGAGTTTGAGGGTTGTCTCACACACTGTATGCGGCCCTGGACCTAAAAGAAATGATTTTACGCTCATCAATCCACACTATGTTCCTTAACTTCTGTTTAGGCCAGTTGATGTGTTCTTTGGAAAATTGTCACCCAAAATGCCTTTTTAAATCAAGGGACATGGCGGGGGATTCTTGTAAATAGATTAGCTTCACACAGACGTCTTCTCACTGTCACAGTACTTACAGGTAACTCCCGACTGTCTTTTATCATCCTGGAGCTGATCATTGGCTGAGCCTTTACCAATCTGGTTATTCTGCAAATCATTTTGATGGTTGTCTTCTGTTTTCTCCCACACGTCTCTGGTTTTACTCTCCATTTTAAAGCATTAGAGATCAATTTAGCTGAACAGCCTATAATTCTTTGCACCTCTTTCTAAGGTTTCCCCGCTAGAATCAAACTTTTAATCAAAGTACACCAATTTTCCGAACAAATGGGTTGAATGACCCATTTTCCCGAGGGTTTCAAGGACAATTGCATGTTCAACAGATGCTGTAATTCAGTGAGTGACAGGAGTCCAGCCAATCATATGATACAATGCAATTAAACGACACAGCCAATCATGGCATTGATAGTACTTGCTCATATGTTCTGCTTCTAAACACTCCATAACATGCAGAGGTGTTACGTAATGCTAATGCTATCCCCTTATCATGGCGCAACGAGCGGGCAGTGAAATGTGATATGTCAACTCCTCAAACCAAAGTAAAAAAGAACTGCAGTTCTTTTAAGATGGAATGGCAGTCGGAATATGTCCAAATCGAAAAACAAATGGTTAAACTGGTTGAGATCTTTTCTTTTTCAAGTGAGAAAGATCTGCTCTGCAAAACATGCAGTGACGCTAAAGTTCTGAGCAAGTTTTCCGATGGAAAAATATGGACTAAATGGAAGCTGGACTACCTCAAATGATACATTCATCAGAAAAGTAATTTGAATGCTGTCGGAATTATATAAACACTCAAGATGGGAGAGGAGATTGGTACATTATTGCGGGAGAGCAAAAACGACCGGGAGAAAAAGAACGAACTGTCACAAACAATAAAAAAAAATCTAACCCTGTGACATGTTCTCATTGACAATATTTTACTTGCCATTGAAATAAATGAATCAATGCTGTCAGTTCAACAAATCCACGATCACATGGCAAAGTATGTGAGTATACCAGAAAGCTGGCGAAGCAAAAACTATGCCTTTGAATTTGTGAATTAAATCAATGAGATGTGTGCAAGGTTAAAAATGTATCCTGACATACCCGAATAGTAGATGAGAGCACAGACATAACAGTACACAAAATGCTCGTCATATATATCAAATTCAGGGAGAACAATTCTGTCTTTTTCATTTTAAATAGGATAAATGAGTTACATTATCAGTAAACTAATGGAAATTGCTATTGTAATTTGATTCTCTTAATCAGCCATGAAACTCTCTATGATCCCAGGTGTGTGGCTGCAGTGACCCCTTCTGATGTTGCTCCTCAGTGTGCTCAGTGTGCTCAGGAAGCTTGTCTGGATGCCCAGACATGAAATAGAGGGAACATTGTTCACACCTGTTTTTCCACAAAATTGATGACCTCATAGATTGAATACCACACTTTTTTTTTTTCACACCACTCAACAAATTGCCCAATTGCACAACCTTAAGTATGTATGTCATGAATGTGGGGTCTCAGTTTTCTGAGAAACCTCTTCACCTACTGGTAACTTGTTTGAAATGTAGGCATAAATATACTGAAAGCGTGGATTAGTCTGGTTAGTCACATCGGACTGCGATTAGTGCGACACTACTGTAGCACAATACTTGGAGCGTCTACAACAAGATATCCGTTTGCCCCTTCCCTTTGATCCCTATTGTCTGTGACTCACCATGTTGAGGAGCTCTGGACCTTTGACAGAGATGAAGTTGAGACCTGACTCGTTGGCCACTGCCTGTAAAGACAGTAACACAGGCAAATAATGGGAAATGTCAAAGTTAATTTAGACAAACCAATCAAATTTAAAGTACATGAAGATAATGCAAAGGATCAAAATACAGCTGTATATTCCCTGATTGTAAATTAATACAAAGGAACAAATCGTAGCCATATACGCTTTATTCCATCGATTTAATTTTTGTGGTTGCTATCCAGTCACTCAACTCAAAATGCAAAGCTAAATGTACTTCGCATCATATGCCAACCTCAGAGGAGTTGATAAATTGTGGTGTGTTTGTCAAATTTCATGGAGGATAACATCAAAGAGTGAAGCAAAACCTGCAGTTTACCCGCCTCTCCACCAGCTTTAAGTACTTTTATGCTCACGAGGAAATTGTATTCTAAAATTAAGAAGTATATTCAATGTAATTTGTAGAGAGAACGAGCTATCATCATCTAGTTAGATTTGACTATACTTTTGTGGCTTTCATGTCTACTGTTCCGGCAACACATCAGTAGAGCTGGATAAAGTCTGTCTGTCGAACTCTAACCTGTCGAACTCTAACCTGTCACATGGCGATTTCTTTGGCCTCTTTTCCTGACCTCTAACAAATGGTGATGTGACCCAGATTCTGGTGTGTTATATCACTGGGGAGGCGAGCAAAGAACTGTAGTAAAATAAAGGTAAACAGAAAGCCTTTTCTAAATTTCTGCCAGATCGACTCGCCTGGCCCTCTCCCGGTGCTATTTAAATTGAAGTGGCACAAACTAAATTACAAGTGAAGATCCACCTGAGAGCAACCCCGTTGAGAGAGACAGATTAGTTTCCAACCCCCACACCCCATGGCACCCCAAGAACTGCTAAGAATGCCACCGCCCTATCCTCGCAGGGCCCGCGATGCGGCCAGTCCCAGCCCAGCCCAAGGAAGGCGATGTCCCTTAATTGTTGGGGGGGACCCAACAAGAGAATGATGAGGGTGGGAACCGAGGGAGCAGCCACGGGCCATAACAGGGGTAGCCCCCACGACCAGCAGCCATCCAGCCCTAGTGGCAGGACCATTGGCATGTAGCTAAGTGAAAAAAACCCACCTCCCCGACTGGCAGTCATAGGCCCTACCTACCAAACAAACAACTCTCCCAGCCCCCACCTTGTCTTTGGTCTTATTCTCATTCTTTTGCCTGGAAGTTCCGTCCTCATCACCCTTCCACTAACATACTCACTCTCCTCTGGAAACAAAAACATCTAACATTGGCTGTTCCTCCAGTAAGATCACTTCTAATCCTATCCAACCTGCTCACTCCTAGAGAGAACCTCAGCTTCATTTCCACCACCTCCAGCTCTGCTTCCTGTTGTCTCTTGTAATCAATAAATCATGGCTGGCCTCACCACCGTTTTATAAACTTTGCCCTACAACCAAGACTCTTCTGACCCATAAAATACCTTACACCTTCCACTAGCTGTTCCAACCTGCTTGGACCAGTTTCTTCACTTCCTTACCACACTCATCATAGCTCTGGATTGTTGACCCCAAGTATTTTAAGTCATCCACCCTCATTATCTCTTCTCCCTGGAGCCTTACTCTCCCCCCATACACCTCTGATTCATGCATATATATTTTGTTTTATTTCAGCTAATCTTCATTCCTCTCCTTTCCAGTGCATGCCTCCATCTTTCTAATTGTTCCTCCACTTGCTCTCTGCTTTCAACTATAGGTCACAATGTAATCTGCGAACATTATCATCCAAGGGGATTCCAGTTTTACCCTCATCTGAGAGTTTATCCATTACAAAAAAAAAAAAAAAAAAAAAGGAAGGGGCTCAGAGGTGATCGCTGATGCAGTCCCTCCTCCACCTTAAATTCTTCTGTCACACCTATGGGACCACTTACCACTCTCTTGCTTATCTCATACTGTACATGTACTGTACTATTTTAACATATTTCTCCCCAAACCAGACTTACGCATGCAGTACCACAGTTCCTCTCTTGGTACTCTGTCATAGGATTTCTCTAGGTCCACAAAAACACAACGTAGCTCCTTCTGACTTTCTCTGTACTTTTCCAAAACCATCCTCAAGGCAAATAATGCATCTGTGGTACTCTTTCTAGGCATGAAACCATAATGTTGCTTGCAGATACTTATATCCTGACTCGAGACTCCACTACTCTTTCCCATAACTTCATTATGTGGCTCATCAACTTTATTCCTCTATAGTTCCCACAGCTCTGAACATCGCATTTGTTCTTAAAAATGGGAACGACCACACTTTTCCTCAATTCTTCAGGAATCTTCTCACCCGCTAGTATTCTGTTGAATAAATTGGTCAAAAACTCTACAGCCAATTCTCCAAATTGCTTCCATACCTCCACAGGTAAGTCATCAGGACCAACTGCCTTTCAATTTTTCATCCTCTTTAGTGCCTTTCTAACTTCTCCCTTACTAATCATTGCCACTTCTTGATCCTCTTCTATTCCTTCACTCTCATTTCATCATTCATCAACTTCTCAAAGTATTCTTTCCATCTATTTAGCACACTACTGGCCCAACACATCTTCATCTATATCCTTAATCACCCTTACCTGTTAAACATCCTGCCCATCTCTATCCCTGTCTGCCCAACCTGTACAGATCCTTTTTTATTTCTTCCTTGTCCAACCTGGTGTACATGTCATAATAGGAGTCTGGTTTAGCCTTTGCCCTACGTCACATCTCAATGTATTCCTTTCACCTCTCCTCAGTCCTCTCAGTGTCCCACTTCTTCGCTAATCTCTTTCCTTGTATGACTGCCTGTATTTTGGGGTTCCACCACCAAGTCTCCTTCTCCCCTTTCCTACCAGAAGATACCCCAAGTACTCAACTGCCTGTCTCTCTGATCACCTTGGCTGTAGTAGTCCAGTCTTCCAGGACATCTTCCTATCCATCAAGAGCCTGTCTCACCTCTTTCCGAAAGTCCGCATAAAATTTTTCCTTTTGTCAGCTTCCACCACATGGTTCTCTGCTATTCCTTTCCTTCTTAATCTTCCTCCACACCAGAGTCATCCTACACACCACCATCCTATGCTGTCAAGCTACCCTCTCCCTTACCACTACCGTACAGTCAGTAACCACCTGGAGATTACATTGTCTGCACAAAATTTAATCCACCTGCGTGCTTCTACCTCCGCTCTTGTAGGTCACTCTATGTTCCTGCCTCTTCCGCAAATAAGTGTTAACTACAACCATTTCCATCTCTCTTGCAAAGTCCATCTGTCCCTCAAAGTTCCTTTCCTGGATGCCGTGTTTACCCATCACTTCTTCATGACCCGTGTTTTCTTCCCCAACATGTCCATTACAATCTGTACCAATCACAACTCTCTCTCTGTCTGGGATACTCAAAACTACTTCATCTAGTTCCTTCCAGAATTTCTTTTTCGTCTCTAAGTCACATCCTAATTTGGGGCATAGCTGCTAGTTACATTATCCATAATACCCTCAATTTGAAGTTTCAGCCGCATCACTAACTGATACTCTTTTGATCTCCAAGACATTCTGAGTCAGCTCTTCCTTTAAAATAACCCTCACTCCATTTCTCTTGCCATATACTTCATGGTAAAATAATTTAAACCCCGCTCTTAAACTTCTAGCCTTACTACCTTTCCATCTGCTCTCTTGGATGTACAACATATCAACCTTTCTCCTAATCGTGTCAACAAACTCCTGAGCTTTTCCTGTCAAAAGTCCCAACATTCAAAGTTACTCCACTTAGTTGTAGAATCTGTCCATTCCTGTTCTTGTGCTGACGAATACCTTTTCCTCCTCTTCTTTGTCTTCGACCCACAGTAGCTGAATTTCCACCGACGGCTTGCAGAATAGCGATGCCGGGGACGGGCGTTGTTAATCTGGGCCACGACTGATCCAGTATGGGATTCTTTCGATCACAGGTGTCAAACTCAAGGCCCGGGGGCTATATCCAGCCAGCCGCATGATTTTATGCGGTTCCCGGAGGCAAATCATCTGCGTCAACCTTTATGATTCTTGTGAAAATCTGTACCAAATTTTCAAATTATCACATACATAAATGGTTAACGTTGAGATATTATAAAGCATTTTTTTGTTACCAAAACTGAATAATGTCTGAAAAATCCATTACACTTGATCTCTGATTCAAAACTAGTGTAAATATGATGAGGCGATTAAACATGGTTTTAAGTTTTTAAGTTTAGTTTTAGTTATAACGGCCCTCTGAGGGAAACCATAACAACAATGTGGCCCGCAACAAAAATGAGCTTGACACCCCTGCTTTGGATGAATGTCCATATTTGTTTGGCACAGTTTTACACTGGATGCCCCTCCTGATGCAGTTCTCTGCATTTATCCGGTCTTGGGACCGGCCTACAGATTGCACTGACTTGTGCCCCCATTGGGCTGCATTTCTTGATAATCTGTTGTAGGCTTTTTCTACATCCACAAAGAAACAATGTAGCTCCGTCTGACCTTCTCTGTACTTTTACATTAGCATCCTCAAGGCAAATAATGCATCTGTAGTACTCTTTCTAGGCATGAAACCATACCGCTGCTCACGTACAGTAAAGAAAATAAGTATTTGAACACCTTGCTATATTGCAAGTTCTCCCACTTAGAAATCATGGAGGGGTCTGAAAATTTCACCGTAGGTGCATGTCCACTGTGAGAGAATCTGAAAAGAAAAATCCAGAAATAATGTATGATTTTTTAACGATTTGTGTGATACAGCGGCAAATAAGTATTTGAACACCTGTCCATCAGCTAGAATTCTGACCCTCCAAGACCTGTTAGTCCGGCTTTAAAAGTCCACATCCACTCCATGTATTATCCTGAATCAGATGCACCTGTGTGAGGTCGTTCGTTGCATAAAGACACCTGTCCATCCCATAGAATCAGTAAGACTCAAACTTGTAACATGGTCAAGACCAAAGAGCTGTCCAAACACACCAGAGACAAAATTGTACAACTTCACTAGGCTGAAAAGGGCTATGGAGAAATTGCCAAGCAGCTTGGTGAAAAAAGGTCCCATGTTGGAGCAATCATTGGAAAATGGAAGAAACTAAGTCAATCTCAATCGGAGTGGAGCCCCATGCACGATATCACCTCGTGGCGTCTCAATGATCCTTAGAAAGGTGAGAAATCAGCCCAGGACTACATGAGAGGACTTGGTCAATGACCTGAAATAGCTGGGACCACCGTTTCCAAGATGACTGTTGGTAATACACTAAGACGTCATGGTTTGAAATCATGCATGCCACGGAAGGTTCCCCTGCTTAAACCACCACATGTTAAGGCCCGTCTTAAAGGTCAAGTGTCATGCCTATAAACATTGTAAAATAGATATTGCAATGAAAAATACATATAATACTCAATTCAATGTCAATGTCTATACGAAAAAATAAATATGAGTGGAAAGCGCATCATCCATGTGCAAAGTTTGAGGAAGTCTAATTCGACATCCAAGTGGTTCCCCTGCTTAAACCAGCACATGTCAAGGCCCATCTTAAGTTTTCCAATGACCATTTGGATGATATAGAGGAGTCATGGGAGAAAGTTTTGTCGTCAGATGAGACCAAAATGGAACTTTTTGGTCATAATTCCACGTACCGTGTTTGAAGAAAGACAAATGATGAGTTCCATTCCAAGAAAACCATACCTACTGTGAAGCCTGGTGCAAGCATCATGCTTTGGGGGTATTTTTCTGCACATGCGACAAGATGACTGTACTGTGTTGAGGAGAGGATGAGCACGGCCATGTATTGTGAGATTTTGGGGAACAACCTTTTTCCCCTCAGTCAGAGCGTTGAAGATGGGTCGTGGCAGGGTCTTTCAACATGACAATGACCCGAAGAACAAAGCCAGGAAAACCAAGGAGTGCCTCGGTAAGAATCATATCAAGGTTCTGGAATGGCCTAGCCAGTATCTAGAACTAAACCCAATAAAAAAATCTTTGGAGGCAGCTGAAACTCTGTTTCTCAGCGACAGCCCAGAAACCTTTCTGATCTAGAGAAGATCTGTGTGGAGGATTGGGCCAAAATCCCTCCTGCAGTGTGTGCAAACCTGGTGAACAAGTACAGGAAATGTTTGACTTCTGTAATTCCAAATAATGCCTCCTGTACCAAATATTAACTGTTTTTTTTACAGGTTTTGAAACACTTATTTGCAGCTGTGTCAAACAAATTGCAAACAAAGGCTGCCAATTATTAATATTGTTTTTGTCAGGTGTTCAAATACTTATTTGCAGCTTTATCACAAATAAATTGCTAAAAAAAAAAATCATACATTGTGATTTCTGGAATTTTCTTTTTAGATCATCTCTCTCACAGTGGACATGCACCCTCCATGATTTCTAAGTCTAAGAACTTGCAATATAGCAGGGTATTTAAATACTTATTTTCTTCACTGCACTTCTGTCCTGAGTCTCACCTCTACTACTTTTTCCAATAAATTCATTGTGTTGCTCAACTTTTTTCTTCTCCTTTAGTCTTAAAAATGGGAAGTGGCACACTTTTCCTCCATTCTTAAGGCATCTTCCCACCCGCTAGTATTCTGATGAACAAGTTGCCCAAAAAGTCTACAGCCACCTCTCCAACATGATTCCACAGGACCAGCCACCTTTCATTTGTAATCGTTTTTAGAGCCTTTCTAGCTTTCCCCGAACTAATCATTGCCACTTCCTGGTCCACCACACCTGCCTCTTCTATTGTTCTTGCTCTCACATTTTCTTCATTCAACAACTTAAAGTATTCTTTACATCTATTTAGCACATTACTGGGACTATTCCCTTATCATCTTGACCTGCTGCACAGCCTTCCCATATCTATCCCTCTTTCTGACCAAACTGGAGATATCGTTTTCTTTTTATTTAGTGTCCAACCTGGTGTACATATCATATGCCTCGTTTCGCCTTCGCCACCTCTACCTTTGTCCTACGTCACATCTCAATGTTTCCCTTATGGCTCCCTTCAGTCCTCTCAGACTTCTTTGATAACTTCTTCCCTTGTATGACGTCCTGCACTTTGGGGTTCCACCATCAAGTCTCCTTCTCCCCTTCCTACCAGAAAACACACCAGGTACTCTCCTGTCTGTCTTTCTGATCACCTTGGCTGTAGTCATCCAGTCTTCCAGGAGCTCCTCCTGTCCATCGAGAGCCTGTCTCACCTGAAATGCCGCACAACACGCTTCCTTTCTTTGCTTACAACACATGGTTCTCTGCTCTACCTTTGTCTTCTTAATCTTCTTCCCCAAAACCATCAAACCAACCAAAACATCCTACACACCACCATCCAATGGTGTCTAGTTACACTCTCCCCTACCACTACCTTCGAGTTAGTAATCTCCTTCAGAATGCATAGTCTGAACAAAATAGAACCCACCTGCATGCTTCTCCCTCTTCTAGGTCACCCTATGTTCCTGTCTCTTCTGGAAAAAGGTGTTCAATACTACCACTTCCATTCTTCTAGCAAAGTCTACTACCATCTGTCCCTCAAAGTTCCTTTCCTGGATGCCAGTTACCCAAAACATCTTCATCACTACCACCGTTTCCTTCACCAACATGTCCAATATAATCTGCACCAATTACAACTCTCTGTATGCTGGATGTTCAAAACTACTTAATCTAGTTCCTTGCAGTTTCTCTTTCAACGCTAGGTTACATCCTGCCTGTGGGGCATTGCTGCTAATCACATAATACATAACACCCTCAATTTCAAGTTTCAGCCGCATCGTTCGATCTGATACACTTTTCACCTCCAAGACATTCTTACCCAACCTTTCCTTTAAAAGAATCCCTATTCCATTTCTCTTCCCTTTCAATTGTGAAACAACCCCATACAGTTCCTAGACTCAGTTATAGGCTCGCTGAAAATATAATTAAATTAAATTTAGAAAAAAAGAATTAGGTCCCTACAGATACCTAAACAAAGGAAAATAATAGTGGTCACTTGTTAGTGAGGAGGTCTTATCAGTATTCTTGCCCCCACTTATTCACAACATCTTGAGTTGAGGCGATTTCCACCTACACGCTAGAGTCTAGGTCCTCTGAGGCGGGCTCTCCAATCTCTGGTGTTGAGGTCACCCAAGTGGTTAAAAAGCTCCACAGCCAAGGCCCCGGGAGTGGGTAAGATTTGCCAGGCGTTCCTAAATACTCTGGATGTTGTGGGGCTGTCCTGGTTGACATGCCCCTGCAACATCGTGTGGACATCAAGCACAGTGCCTCTGGTTTGGCAGACTGGGGTGGTGGTCCCCCTTTTTAAAAAGCGGGACAGAAGGGTGTGTTCCAACCTTAGGGGAATACACCCCTCAGGCTCCGTGTTGTCTGTGTATCTGTTTGTACAGTAACAACATGCCCGAATAAAATGAGGTGAAAGAAACGCAAAATGGCCGCCACCGCTAAAGGCTGTGAAGGGAGCTGGGGTGATGTTATAAGCAAGCAACAAAAAGAATCGAAGAATGCCTTTCAAACAAGATCGCAATTGGAATATCAGATTTGAACAAATGGGGAAATACAAACATATTTGTTGGAGGTTTTGGTCCATATTTGGGCTCAGCCCCCACTTAACAGCAGCTGTTAGTCATTTAAGAAAGACAAAAATGGAAATTGGAAACAAAACAAAAAAAAACTGGAAGGGGAAAACAAACAAAAATAAATGAATAAATTCGAAGATGTGGTAAAATTCACTTCACTTCCTTACCATACTCACCATTGCTCTAGATTATTGACCCTAAATATTTGAAGTCCTCCACCCTCGCTATCTCTTCTCCCTGTAGCCTCACTCTTCCCCCTCCACCTCTCTCATTCACGCACATGTATTCTGTTTTACTTCGGCTAATCATCATTCCTCTCGTTTCCAGTGCATGTCTCCATCTTTCTAATTGTTCCTCTGCATGCTACCTGCTTTCACTGCATATCACAATATCATCTGCGAACATCATGGTCCAAGGGGATTCCAGTCTAACCTCGTCTGTCAGCCAATCCATTACTACTGTAAACAGGAAGGGGCTCAGAGCTGATCCTTGATGCAGTCACACCTCCACCTTAAATTCTTCTGACAAACTATGGCACACCTCACCATTGTTCTGCTGCCATCATACATGTCCTGTACTATTCTAACATATTTCTCTGCCACACCAGACTTACGCATGCAGTACCATAGTTCCTCTCTTGGTACTCTGTCATAGGCTTTCTCTAGATCCACAAAGACACAATGTAGCTCCTTCTGACCTTCTCTAAACTTTTCCACGAGCATCCTCAAGTCAAATAATGCATCTGTGGTACTCTTTCTAGGCATGAAATCATACTGTTGCTCGCAGATACTTAATTCTGTCCTGAGTCTAGCCTCCACTACTCTTTCCCATAACTTCATTGTGTGGCTCATCAACTTTATTCCTCTATAATTCCCACAGCTTTGAACATCGCCTTTGTCCTTAAAAATGGGAACAAGTACACTTTTCCTCCATTCTTCAGGCATCTTTTCGCCCGCTAGTATTCTGTTGAATAAGTTGGTCAAAAACTCCACAGCCATCTCTCCAAATTGCTTCCACTGGTATGTCATCAGGACCGACTGCCTTTCCATTTTTCATCCTTTGTAGTGCCTTTCTGACTTCCCCTTACTAATCATTGCTGCTTCCTGGTCCTTCACACTTGCCTCTTCAACTCTTCCTTCTCTCTCATTTTCTTCATTCATCAACTTCTCAAAGTATTCTTTCCATCTATTTAGCACACTACTGGCACCAGTCAACACATTTCCATCTCTATCCTTAATCACCCATACCTGCTGCACATCCTTCCCAATCTCTATCCCTCTATCTGCCCAACCTGTAGAGATCCTTTTCTCCTTCTTTCGTGTCCAACCTGGTGTACATGTCTTCATAGGCCTCTTGTTTAGCCTTTGCCACCTCTACCTTTGCCCTACGTCGCATCTCGATGTACTCTTTTCGCCTCTCCTCAGTCCTCTCAGGATCCCACTTCTTCTTCGCTAATCGCTTTCCTTGTATGAGTCCCTGTATATTGGGGTTCCACCACCAAGTCTCCTTCTCTCCTTTCCTACCAGAAGACACACCAAGTACTCTCCTGCCTGTCTCTCTGATTACCTTGCCTGTCGTAGTCCAGGCTTCCGGGAGCTTCTGCTGTCCATCGAGAGCCTGTCTCACTGCTTTCCGAAAGGCCGCACAACATTCTTCCTTTCTCAACTTCCACCACATGGTTCTCTGCTCTACCTTTGTCTTCTTAATCTTCCTACCCACCACCAGAGTCATCCTACACACCACCATCCTATGCTGTCGAGTTACACTCTCCCCTACCACTACTTTACAGTCAGTAATCTCCTTCAGATTACATCGTCGACACAAAATATAATCCACCTGCGTGCTTCTACCTCCGCTCTTGTATGTCACGATATGTTCCTCCCTCTTCTGGAAATAAGTGTTCACTACAGCAATCTTCATTCTTTTTGCAAAGTCCACCACCATCTGTCCCTCAAAATTCCTTTCCTGGATGCCGTACTTACCCATCACTTCTTCATTGCCCCTGTTTCCTTTACCAATATGTCCATTACAATCTGCACCAATCACAACTCTCTCGCTGTCTGGGATCTAGTTCCTTCCAGAATTTCTCTTTCAACTCTAGTTCACATCCTACCTGTGGGGCATAGCCGCTAACCACATTATACATAACACCCTCAATTTCAAATTTTAGTCTCATCACTCGATCTGATACTCTTTTCACCTCCAAGACATTCTTAGACAGCTCTTCCTTTAAAATAACCCCATACTCCATTTCTCTTCCCATCTACTCCGTGGTAGAATAATTTAAACCCTGCTCCTAAACTTCTAGCCTTACTACATTTCCAACTGCTCTCTTGGATACACAGTACATCAACCTTTTTCCTAATCATCATGTCCACCAACTCCTGGGCTTAAAGTCAAGTAAATTGACATTTTTTCAATTGCTTCTGAACTCTCACCTCGTTTTTGATTACCCTGTCTGCAACTGCGATTGGTTGTTGGCCTTGGGTTTTCATCTTAATGTAAAATTTGTTTTCCTTGCTTCCAGTTGTTGACGTGTTTTTGTCGTTTTGCGCAAACTTCCAATGCCTTGAAACCTCTTAATCCATAGTCAATAGCATTCTGAGCCCACGTGCACAATGCTTTACCAGGTCGATCGATTTTGTGAATGAAGTTGCGTAACAGAGTGGCAACTTCCTTCTTTCCAACTGTATCGAAATTTCTCGTTCCATCCAATCCCATCGGAACTTGTGACTATCGATTTCTTTTACTCGATAGGCATCTTTCCTCTTGAGCACCGCCATCGTGTTGACTTGAAAATGGCCCCATGAACCGTCTTGTATACAACAAGCATTTTCATTGGTCAGGAGGAAGACATTCGACCAATCAACAGACGCATACCTAATCTTCCACCTCGCTTCCAAAAGTCAGACCGGAAAATAAACACGCGTGGATTCTGGCACGGGTTACAGTTGGAATATTGCAGAAAAGCTGAGAAGATATTTTTTTTAATCAATGCAATTTAAAAAGACAGAATTCTGGAAAGATGCAGATTAACTATTTAGAATGAAGGTAGCAGTTACGGGATGAAGACCAGGTACCTTCCAGCGGTGTCGCGTGAGGGGCTCTCCTCCTGGGGAGCCTTACGAAGCCTGGTCACTTCACTCTGACTCGCGCCGTGGGAAGTGCCCTTTTCCCTGAGACTTTGCTTCGATCACCTATACTGCCTGCCAATAAGGGTTCCACAGGACCTGCTCCGGCCAGACCCGATATTCAAAGGGACTTCAAGGCTTTATTTGCAATTTCTGCTCGCGTTCTCCCTCGTTAACCCCAGTGGCACAGGCTGATCAAAGCGCCCCCTCTACCTCTATATCTATCAACCCGTCATCCTTTGCTCCTGACATTCTCTCGTCATCTTCTTCTCTCCGGAGGACTTCCCACTTGCGAGTCTAGTGCCTCTGAGGACCGTCCTCAGGCGCCTCGAGTGACTCAACAACAACAACAGCAGCAGCATCATTGTCTTCATAACACCATGATGAACAACTTTTTGGTCTCACTTTAAACTGCTCCCTTTGCACAATTGTCATTGCACTGGTTAATGGGCAACGGGTAAGGGCACACTGTATAATCTTAACATGTGTGGTTTTTTGACACAGTCTAACTGCTCTAAATGCTAGAAGACTATATTTTTACACAACTCTGATTCTTACAAGGAATAGTTTCCCATGAACTGAATATCTATTGTTCTTCATTCTTGTTTGTTTGTTTGTTCTTCTCAGTACTCAACATGAATGTTGTGCCAAAGCGGCAACAACTGCCAGAGACAAATTCCTTACGTGTTGTTCCATACTTGGCCATTAAACGTGATTCTGATTCAATTTCTGAATATTTTACATGAATGATCCTCAGGTAACTGGTTTCAAAATGTTCAGCTGACTACAATTTTGGATCTGAATGTCCTTTCCTTGCAACATAATCTTATCGTGGTGGTGTGGTTGGTGTGTCCCAATGATCCTCGGAGCTAAGTTGTCAGAGGCTTGCATGCAAAAAAGGTCTTAGCTGCGGAACCCGATAAAGAAACCATCACCAGAAACTCCTATGAAGGAGACATTCAATTGATCTAGGTTTCCCTTAGCTGGAGGTGGGGTTCGAAGGCAAGCGTCTGGTGACCAGGCTTGCACCAATTGGGGCACAGCCCGAATGGGTAACATGGGAAAATGAGTGCTGTTCTGTTATTGGACTTTTGTGTTTACCATGCATTGTTCAAAACGAACACCAAGTTGAAACATAAGGGTACCCAAAGGAAACCCTAGATAGCTTTATGATAATCCAGGTGGTGATGTTATCGGCCTTGGGGCCGCATGTCTTGGGCACTCGGGTGAAGAGAGGGGCAGAGCTGCTCACCACCTAATGGTGAGTTGGCTCTGATGGTGGAAAAGATGCTAGTCCAACTTGACAGGCCTAATGTATTGTGAGGGTCTTGCTGGGAATATCTAGCAGAATCCTCTGTCAGAAAGTGTTTCAACTCTCACCTTTGGCAGAGCTTCACCCAAGTCTCAGAGGCGACGGGGGACAAAGAGTACGAGTGGACCTAGTTTCATGCCTGTACTGCTAAGGCAGCTGAAGGGAGGTGTGGCCCGAAGGTGGTTGATGCCTATCATGGTGGCAATCCCGTTGGTGGACACCAGCAGTGAGGGATGCCTTAAAGTTCAAGAAAGACCATGTTCTAATCGGTCATTGCTGAGGTGACTATCTGACACTTTGGTTGGAGTGTGTTCAGTGCGTGTTGTGGTGGAAATCCCTTGAACCAATTGGTGGATGCCAGCGGTAAGGAATACTGTCAAGATGAAGAATTAGAACTTCAATCTTCTTGGCCTGTTGTATTTTTGAGGTAGCCGATGGGTACCGACTGAGCAAGTGGAATGCAGCTTTGGTCATTACAAAGGCAAAAACTTTTGAGTTTGGTGAGGCCATGGCCAGGCTCCCCAACCCCCTGGGGTTGAGGTCACAGATGTGGTTAGAAAGTTTGGTGGAAGGGCAAGTTTGGTCTAGATTGCCAGGATTAATTCAGACTAGTTACCATTGAGGGTTGGACTCCACCAAGGTTTCCAATTGTCACCAGTTCTGTTCACATCTTTTACAGACAGAATTTCTCGGTGCATCCAAGGCATAGAGGGGGTCTAGTTTGGTGGCCTCAGTATTGCATCTTTGCTTTTGCAGATGATGTGGCTGCGTTGGCTTCATCAGGCCGTGATCTCCAACTCTCACTGAAACAGTTCACAGCAGAGTGTGAAGATGCTGGGATGAGAATCACACCTCCAAATCAAAGCCCACAGTAAGGGTGGAGTGCCCTATCTCAGATGGGGATGAGATCCTTCCCCAAGAGATGGAGTTCAAATACTTTGATGGCTTGTTCACAAGTGAGGTAAAAATGGAACAGGAGATTGACAGGCAGATTGATGCAGTGTCTGGAGTAATGTGGACTTTGTATTGCACTGTTTTGTTGAAGGAGAAGCTAAGCCGAAGGTTGAAACTCTCTCTATTAACCATTCGATCTACATTCCTACCCCCAGCTGTGGCCATGAGCTGTGGATCCTGGAAACAAGCACCTGAAAAGAGTTTCCTCTGCAGGGAGTCCAGGCTCTCCCTGAGAGATAGGGTGAGAGGCTCTGTCATCCGGGAGGATCTCAGAGCCTAGTCACTGCTCCTCCGCATGGAGAGGAGACATAAGAGGTAGCTTGGGCATCTCTTTACGTTGCCTCCAGGATACCTCTTTGGTAAAGTGTTCCGGGAACGCACCACCAGAAGGAGACTCCAGGGAATGATCCAGAATAAAACGGAGAGACTTATTCTCCTTGCATGCCTGGGAACGCCTTGGTATCTCCTCCTAAGAGCTGGAGAGGGTGGCTGGGGAAAGAAAAGTCTGGGTGTCCTTGCTAAAGCTACTCCCCCCGTGACCCGACCTTGGATACGTGCAAGTAAATGGATGGGTGGATGGTTCTGAATGTGTAGATGTGATTCAGCTGCTAATCAGTTCTGCTGACACTCTCAGAGTTAAAGGCACGAAACAGTCCCCATATCATGTCTACTTTATTCCATAGAGAGCGTTGTAATTATTAGCAAAGTTCTACCCTTCCCATGTCCAGGTGCATTACCATGCAGCACAAGCCTGTAGTGGGACTTCTTGCTGAGGAGAACGAGAGCTCCTCCACCTAGTTTGACACACTAACACGATGGACATATCATCAGCATTGCGGCAATTAGTAACTTCCGTATCCACGACAGAGGTTGATTTCAAATTTGGAGTTTGCAGTTTCAATGGCATTTGCATGTTTCAGGAAAACTCCACATTATAACGTCTCAGAGAAAAGGAGTCATGCTTCTCATGCAGTTAAGGCCTCTTCATACTCCTGTCGTCATGCGGCCGACACCGCCCGCATTGCATCACGTGATAGACATATTGGCCTCTGTGACCCCTTTGCATCACTTGACACGCACATGGTAAAAATTGTTGCTTTTAGAATGCCAATGGAGATCATTTCTCGTGACTTGTCTGTTTCAGTCAGAAGCTGTGATGACGTACTCAACATTCCTCTGGATTCTAAATACCACCTACGCCATTGCGTTCTTGATCGATTTTGCAACAATATTAAAAGTATCATCTGGTTATCGAGTTCCATTTGTTGTAGCAGACACTGTTCCATTGTTACAGAAGGGAAAGGAAAAACGGCTACCGGAAATGCCCCCCAACTTCACTCTCTCAACTTGGGAGGGGAACTGCAGTACATTTTGAAAATTGTGCATGTGAGATGCATTCATGAATAAAGCCAAACTGCATACTGCATAGCTGCAGTGACGTCACCCCCCGCGTGAGTATAAAGAAGCTGCGATATCCAAACAAACTGGGTAGTCATGGGGGGTTGCTAGTGTGCGTATTGTATGTTGGAAGTAATTGCAGGAGTACATGGCCAAAGTGAAAATGGGAAATCCATCTGTCTCATCAGTGAGGCCAAAATAACTTAAAAGAGAGCGTCCTGGCCATTTCCAAAAACAACAAAATGACAAAATAAAGCAAGTTCCTTTCAGCTTGTCCCGTTAGGGGTTGTCACAGCGTGACATCTCAGATGAATGCTCATATTTGTTTGCAGTTTTTTGCGCCGGATGCCCATCCTGACGGAACCCCTCTTGGGGAGCAGAGGCCTCAGTGAGATATAAAAATCACAATCCGTGGCTGAGCTATGGGGCCTCAACAAAATGAAAAAATAGATTAAGAAAAATAAAAAAGTAACAGATGAAGCATGGAACCTTTAAAGGCTTCACACTGCCTTAGGTGGTCCTTTTCTGTACTCTTTTCTCAAGAGAAACATCAACCATGAAACTCATTTATTACAGCAATGTGCGTTGTTTGTCAAAAGGGAATATGCTCAGCTGTTTTGCGGCTTGCCTGAACGAAATCCAGACTTTCTTTGAAATGAAAGGCATCGAGCATCCTGAGCTAGCCTAAAAAGAGTGGCTCCTCAAGTTTTATTATCTCGTAGATATGACTGAACATCTGAACCAGGTCAACGTGAAAATCCAAGCCATTGGAAATACAGTGCTATCCATTCAACAAGCTGTGTTTGCTTTAGAAAATAAGGTAGAGCCCCTTCATTATGTATCTTAAAACAGGTCAAGTACATTTTGAAAAACTAAGTCAGTTAAAGATGCATGCACGGCAAGTAAGCTCATTCAAGACTTTGATCTCCAGCAGCTAGCTGGCTTCACATCCAATCTCCTACAGTCTTTCAAAGAACGCTTTGGAGAATTTTGTGAGCACACTCGTCTTTCATCACCCATCCAAACAAGTGTTCACTGAACACATCTGACCTGAGTTTACTTTCCTGGTGTCTCTGTCAGAGATTTTGAAGCAGAAGTGGCTGACCTGAAAGCCTCAGACATGGGGTAAAGACGTTTAAGTCACTGAATGAAATCACACAAAGCGAAGTTGACGCGCAAGCACATGTGGACAGAAATGAAAAAACTTCAACCCGAAGACCAGCTGATCTCAAAACTTGGAACGTGCTTCCTGTTGCACACCACAAACTACAGCGTGTAAGTCTTGCTGTATTGACCATGTTTGCTATAAATATGCAAGTGAGCAGTCATTTTCACATCTTAAAAACATCAAGTCCAATCTACGATCACGTTTAACTGATGAAAGTCTCAAACGCTTGCATGAAGGTTAACCTCACCAAGTACCAACCATAGTACAAAGATGTCATGCTCCTGGCATCCTCCCCAGGCTAGGTGTGGTCAGCCAATTAGTCGACACACACCTGCACCCTGTTTCGGCTGATTACACCCAGTACTTATAGGACACGGGGGACAAGTAGTCCTCCGCCAGATCGTTGATTTCCATGCCTCGTTCCCGCAATCCTGTATACCTGACCTACCGTGTACCGACCCTCGCCTGTTCCCTGACCATCCTAGTAAGCCTGCCTCTTCTCATACTGCTGCTTTTCCTGAGTGACTCGCTGATCATTGACCACGGACCGAATAAAGGCTTTCTGTACACTACCTGCTTGCCTCTGGAGTCGTGCATTTGGGTCCGCCCTTGAGCCTCGTTCGTGACAGAACGATCTGGCCACAACATGGACCCAGCCGACTCCGAAGTCATCCGCCGATCGTTACAGTTCCAGAGCAGACGCTTGGCTGAGCAGGAGGCCGCTCACCAGGTAACGAATCAACGTCTCCATGAGATCTGTGCCCGGCTGGAGCTGTGGCTATAGCATCCCAAGCTAGCGTGGCTGCTACGCTGACGATGGTCACTCCGCCTGTCGCTCCGCGTACACCCGTTCCGCCTGTTACGGAGCCCCCCCATGCCAGCATAACTTAGCTCTCCCGACCGGAACGTTTCTCAGGCGACGTCAAGCCCTTCCCTGTGCAGTGCGACCTCCAATTCGAACTGCAGGCGTCCGCTTTCTCCATGGACCGCTCCCGGATGGCCTTTGTCATTTCCCACATGACGGGGAGGGCGGAGGCGTGGGCCACTGCAGAATGGAGTCGCGACTCCGTGATCTGCCGTTCATGGATGACGTTCGTCTGCGCGCTCAGTATTCCTGTATGCGGCTCCGGAACGCAAGGCGGCGGTCTGACTCATGACAATTCGCCAAGGCCGTTGCCGTGTGTCAGACTAAGCTATCGAATTCCGGATCCGGGCCGCCGAGAGCCGGTGGAATGAGGAAGCTCTCCATGACGCCTTCTACCAGGGACTTTCCCCACGGATCCGTGGCCACCTCATTGCCGTGGATCTTCCGCCTTGCTGGACGCTCTCATTGCACTGACCCTCAAGGTGGATCAGCGCTTGGCCGTGCAGGGGCAGATGGACGGCATGACTGAGGAGGAGACGGAGAGGCTCAGCCCGTTCGCTTCCCAGCCGCCCACGCTGCTTACTACGTCGGAACCCATGCAAGTGGAGGGGCTCGGCAGTTCAGCGGAGGAGCGCTTACGCCGCCGACAAGAAGGGCGTTGTTTCTACTGTGGTCGTCTCGGACACTTAATCTCCCGCTGCCCGGTTCGACCGAAGCGCTCTGACCTTAAGATCTCTACGACGGTGAGTGTGCGGTATACTGGCGCTGAGTCAGGGCAGTCGCTTTTGCACCTCACCATAGGAACGGACTCTCACTCGTGCTTAGTGACCGCGTTCATTGACTCCGGTTCAGATCCTAACCTAATTAATCCCCGTGTGGTCGAAGCGTTGCGTACGGCAAACTTCCCCTGGTCGAAGCGTTGCGTGCGCAACCTTCCCCACACAGCGTCTTCGTATTGCTTACGCCGCCAACGGCAAGTTCCTCTGCCGCGTTACACACCACACACAAACCTTACGTATGGACTTTCTGGACACACACGTTTTTAACTCTAGCAGCAGTGATATAATCGTGGGGAGCCCGTGGCTCAAGAGACACAACCCCAACATTGACTGGGTCACGGGTCGGATAATGGCATGGGGTGAGGACTTTCACAAGCAGTGTCTCGCTGCTGAGGATGGAGGGATTCAAGTTGCTGAACTGAGTACCGCCTCCGAATTAGCCACAGTGCCCTCTTGCTACCATGATTTAAAGGAGTTTTTTTCTGAGTCCAAGGCAAAATCTCTGCCGCCGCATCGGCCTTATGACTGCACTATCGAATTCCTTCTAGGCACCTCACCTCCCAGGGGGAGACTGTTCTCTTTGACAGGACCGGAGCACCAGGCAATGAGGGATTACGTCAAGGAGTCTCTGGCAACCGGACTCATTCGCCCATTTTCCTCACAAGCCGAAGCAGGGTATTTTTCGTTAAGAAGGACTCCACTTTACGACCCTGCATCGACTATCGAGGCTTGAATGGCATCACTGTCAAGAACAGGTACCCCTTGGCCTTAATCGCTACAGCATTTGAACTCCTTCAAGGTGCCCGGATCGTCACCAAATTAGACTTGCGCAGCGCATATCATCTGGTGCGGATCCGGGAAGGCGACGAATGGAAGACGGCTTTCAACACTCCCACGGGGCATTACGAGTATCTGGTGATGCCCTTCGGACTGACCAATGCCCCGGCCGTCTTCCAAAACTTTATTAATGACGTGCTTCGGGAGTTCCTGAACAAAAACGTATTTGTATACCTAGACGACATTCTCATCTTCTTAGCAGACTTGACCTCCCATATCCGACAGGTCAGAGAGGTGCTCCAGCGTCTCTTGCAGCACCAACTGTTCGTGAAATGGGAAAAGTGCGAGTTCCACCGAGAATCCGTGGCCTTTCTGGGCTTCATCCTGGCAGAGGGGGAGATACGGATGGATCCCGGGAAGATCGACGTGGTGCTTCGGTGGCCCACCCCCGCCAGCAGGAGGGATGTGCAGAGGTTCATTGGCTTCGCACATTTCTACAGAAAGTTCATTCGGAACTTCAGCGCCGTGGCCGCCCCTCTGCACGCTCTCACCTCTCCGCACAACGTTTTCGAATGGTCCCCGACCTGCCAGGAGGCCTTTAATAAACTTTAGGCAAGTTTCACCACCGCACCCATCCTCATTATCCCGGATCCGGATCGCCAGTTCATGGTGGAGGTGGACGCGTCGGACTCGGGAATTGGAGCCATCTTGTCGCAGCGGAGTCCCAAAGACGGAAGGATCCAGCCGTGTGGATTCCTGTCTAGGAGGCTAACCCCGGCAGAGAGAAACTACGACGTGGGGGATCGCGAACTGCTGGCGGTCAAGACGGCTATGGAGAAGTGGAGGCATTGGCTGGAGGGTTCACAAGTACCGTTCGTGGTCCTCACCGACCACAAAAATCTAGAGTACCTGAGGACCGCGAAGCGGTTGAACGCCCGCCAGGCCAGGTGGGCTCTCATCTACCCGCTTCCGCTGCACTCTGTCCTTCCGCCCAGGTTCCAAGAACGGAAAGCCGGACGCCCACTCACGGATCCATAAGGGGAGCGGACGGAGTCAGTAGCAGCTCCTATCCTGCCAGAGGCGTGCTTTGTGTCCGGCTTCACCTGGGCGGTCGAGTCGCGCGTGAAGGAGGCCCTGGGAGAGACGCCGCCGCCCGCAGATTGTCCGTCTGATCGCCTGTTCGGCGTTACATCACTTCGGGGAGATGTCGTCAACTGGGACAACAAACAAGAACAAGACGGTCTGCCACCCGGGTATGGCAAAAACTCGTTCTGTGGTCCAACAGAGATTCTGGTGGCCCAACCTCAGCAAAGACGTGAAGGAATTCGTCAATGCCTGCCCAGTGTGTGCGGCCAATAAGACGACCATTTTACGACCAATGGGTGAGTTGGGGCCGCTGTCCATCCCTTTCCGGCCTACCGTCCTCTCAGAGAAACACAGTTGAGCTGTCTGTAGTAGACAGATTCTCCAAGATGGTTTACTTTGTGCCATTTCCTGGAAGGAATTGTACACCCTCATCGGCGCTTTGGCTAGTGTAACTTCGGGCCATCATCCGGAGTCTAACGGCCAAACAGAGAGGGTAAATAAGGAATTAGAGACAGGACATCGATGCTTAGCTTCTAGGGACCAGAGCACGTGGAGCCAGCACCTCAAATGGGTTGAGTATGCCCACAACTCCCTACCCTCCGCCTCAACAGGTATGGCTCCACTCCACGTTGTGCACGGCTATCCTCCCTCTGTTTCCCTCCTTGGCCACAGACTCCGCGGTGCCGTCGGCCCTGGCAGTGGTATGGCACTGCAAACGGACCTGGGAGGCAGCCCAGAGGACGCTGCTGCACATGGGCAAAATCTACAAGTCCGCAGCGGACCGCAAGGAGAGCCGCACCTGAACTCAGGGTGGGGCAGCGAGTGTGGCTCTCTACCAAGGATCTCCCGCTGCGGATGGAATCCTGCAAACTTGCTACCAGGTTCGTTGGTCCGTTCCCAATCACCAAAATCATTAACCCGGTCGCCGTATCACTCAGACTGCCCAGGTCCATGAGGGTGCACCCTACGTTCCACGTCGGCAGACTACGCCCGAATCGTCCTTCGCCCCTGGCCCCCTCCGACCAAACACCCCCCGCATGGTGAACGGCGGGCCGGTGTACACGGTGCGCCGGTTGCTATCTTCCCGCCGCAGAGGAAGGGGGTTCCAGTACCTGGTGGATTGGGAGGGATATGGACCGGAGGAGCACTCTTGGATCCCCTCGCGCTTCATTGAGGACCCCTCCCTCATCGAGGACTTTTACGCGACCCATCCAGACGCTCCTGGGCCGTTGGGAGCCGGCCGTTGAGGGGGGGGGTGGGGTACTGTCATGCTCCTGGCATCCTCCCAGGCTGGGTGTGGTCAGCCAATTAGTCGACACACACCTGCACCCTGTTTCGGCTGATTACACCCAGTACTTATAGGACATGGGGGACAACTAGTCCTTCGCCAGATCTTTGATTCCCATGCCTCGTTCCTGCAATCCTGTGTACCTGACCTACCGTGTACCGACCCTCGCCTGTTGCCTGACCATCCTAGTAAGCCTGCCTCTTCTCATACTGCTGCTTTTCCTGACTGACTTGGTGATCATTGACCACGGACCGAATAAAGGCTTTCTGTACACTACCTGCTTGCCTCTGGAGTCGTGCATTTGGGTCCGCCCTCGAGCCTCGTCCGTGACAAAAGACAGCAAATCCATGCAGAACCAGAAGTCACATTAATGGTAAGTATTATAACATTATTTAAAAGAGTAAATTCAAAGGCTTATTATACTGACATTTAGTTGACCACTTTTAAAATCTATGGCTCTCACTGAAATAAATTTCCAAATAATTTGCTTTAATGGCTCTTTTAGTGAAATAGGTTCCGAGTTAGCGTTAGGATGAATCCGCTTTCCTCCTCTTCTTTGTCTTCAACCCAAAGTAGCTGAATTTCCACCGACGCCCTGCAGGTTACCGGTGCAAGGGGCGGACATTGTTAACCTGGGCCACGACTGATCCGGTATGGGATTCTTCAGAAGAAGACTCTTATTTGTTTGGGAAAGTTTTAAGATAGACGCCATTCCTAACACAACCCGCTGCATTTATCTGGGCTTGGAACTGGCATACAGATTGCATATACCGCAAATGTGTACTCAATTTACAGAGAGCAAAGTCTCTCACGTTTAATTAATAAACTGGTAACAACTTGTCATAAAAACCTGACCTGAACAAGAGAAACAGTTGTCATTTTCAAATTCATCAATGCAAAATGTCCTAAATCATTTGAAAAGACACAACGTACAATGTTTTCTTAACTCAGTGTTATTGTTATAATACTTGTGTTTTTGGGAACCTTAGCAAGAAGAGTTTTTCCACAGCCTGGGGGACCGGCCAGCAGTACTCCTGATGGAGCACTCAACCCTAGAGCCCTGAATTGCTCAGGAGAACGTACTGGAGCCTGCATGACACATGGATGATATATTTAATTTCCAATTAATTATGATGGTGATACAGTCACCTCCAAAGGCATTGGAACGACAAAGTCAATTTCTTTGTTTTTGTTGTATACTGAAGATATTTAGGGTTTCAGATTAAAAGATGAGATAAAAACTCAGATTTTCAGATGTTATTTCATGGGATTTACATCTACAACAACTCATGAAACAACTCATGATAGCAAAACTTTTGATCAAACCCACCCAACTTTTCAAGTGAGCATAAGTATTGGCACTTGACGGGTGTTTGTAGTTGCGCTGGTTGCTTTTAAAAGGTTCCCTTTTAGATTTCTTAAATCTTAGGTAGTGCTTGTTTTTGTCTTTGGTCTTCACCTGTGAAAACGGCATTTGGTGTTAACCAGAGATCTTTCTGGCGATGGGAGAAACCCATTTTCAAGCTGAAAGAGGGGAAAAAAAAATCAGAGCTATTGCAAAAGAAAAAAAAATGGGGATAAGCAACAATTTGGAATGTCTTGGAAAAAAAAATTGTAGTCTATTGAGCAACAGACATTGAACAGGTTGGCCAAGTGTATTATCGGGAGTTGATGTCAGAAACACTGTGACAAGTCTGAAGAAATAAAAGACGAGTCAGTGACATCTCTCTAAACCTCCAGAGTGCAGAGGTGAAGGTAGAAAAATCCACTTATCAAATTAGACAGAAGAAATAGACAGGCGATACCACACGATGCAAATCACTCAGCAAAAAGAATCTGAACACCAGATTGGATTTTGTAAAGTAGTCCCGAGAGGAACCACAAATGTTTTGGAAGAAAGTCTTATTGACTGATGAGAACAAGATTAACCTCTACCACAGTGATGTAAAGGCCAAAGTGTGGAGAAAGAAAAGATTTGGGTATGATCCAAAACACACAAGCTGTGAAGCATTGTGGACTTAATGTCAAGGTGTGAATGACTGCTTCTGGAATGGGCTCACTCGTCACTAGAATTCTGAAATCTACAAAATCTTTTCTAGAAATTTGCAGAAAAATTCATCAATCCTTATCGGGAGCTGCTTTATCATGCAACAAGACAGTGACCTAAAAGATTCAAAACAACAAAGGAATTCATCGGGGAGTAAAAGTGGACAGGCTTGGACGAAACATTTCCCAAATAGAGGAAGCATTTCACATCCTGAAAAGGATACAGAAGTGTGAAACTGCCAGAAACAAACAAGAACAGAAAGAGGCTGCAGTAAGGGTCGAGAAAAGCATTTTAGATGAAGAATGCAACAGTGTGGTAGAGTCAAAGGATCACAGGCTTGATGCAGAATATGTAAGTGAGGGTTAGGCCTAAAAAAACAATATCAAATGTTATTCACTATAATGCCAATAATTTTGCTCACTTGAAAGGTGGGTGGCTTCAAACAAAAAGAGGTGTCCTGAATTTTCCCACAACAGATCTACACGTAAATACCATTGAATAAAAGCTAGAATTCTGAACTTTTGTCTCATTCATCTTTTCATCTGAAACTCAAATGTCTTTAGGACAACAAAAACCTTGCCATTCCAATACTTTTGGAGGGGAGCCTCATTGTCAGTGCCGTGAAACAAGTACCTTGCAGTGACATTTAAATAGAAATGTCAGGCTATAAATTTTATACAATAAGAGAACACAAGGAACAGACAAAGCAATTGTGCAGTGAAGTGGAATATAAAAAAAAAACCTAACAGATCTAAAACTGGTTTACCAGGATAGCCATTGTCAGTTCTTCTCTTATTTCATGAAGGGCTCCCACATCATCCCAAGTGACATCTGGGACAGTTGCAAAACCCTCCCTCTTGGCGGAAGGCTGCACACTAGAAAGAGATGCCTCAAAATCTGACATGATGATAGAGAGGCTGGTCAGCTCATGCTCTGGCAGAGTTTTAGTGTTCTTCAGCAATTGCAGCAGGTGCCAAAGGTCACCCTGCTAGACAGAACACAAACCGCCATAATGTGAGTAAATGTGGATCAAAACAGATTTGAGGCACAGAGATTGAGCCATAAAACAACAAGTTAACTTGCTGGGGTGAGAGGCCATGTTTGCCATATAATTTGGGATAGTATTGAGCCGCCTTGTCAAATTCTTATACATTTACATAGTTCCGTACTATAAGATCAAACAAATACAACCAACGTGAATTTAAAATGTTTTTTTTTTTTTTAATTGTGGCCCCATTTATGAAGGGAAAACAAGCTATTTAAAGTTACCTGGCCCTGTGAGAAAAAATAAATTACCCCCCCCCCGTTAAATTAATTGTGGGCAATGAGAATTTTTTTGGTTACTTTTCTCTATTCAGATTTGTCCAAGAAAACAATCACTCAAACAGAATGTGTACCGACAAAATCAAATCGGAGAAAAGATTTTGAAAAAAAAAAAAAAAAAAAAAAAAAAGCACGAGGCTTGAATATTTCGGAGGGGCTCAGTATTGAGCCGCTACTTCTCTGCGTTGAGAGGAGCCAGATGGGGTGGGTGGGGCACCTGATTCAGATGCCTCCCGGACGCCTCCCTGGTGAAGCGTTCCGGCACCTCCCACCGGAAAGAGACCCGGGAATGACCCAGGACAAGCTGGAGAGACTGCGTCTCTCAGCTGGCCTGTTAACGCCTTGTGATCCCCCCGGAAAAGCTGGATGAAGTGGCTGGGGATAGGGAAGTCTGGGCATCCCTGCTGGAGCTACTGACTCCGCAACCTGTATCGGAGAAGCGGAAAAAGATGGATGGGTGGATGGAAAATGACACGTTCCAAAGAAATTCCAGAACAGTCAAAAAACAAAGTAATTGACATCAATCGTTATGGAAAGGGTTACAAAAGCCATTTCAAAAGTTTTACGATTCCTGCGAACCACAGGGAGAGCCTTTATCCTGACATTCAGAAAACACGGAACAGCGGTGAATCATCTCAGGAATGGCCAGCCTCCCGAGATTACCCTGAGAGAACAGCTATGACTCATCCAAGAGGCCACAAATAAACTGAGGAAAATTTCTAAAGAACTGCAGGACTTTCCCCCATCTCAGTTAAGGTCAGTATTCATGATAACAATAAGGAAAAGACGAGGCAAAAATGGCATCCACAGAGTTCCAAGGTGAAAACCGCTGCTGACCAAAAAGAACAAAGGCCTTCCTTACGTTCCCATGATTAAATAAATAAATAAAACATCTGAAAGATTCCCAATACTTTTGGGAGAATGGACTGACAAGATGAAAGTCAAACTTTTTGAAAGGTGTGTGTCGGGCATAGAGCCGTGCACGTGACGTCACCATTTTCACGGCGCCATATTGCCGCTCAAACTAAAAAAAAAAAAAAAAAAGTCAGTCGCAGAAAGGTTTACGGAAGTTAACATGTGGCCGTAATACACTTCCGTGTACGGAGATGACTCCCTGTCCACGATGTTTTTCCTAGTCATAGTGAATTAATGCGAGTTTGTGTAAAACCAGCGGTCATTTATTTAAATATTGGTATTTGTATTGAAAAAATGAGAAGAGTATAGATTTTGTGCATGTGATGGATGGTGCCCAACGAAATACATATGCCTGTGTAGCGATCATATCAGGTAGGAATTCTTCTTAAGAAGTATTTATAACGCCAAATTGACTAATTTGAGAACAACGCGTATTTAAAAAAAAAAAAAAAGTCAAGAATGGTTTACGGAGGCAAGCGTGTATCAGCAATACGCTTCAGTGTTTGGAGGCTATTTTTTTTTTCCCGGTCATAGTTAATGAATGCTAGTTTGTGTAAAACCAGGTGTTATTTATGTAAATATTAGTATTTGTATTGAAAAAAATCTGAGTGGGTAAATCACTATGGAGGATTTATTCCTGATTGAGAACAGATCCAGCAACGAAGTATTTGTATGCATCCAGACTTTTAAACGCTTTTGAACTTTTCGGTGTAAATCTCGATGACTTACTCACCAGATACATGTGTACATCCAGTTGTCCAAGACAAGCGGAAGTGAATTAATTCTTTATTTCTTATCGGCAAAAACCGACTTCGTCATTAAATATGGATGTCTCTAATTTTTCTACGTACCTTAGTGAATTATCACCTTCTAAATGTTTAACGGTATCGGACAAAACTATGGATGTCGTGCTATAAGACATTTTCGTTTTGTCTCAAACGGAATTAACTGTGAACAATGCTTTGTTAGACTGGCATTATGGCAATGTCATGTGATTTTATGATGGAGGTGCACGAGTTCTATATCTGCTGTAAATGTAGTATTTCAGAAAAAGATCATTATACCAAAAACCAAATGCGGTGGTAGAGTGATGGGTTTAGGATGCTTTTCTCCTTTAGGACCTGGACAACTTGTGATCAACAAACCCTTAAACGGTGGTCTTGAACAGAAAATCCTGAAGGAGACTGTTAAGCCGCAAGTTTGTGAGCTCCAGCTGCACTCCACATGAGGTTCTGCAGCAGGATAATGGACCAAACACGCCTGCAAATCAAATTCTGAATGTCTTAAAGAAACAAAATGAAGGTCTTGGTGTGGCCTGGTTAAAGTCCAAGACTTGAATACGATTCTAAGGCAGTCGCATGCTCTGAAAAGAACGTTCATGCTGGAAAACCCTCAATTTTTGCTGAAATCAAACAAGTCTGCAAGGACGAGTAAACCATATAAGCGCCAGAGATGTGAACGGCTCATTGTCAGTGATAGAAAACACTTGGTTCAAGTCGTTGTTGATGTGGATGGCTCAACCAGTTCTTATGTTTAAGGGCCCACTACTTTTTCACACAGGGCCGTAAGAATTGTTTATGTCCCCTTCATGAATAAAATAATTCAAAAACAGCATTTGAAGTTTACTTGGGTTATATACATATTTTCCCAATATTTATGTTTCTTTGATGATATTTAACATTCAACTGAGGAAACGCTGCCACAATATAATTTGAGATGGACACCAATACTTTTTCATCTCACTCAACAGAGGATATATCCATTCATCCATTTTCTGTAACACTTTTCCTCAGTAGAGTCACAGTGGTGCTGGAGCCTTTCCCAGATATCTTCGTGCGAGAGGCGGGGTACACTGGTTGCCAGTTCAGGGTATAAGCTCAAACAGAGGTTATAGTGCACACCAAATTCCCGGTTGTTGTTAAAAATATTATTAGAAAAAATTGTTTCCACACATCCTGGATGTAAGTTTTCGGTAAAGGCTCGTCTCGCCAACCTGGATAATATATGACAGACTAGGACAGGGGTGCCCAGACTTTTTTTTATTACCCCAAGATCTACTTGTCAAGCAGCCAGCCTGTCGCGATCTACCGACAGGCGGTTGGTGGGTGTCAATCCTCCCTCTAATTTTTTTACATGGCTGATCAATCGCACTAATAAGCCCATGAGCGAGCCCTTTGACCAGTGTGAGCAACATCAGATGTAAGCACTGTGGTCAGATCAGTCTCATCCATTGAAGTTACACGGGTCATTAAAAGATGCAGATTACAGCATTTACAGTCGCATTGGAACATTTTTAAGAACAATTTTGTGTTTTTGCAAAATTACAATGAAAATGTCAACATACGAAAAAATATATTGCTAACCAAACCAAGCCACCTATGAACTATAAATTTGAAAGGTCGCTTCCAACTTTGTTTCATTTTTGTTTTAATCCAAAATATCGCCGCCTTTTTTTCTTGGTGTAAAAACAGAATCATTGCTTGCAGAATATCTTTAGCAATGCATGTTGAAAGCTGAATGATGTGCCTAAACAGTTTTAAGATTATGTTGTGTCCTATATTTATAATACTGTACAGAATTTGCTTTTTGTGCACTGTATTATCTGTGCTTTCATCCTCAAACAGGCTGGCACTTTCTACTTTGGCTTCAGACCAGAACATTCTCATTCGAACAAGGGAAAATCTCGTCGAGTTTCACGACTATTTCTTCTATTATTCATATACTCCGACATTCATGGCACCTTAAAGCAACAGCATTTCTTTTTTTACTTTTGCTATTATTATCAAGAGTAAACATAAGCAGCATGTCTAGCTCGTCATTGCTATGCATTGCCCAGACTGTGTTGCAACCTAAAGCACCAGTGGTGGCTGGCGCATTAGGACACTTTCATTATAAACCACATTGATGGGGTGGGTAAATATTGTAACATTTGGAATTATGAGTTTACCCCTTTAATAGCGGAGGGGGGCGGTGTAAATTATGGACAGAAGAGTGTGTGGCCGGGCAGCAGGTCATTGTTTTGTTTTTTTTCACGCCGTCACGCAATCGACCAAAACTGCCTCGCAATGATTGACTCATTGAGCACCGCTGGAGTATGCAATAATGACAGCTAATATTCTCCTCTCTCAGTCAACCTTCCTCTTTACCTTTCTCACATTCAAAGGAGTAGCACTCTGAATCTGTAGATAAAGTACTCATATTATAATGTACAAGAAACATAGAATAGTGTAGATATCAAGCTCAACTGCAACTGTTTTATAATTGACGTGAAAAAAATGACAAACGACCATTAACAGATAGTGGTTCTTTGTTCAAAGCAAAAATAACTGTCACAACTATGCATAGTTCACAAACAATGCAAGAGACAAGATTGCGCCAGACTCACAGCCACTAAAAGTATCACAATCTAACAGTACATGGAGAGAAACTTTAAAACAAGAATATTCTAAGAATAGACTAAAAATAGAAACTCTTCTTCTGGGGGAGGCAGAGGACATCGAGTCCAGGTGGACTATGTTCCATACCGCCATTGCTGAGGCGGCCAATCACAGCTGTGGCTTGTCATGGCGGCAATCCCTGAACAGATTGGTGGACACCAATGGTGAGGGATGCTGTCATTTTGATAAAATTGTCGGACCTGGCCTTTTTTGGCCTGTGGGACTCCAGAGGCAGCTGATGGGTATTAGCTGGCCAAGCGGAATAAAGCTTTGGTGGTCAGCAAAGCAAAAACCCAGGCATTGGAGGAGTTTGGTGAAGCCGTGGAGAAAGACTTCCAGACGGCTTTGAGGAAATTCTGGTCCACCATCCAGTGCCTCAGAAGGGGGAAGCAGAACCGTCAACACTGTTGTAAGCGATGGGGCTCTGCCGATCTCAGGATGTTGTGAATTGGTGGGGAGAATACTTTGAAGACCTCTTCAATTCTATCAGACAAGTTTTGTTTCCAAGATGGCGGCGCGCACAGGTGCAGCAACTCTTAGCTCTCCAGTTTGGTTCATTTTCTTTATTATTATTTTGGCGCTACTTGTGGATTACTGTAAAGCCACACATAGCTTCCAGGGCTTGATCAATCTGGGAGTAAAGCATAATTTATCAATAAAAGAATACCAAAAGGTAAACAATATTCCGGAGGACATTGTGAGGCCACAAGGATCTCCGTGGATAGCTGCTCACAGCAAGTGTCGGAGAAGGCGAAGGGAGGGTAAACAAAAATGAGGTTGTCCGGCGGGGCTGGTGGCTAAGCTAAGGAGGCAACCTCACAGACCTGCGCTTCCAAGCATCTTTTTAACCAATGCAAGAACCACGAGCAGCTTTGTCCGGAACTGCAGTATTATTTTCATCACGGAGACGTGATTACACCCATGAATCCCCGATGCAGCAGTTTTGCTAGCCTGCCGCATGCTACATCAACAAGACAGAATCAAAGACTCCAGAGGGGGAGGACTTTATGTCTATGTGCACAACGAATGGTGTTTCTAACTAGAATCATTGACACCCACTGTTCTCAGGATTTAGAGGTCATTGCAGTCTCGTGAAGACCCTTTTATCTACCGAGGTAGCTAACGGTGGTAATTGAGGTAGCCGTGTATATCCCAATGGACGCTAACGCTAATGCAGCACTTAGCCATCTGCTGGTGACTGTAAACAAACAGCAGCTCCCCCGCCCCGACAGAGTAGTGATTGTTGCTGGTGACTTCAACCAAGCATGTTTGAAGACTGTCCTACCCAAATTTGTCCAGTATCTGACGTGTCCCACCAGAGGAGACAAAATCCTGGATCATGTTTACTCTAACATTAAACGAGCACTCAGGGCTTCCCCCATCTTGCTGGATCAAACCACTTCTGCGTTACCCTCATGCCAACATACGTCCACCTACGTAAACAAATAAGGCCTCAAACGGAGACAATTACAACATGGCCTGAGAATGCACTCTCTCAACTGCAGGACTGTTTTTTTATGCACTGTTTGGGAATTATTTGAACACCAGAAACTCCAGGAACATCAAATACTGTACAGACACTGTGACTGTAAATAGACTGAGCCGGGTTTTCCCCCGATCAAAAACCCTGGATGACACAAGAGACTAAGGAACTCCTGAGACATCGCAATGCCACCTTCAGGTCAGGGGACAAGGCACAGTACAGTGCCGCTAGAGCCAACTTAAAGAGGTGCACCAGAGTGGCCAAGGTGGCCTACAAAAGAATTGAGGAGTGCTTCACAGAAAACAACTCAAAAAAAATGTGGGAGGGATTACAACACATCACAAAGTACAACAGTAAGAACAAGATGAGTGTCGGAAACACAGACGCCTCGCTGGCAGAGAAACGAAACCATTTCTTTGCCCGTTTTGAGATGGACATCTTAAACCCAGGTTCATCACAACCACCTTCTATCAGCAGCACACTGACGCTTAAAGAACATGAAGTGAGAGGTGTGCTCAGAACTGTAAATACCAGGAAGGGTGCTGGCCCAGACGGAGTGCCGGGGAAGGCACTGAAAGCCTGTGCTGATCAGCTGATGGGTGCCTGAAATCTGCAACAATCATCCACATTCCCAAGAAAGCAGCCATTGACAGTCTAAATGATTACAGGCCTATGGCACTCACACCTGTGATCATGAAGTGCTTTGAGAGGCTGGTTGCACATCGCATAAGGGCCTCACTTCCTCCCTCACTCGACCCCTACCAGTTTGCCTCCAGAGGAAACTGGGCCACCGAGGACGCTAACACAATACCTCTCCATACTGCACTGAGCCACCTGGAAAACAGAGGGAACTACATCAGGATGCCTTTCATAGATTTTATTACAGCCTTTAATACCATCATCCCAGGTATGTTGGTTGATAAACTCTCCCTCCTTGGACTATCTCCTTCCATCTGCAGGTGGATTAAAGACTTCCTCATAAACTGTCCACAGTCTGTCAGACTTGGTCCACACCTCTCTTCCTCAATCACCCTCAGTACTGGGTCCCCCCAAAGCTGTGTACTGAGCCCTCTGCAATATTCTCTGTACACATATGACTGCATACCAGCCCATCCCAGCAACTCCATTATCAAGTTTGCTGTTGACACCACCGTGATCGGGCTGATCTCAAAAGGAGATGAGTCTGCCTAGAGAGACGAGATTGATAAATTGTCAAAGTGGTGTTCTGCAAACAACCTTACACTGAAAACCACAAAGATGAAGGAAATTATCCTGGACTTCCAGAAGTGCGGCGTCGACTCAGTCCCACTGTTCATCAATGGGGAGTGTGCGGAGAGGGTCCACTCCTTCAAATTTCTTTGAGTCTACATTATGGACAAACTGACTTGGACTGTCAGTACCACTGCGGTGGTGAAAAAGGTTCAGCAGTGACTCCACTTCCTGAGAGTTCTCAGGAAGAACAACTTGAAGCTAAGCTGCTGCAGGCCTTTTACAGAACCACCGTGGAGAGCATTTTCACTTACTGCATCACAGTGTGGCATGCTGGATGCACAGCAGTAGAAAGGAAAGCTCTGCAAAGAGTGGTCAACAGCACCCAGAAGATCACTGGCTGCTTTCTGCCCTCCCTAGAGGACTTTGCCAACTCCCACTATCACTGCAGAGGAACTAATATTGTAAAGGACTCTTCACATCCTGGTCATCAGCTGTTTACCCTGTTGCCCTCTAGCAGGCGATACAGGTCCTACAAAACATGGACAACCAGACTCAAGGACAGCGTTTCCCCAAAGGCATGAACTCCTTGAACTCAAACCACTGAACATAACATTGTAATGTAATGTTTTGTAACTGCACGTTTGCGAATTTATTTATTTTAGCAACAACTGTGCCTTGATGTTTTATCTATTTTTTTGTTTACCCAAGATGTTCTTCGATTTGTATTCTATTTTATTGCACCTTGTGGAGAAGCATTCATCATTTCATTGTATGCACAGCATATAATGACAATAAAAGCTTTTGATTTGATTGATTGATTTATTCCCACGAGGAAGCATAATTTGGGTTGACAGAGAAGGGTTCTTCAATCTCCAGTGTTGAAGCCACCGAGGTGGTTCAAAAGCTCCTCTGTGGTTGACACGCCTCTGCAACATCGCGTGGACATCGGGGACAGTGCCTCTGGATTGGCAGACTGGGGTAGTGGTCCCCCTTTTTGAAAGAGGGACAGCTGGGTGTGTTAAAACTACAGGGGGCTCACCACTCCTCAACCTCCCCGGTAAAGTTTAGTCAGGGGTGCTGGATAGGAGGGTTTGTCGGGGAGTAGAAGAGTAATGTAGCATTTGTCGTGGCCGTTGAGCAGTGGACCAGCTCTACAGCTTGGGCAGGGTCCTGTGGGTGCATACCCAAGTTTGAAGAACTCCTAATATTGTGTTGTTTCATCTGCAAACATTTTGTTCAAAAGAATAAATCTTTTCAGTAAATGAAATTAACTGAATTAATTTATGATGTGATTCCTTCTTTGAGCTCTGTCGCCATTTGCCAGACGCTGGGAAGGGAGAGCGTTCTGTTCAGTCTTGACGTATCAATTGCAAGACGCAGTGGTTGCGGCAGAGAAGATCCGGTTAATTTTCAAAATAAAAGACTGTGACACGCAAATTGCAAAACAAAAAATTATATAAACTGGTCATTCATTCTCTGCAGCTTGGTAACAGTCTGCGGAACAGTGGTTGGGGACCACTGCCATAGAGAGACCTGTGAGAGGTGGTTCCGGAGTATGGGGTAGCAAACCCTGATACGGGCTGTTTGATCTCTGTATGACTGTGTCAGGCTTTGTATCTCTCCATTATGGTAAAAAAAAAATGGTTGAGCTACATTCATCCCCACACTTGTAGTCTTGAGCTGTGGGTCATGACCAAAAGAATAAGATCCCAAAATGCAGCCAAAATGAGTTTCCTCCCCATAGAGTCCAGGCTTTTACTGAGAGAAAGGGTGAGAGGCTTGGTCATCTGGAAGGAGCTCAGAATAGAGCTGCTGCTCCTCTGCATGAGAGGAGCCAAATGAGCTGGCTGTGGCATCGGATTTGGATGCCTCCCAGAAACCTCCCTGGTAAGATGTTCCAGGCATGTCTCACCAGAAGGAGACCCAGCCCAGGACACGCTGGAGAGACTATGTCTCTCGGCTGGCCTGGGAACACCTCGGCTCCCCCCCGGAAGAGCTGGACAGAGAGGGAAGTCTGGGCGTTCCCACTAAAGCTACTGCCCATGCGACCCAACCTCAGATAAGTGGTAGAAGATGGATGGATGGATGAATGGATGGATGGACTCGTCAGTATGGGACATATAACAATAACAAAATTTCAAGCAACAATTCCCCCCATCCCAGTGAACAACAACAGTAGGCTAGCCAAGGACCTTAACAGCTTTTAGTGCATATTTGAAAAAGACATTTTGACTTCACACAATCACCAAGTTGCACCACAGACCACTTTAACACCTCCGACTTCTGCATTGACTATCTGCAAACAGGACATGAAACATCTTCAAACAACAAGATTAACAGGGGATGCTGTCAACACGAATCCTATCTACTATTTTGGCCAGTGGGACTCTGGAAGCAGATGGGTACCAAGAGGTTAACTAGAATTCATCTTTGGTGGGAACTGAACATGCTGAAAAGACTGTTTACCAGCTAGCCAGGGGACGTGTTGGGATCTACCCAGAAGAAGTAGATAAAAGTGGCTGAGGGAAGGGAAGTCTGGGCTTCCTTGCTTAAGCTGCTTCCCCCACGAAACGACCCAAGACAAGTTTAACAAACTTGATGGATGGACAGAAACTACACTACTTTCACTCAAAGTCTGTGATGTCTTATTTATCAAAATGAGGCAAGATGACAAGCGGCATGGTGGATAAAGGGTTAGGACGTTGGCCTCACAATGCCTCTCTGAGGACCAGGTTTCAAATCTTCGCACCACCTGTGTGGTGTTTGCATGTTCTCCCCATGCCAGGGTTGATCTTCTCTGGGCACGCTGGTTTCCTCGGACATTCCAAAAATATGCACAGAGGTTAACCCTAAAGAACCCTGGGGTCACATATGAACCTGTATAATTAAATGCCCACTTTATAAACACAACTCACCACAGTTACTCTTTCTACCCTTAAAGCCCAACGTCTCACATGTGTTTGCATTAAATGCATTGTTTTTATGGTTGTTAAGGGCCACTGGGTCACGTGTGACCCATTATCTAAACCGGAAGTAAATTAGTACATTTTTCCAAATGTGATGTTTTTGTCTTCCTTTGATGCTTACTGATTAATTTAGTTCATAAAAATTTAAAAGAGGATTTGGATTTTTTGGGTTCTCTAGGTTTAGTTGAAAACTCAACCCGTAGGTGTGAACGTGAGGGTGAATGGTTGTTTTTGTGCCCTGTGATTGGCTAATAACCAGTTCATTTTGTACCCTGCCTCCTGCCTGAAGATAGCTCCGATAGGCTCCAGCTCTCCTGTGACACTTCAGGATAAGAAACTCAAAAAAAATGGATGGATGGAGGCAGAATGACACAAATGTGTTCATTGTGATGACAGCAAAGCATGCTGGGAATAGCTCCTGCGATTCCTAACCTGGCAAAATATCTTTAAATGGAACAATTATAAGTGCTGTTGACACACAAAACAATTAGTTCATTAGTTTTGGCCCCCATGCGATTGAGTTTGACAACCCTGCAAGTATTATTCAATTAATTCCAATCATTGGTATAAACTAAACAGAGAAATCAACAGCAAATAAAATTGATAATTGCCAGTGAATAACCGAGATGCTTGGAGAAGTCCTCACCGGTAGATGTTCATGTCCTGGGTTATCCTGAGATAACTGATTAACCTCCACTATTCCCAATTTTGTGTTGTGTAAACTGAGAGAAGATACTGTGCCAATGTTTACACTCATGTCTTTGTTTGTCATCGCTTCGTTCTCAAGTGACAGTTTTAACAGGTCATTATTGAGGATGTTGGTTTTGCTCCTCTCTGGTGGTCCTTTCTCTACCAACAAAACCCTGTTGACAGCATTCATGGCAGCTTCGCGGCAAAGTGCCATGAGATCTGCACCCACATATCCTGGGGTGAGGTGGGCCAGCTTGCTGTAATCAAAATCTTCTGGGATCCTCAGTTTACGACACAGAGTCTTCAAAATCCTGACAACACAACATTTGATTAATTTCAATAGTTCCTTTCACACATGTAAATAACATATTTCAGTAACCTGTGACGAGATGGTTCATCTGGGATACCAAGGCATATCTCTTTGTCAAAGCGTCCAGCTCTACGCAAGGCAGGGTCAAGGGAGTCTGGCCTATTTGTGGCACCAATGACGAGGACCTGTGTTGTGACTGTCAGTCTGTTCAAGTCTATCAACAGATAGGAAAAATAATCTTAGTCTTAACATGAAATCAAAACTGATAACCAGTCCCAAAGTTTGAAACATACAACTTACATGGAAACCAATATTCCATCTAAGCTGTGCGTTGCGCACAAAAAGAGAAAAATCCAACCCAAAATAAAATTAGTCCTATAATATAGAAGTAATTTGTACCATTATGCAATGTGATTCAATGAGTGAGGGGTGACTGGTTCATAATTCACAAACGTACTTACACAGCCTGTCAACCGACGTTTACAATGACAGCCTCCTTATGTACCGCCCACCACTGGTGCTTGTTTAGCAAAGCAGTCTGGGCAACATAGAACGAAGATAAGCAAGACTTGCTGCTTATATTTCCCCTAAATAATAATGGTGAAAATAAAAAGAAATGCTATTTTAAGATCCAATGACTGTCAGAGTATGTGCAAATAGAAGAAAACGTGGTGAAACTGGATAAAATTGACTCTTTCGAGAGAGAAAGGACTGGTCTGTGTTGCAAAGCCAAAGTTAAAATTTTGTTTTCGGAAGGAAATCTGGCCCCAATGGAAGGTGGACTACATCAAGTATCACAATCAGCACAAGTCATTTGAAAGCAGATAGAATTGTACACAGGTGAAGGATTGGAATCAGGATTGTTCCTTTGTTGGGGAAGAGCGCACAAGACAGAGAGAAGAATTGAGCTGACACTGGTAAACAAATCAAACCTAGAGCAAGTTGAAATTCAACAATTTTCTCCTGGTCATCAATAGGAATTCATCTCTGCTGTCAGTTCAACAAATTCACAATGAGATGGCAAAGTAACCGGAAGCTGACACAGCAAAAGATAGGCATTTTAATTTTTTTAATTCAATCAAATAGTGCAGGGTGGGACAGTGTGTAATGTTAAAATTCCACTTTGGCACAACCTCATCAATTATGAAAGCACAAATAATATAGTGCACAAAATGATAAAATTGTATTTTAAATACAGGGAGCAAAACAACATTTACCATAAACTGTTTGGAGCACCATTGTGCTGTCAGCATGCACTGCAAATGATAATGTGGAACCAATAATCCAGTATTAAACCAAGAAAAACAGGCTGGGATATTGTGAACCAAAAAAAAAATATTTGGAAGCAGGCTTTAATATTTTATGTTTTTATTTGCACAGAGTTCTTCTTCTTATCCTTCCGTCTTGTCCCGTTAGGGATTGCAACAGCATGTCATCTCAGATGAATGCATATTTGTTTGGCACAGTTTTACGCCAGATGCTCTTCCTAATGAAACCCCTCTGCATCATAGCCGGGAAGAGAAGCTAATAGCACCTGGTATTCCCAGGTGGTCTCCCATCCAAGTACTAACCAGGGCCAAACCCGCTTAGCTTCCAAGATCTGACGAGATTGGGTGTTCTCAGGGTAGCACGACTGTAAGACCTTTCATTTGCGCACTTAAATGAACTTAAGTTGGTTGACATTTTCATGGTAAGATTGCAAAAACAAAATTGTTCTTAAGTGTTTGATGGGTACGCAATGCTATAATTTGATTCTTTAATAAGCCTTGTAACTTCAAAGGAGGACACACATCTGATGTTGCCCAAACTGGTCAAAGGGGCTGCTCAGGGGCTTTGTGCGTTTGCTCGGACACAAAAATTTAGAGGGAAAATGTTTATTTCAAGAATCAAGCACTTTTTTAGATGCAGGTGATTTTCGAGGGGTGGAAAAGAAAAAAAAAAATGAAAAATTTTCCAAGCAATTTTTAGCTCACATTTTTATATTGGCTTAAAGCTCATTGGGAAAAAAATACTATTACATATTTGTAATATTTATATTGGGATTAAATCTCATCGACGGGTTCAGGAAACTACTGCAATAATGGGAAGAATACTGACCTCACTGACACGATTCAAAAGGAAGGTAAACCACAGATTACACATTAATTGCTGAAATTGAACAGAATTGCGTATCAAATTACTTTCAAATGGATGACTGATGAATGAATGTAAAAGTTGGAGGAATTAACTGGAGGGTGGGGGCAGTCTTGACTGTGGCAAAAAGCTGATTCAAGATTATGAAGGAGCGGGACAAGGAGTAAAGCATCTGAAACCGATAACACAGAGCAGCAACCACTGTCTTGTCTTGGATAAGTGGAATAACTGCCCAAAGTCCAATTGACAAATGGAAGAATTTATGAAATCAAGATCCAAGAGCCGACCGTGGAAGAGTAGAGTGGTACAAAAGAAAAGATCCAATGTGAAGTATCTACAGTCAGTGATGATTTAGGGAAGGGGTCTCACTGTTTTTTGTCAGATGCCACACTGTCATTATGGTTTCCCTTAGAACGCCTTTATGACTGAATTTTTTTGCCTTGTGCTGTTGTTGGGACACAGCCTCACATCTGGCTGGTCCAATCAGTATTAGTATTAGCAATATATCCTGTAGACTATTGCACGAGTCGTCAGATTAAACTGCTCCCTTTGTACCATTGTCGTTGCACTGATCTATAATGGGAACAGCGAACACGTAAAGGCACTCTGTACAAGTTTAACATAATGTGGGGCGTTCACACACTAATCGCTTATCTGTTTAAAATGAAGAATACTCTGCATCTTGCATATTTGTGACTCTTATAAGGAATAGTTCCTAATAACAGAATGTCTCTTGTTCTTGTTACTTTGTTGTTCTTTGTTCTAAATGTTGGACCAGGGAGGCACCGACTAGTGGAGAAAAATTCCTTCTGTGTTTTTACACACTTAGCCAATAAAGCTGATTCTGAAACAGGCAGTCTATGTTATTTAAGAAATAAAAGAAAGAAAATGTTTCGCAAAGAAGAATGGGGCTGAAATTATTTCACTGCAGTATCAACTCCTCCAGACCTCTGTTATTATAAATGTTAAAGTTCGATTATTCCTGTCAAGGGATGCAGAACCACAAGTTTGGTATAAATGCTATTTTTTTCCACATAAAGCTCAGAGAGGTGTGAATGTTTTCCCTAAAAAAAGACAAATTTGCTAAAAACATACCGAGAAATAAAAATAATAATAAAAAAGCATATACCATCCATGCAAGTAAGGAGCTGGGCTACAATCCTTCTTTCCATGTCTTTGGAGGCCATTTCTCTCTTCTGTGTTATCGCATCTATCTCATCAATAAATATAATACATGGAGCTGAGGTCTGCAAGAGAAAGGTGGCAAAAAAGTTATCAGTTTTGACATTTTGAAAAAGATAATTTGTCAAATAAAAAAGCCCAACCGCTGCAAGGTCAAACAGCTCCCTGAGCTTCTGTTCAGACTCTCCAGATACTCCAGACACCAATTCTGGAGCAGACACCTTCAGCATGGGCAGGTCCAACTCCTGAAATAGACAAAAATAAAATCAGGATCTTGACTTTGTCTTTTGTTGTTTTATTACAACATGAAAACATGTCCCAAGCTATTCAATATTTGACTTGCTTTATTTATGGATCAAATCCGTTTTAAAATATTTCATGTTGCTTTGAAATAGATAAAGGCTTAAATCCATCCATCCATTAACTTCCCAGCTCAAGCAGAGAAGCCCAGACATCCCTCTGTCTAGCCTCTTTGTCCAGCACTTCTGAGGGGGATCCCAGGGTTTCCTAGTGCAGCCGGGGAGATGCAATCTCCCCACCAATTTCTGGGTTTTCCCCAGGGCCTCCTCCCAGCGTGACTTGTTTGGAAACACGTAGTCAGGGAGGTGTCCAGTGACTGCACAGCTCACTGCTCGTGACCATAGATGAGGTTGGAAAAAAGAATTAAAAACAAGAGCTTTGCATTTTGGTTTAGCTCCTTCACCAAAACAGACTTAATACAGAGCCGGCTTTATAACAGGAACGGCACTGATCTGCCTGTTGCTCTGCCATTCCATTCTTCCCTTACTTGTGTACAAGACCCGAGATACTTGAATTCCATGGGTACTCAACCCTTTTCCGACTGAGGACTGTGGCCTCAGATTCAGTGGTGCTGATTTTCATCAGAGTTGCTTCACATTGGGCTGCAAATCACACCAAGATGAGTTAAAAATCATGACACGATAATGCCATGAGAACCAGACTTTTTTGCAAAAAGCAGAGACTGAGGTAATGTCTCCAATTGGAGAGCCTCAATGCCTCAGCTTGGCATAGAAATTCTTTCCATGAAGGTCCTGAATGAATGAATGACAATGGGCAGCCTTAGTGGAGTAAACTAACTGGAAACATATTCGATTTACGGCCGGCAATGCGGACCATACTCTTGACCTTGTTCTACAAGGACAGAACAGCCATCATTAGGGGACTCCGTTATCCCATACGCCTGGAGAACCCCCACCTCCTTCCCCCAGACACATGGTCGAAGAGCTTCTCCAAATCCACAGAGCACGTCGATTGTTTGGTCAAAGTTCCATGCACTTTTGAGAACTCTGTAGAGAGTCTGGAGCTGGTCCACTGATCGACAGCCAGGATGAAAACAATGGTTCTTCCTGAATCTTAGATTCAACTTCCGAACAGACCAACAACCTGGTCTTGCAATTTGGAGGAATTATCCCTGATTCAGCAGTGTTGTGCCAACCATGACAGCGATACAAATCCTTGAGAGATCCAGAGCAAAACACATTCACCTCTGGGAAAATTTTAAACCTCCTTGGTGACCTTAACCCCAGAGGCAAGAGAACCTCAGAGTCCCCAAAATCTGCTTCTTCATGGGAAGACGTGTTGGTGGAATTGAGGAGGTCTTCGACGTATTCGTCCCATACACTGACAGCATCCTGAGTTGCAGTCAGCAGTGCACCATTCACACTATACTGGATGGTGCACAGCTTCAACCTCCCAAGACGCCCAATGGTGCCTCTGAATTTCCTTGAAGCTGTTCAAAAATCGTTCTCCCTGGCCTCAACATATTCCTCCCACAATGGAGTTTTTGCTTCAACCACCAAAGCAGTGTTCCTCTTGGTCAGCCAGTACCCATCAGCTGCCCGAGTCAACAGGCTTTTCTGGGGACATCCAAGAAGTTATGCTCTTTCTGAAAAGTGGACCCTGCCAGACATTCCAAGCAGCTCTGATCAATACGTTTGGGTCTGCCAGGTGGTGTCTTTCCCCACCATCTGACCCAGTGCACCACCAGGTGGGGATTGGTTGACAGCTCCGCTTCTGTCTTCACCAGAGTTTCCAGACTAGCAGCTACAAGTCCGATGACAAAACCACAAAGTCGATTATTGAACTGCGACCTAAGGTGTTCTGCTAGAATATATAGCTAGTCAGAACTTCTCAACCTCACGCACCAACTCAACTCACGAAGGATTATTTAATGAATAATTCTTGAACTTTTTGAAGACATCTACCACAGCAGCCCTTGGGTCAGATACACTCTATTGACGTTCAACCTGCTTCACACTCGGCTGTGAAGTGCTCCAGCGAGAGTTAGAGATCATGGCTTGATCAAGCCAACAGAACCACATCATCTTCAAAAACCAGAGATGCAATACTGTGGCCACCAAAACGGACTCACTCTACACTTTGGCTCCGGCTTGAGAGTGTGTCAATAAAAGTTGTGAATGAATCTGTGACAAAAGGCACCCTTGGTGGAGTCCAATTCTCACCGGAAACGAGTACAACTTACTGCTGGCAATGTGGACCAAACAAGGTCCAAATGGCCTGTATCAGTGGGTTCGGTAACCCATAGTACCAAAGGACCCCGACAGGACTCCACGAGGGACACGGTCGAACGCCTTCTCCAAGTCCACAAAACTCATGTAGAATGGTTGGGCGAATTCCCATGAAACCTTGAGGACCACACCAAGGATGTAGAGATGGTCCGATGTTCCACGGCCAGGACGAAAACCACATTGCTTCGGTTGAATCTGAGATTCTACTTCCCAATGGAGCCTTCTCTCCAGCACCCGGGAATAGACCTTACCAGGGAGGCTAAAAAATGTTATCCCCTTGTAGTTGTAACACACCCTCCAGTTCCTTTTCTTAAAAAGGGCGACCATCAGCCCAGTATGCCAATCCAAAGGCATTGTTCCTGATGTCCACACGATAATGCAGCCAGGACAGCCACATAAAATCCAGAGCCTTTAGGAACTTTGGGTGAATCTGGCCACCAAGGATATATTTAACCACCTCGGTGACCTCAAGCCCAGCGATAGGAGAGCTTGTCTAAGAGAACCCAGCGTCTGCTTCCTCATAGGAAGGAAGGCATGTCACTGGAATTGAAGTCTTCGAAGTATTTTACCACCCACTCACGATATTTGAAGTTGAGGTCACCAGGACCCCATCCTCACTATACAGAATGTTGCTTCCCCCTTCTGAGACCCTGGATGGTGGAGAAGAATTTCCTCAAACCCACCTGGAAGTCTTTCTCCGTGGCCTCACTAAACTCCTTCCATGCCAGAGTTTTTTTTTTTTCTTCAGCAACCAACAAAGCTGCATTTCGCCTGGTCAGTCGGTACCGATCAGCTGCCTCAAGAGACCCACAGGCCTAGGAACCCTTCTTCAGCTTGACAGTATTCTTCACCATTGGTGGGAATTGCAGCTATGACAGACACAAACCACCTGATGGCCCCGGGTCTAGTCAGCTGCCTCAGCAATGGAGGCGCTGGACATGGTCCATTCTGACTCAATGTCCCCCACATCCACCAGAATATGAGCAAAGTTGTTTCGGAGGTGGGAGTTGAAACTCTCTCTAACAGGCGATTCTGCCAGATGTTCCTGGCAGACCCTCAAAAAATATTGTGGCCTGGCACATCACAACCGGCATCTTCCCTCACTATTGTAGCCAACTCAGCACGATCTCAGCAGTGTGTCCAAGACATGCAGTCGGAGGTCCGATGACAAAACCAAAAAGTTGATTATCGACCACAACACCCTTTTGCCAAAACGTGGTGTTCGTTAGTGACAGTGAGTGATGAGTACAGAAATCTAGGAAAAGTACAACCCTTGTGCTCTGATCAGGGGGCATTTTTCCCCAATCACATCTCACTGTCAATGCACACGTGAGCATTTAAGTCCCTCAGTAGAATGATTGAGTCCCCAGTAGAAGCACTCTCCACCACTCTTTCTGAGGACTCCAAAAAGGGTGAGTACTCTGACCTGTTTTGTCGTGCATAGGCACAAACAAGAGTCAGGATCCCACCCGAAGGCAGAGGGAGTCTACTATCTCGTCCACCGCGGTGAAGGTAGGGTTAACGTGCAGACACTGAGCTGGGGGGCCGGGTGGAGGAATGTTAGATTTGTTGTAAATATATTTATGACGTATTTGAATTATTGTAGGTACATTTAGTATGTTAGTGTCATCCTTGTTTCGAAGAGACTCGTTCACAAGACGAGCTCCTTATACACAGATGCAACAGTATCTTCCGAGAAGTGGCCAAGGACAACTCCAAATTAACAAAAGAATGTGCCACATAATCACCAAAGGATGTGCCAAAGAATGTGCTGTGTTCATTTCATTTGCTCACCCCTCCTTTTGACCTTGTGTGTTTTTGAATAAAGAGTAGCTGAGAGGCTGGTTCAGAATGTGTTTGGAGACTGTAACTGGCCTTTCTCTCACGTCCTGATCAGAGGAAAGATGACTTCTTGTCCGCTATTTGTGCAATTATTCCAGCAAGTTAGGTGATGAACCTAACATTTTCTTGGTCCTTCAAGCCGGATTCCAAGATACCTGAGGATTCCAGCTTCAGAGTCAATTTACAGGAAGACCATTGCCACTGCAACACAGACCTGTTTAAGGGACTGGTTCTCAAATACTCTGACTGAGATGTGAAGGTTGACGGAAATCCGAGGGACAAGAAGATGTCTTGGTAAGAACAATTTTCTTACGAGGTATGAAAAGAGTGAGTGTTGACGGGAAATCTGCGCGAAGGTGTGTTGCAGTCTACATGAAGGTAACGTGAAGAAGAAGCCTTGTGAATAGAAGTCAATGGCAAGTGAATCGAAATGAGAGGGAACTCATTTGTACAGTTAAATTCTGTAAAAGGTAACGAGGGCGGACTCGTCTGTATAAGATAGTTAAATTCTGTAAAAGTTAATGAATCTGTACACTTAAAAGTTGTGGAAATAAATGAGGTCGGACTCGTGTATGTACTTAAATTCCGAGTTAACATCTAATAAAACTACATATAAACTGTGTGTGATTGTGTAAACGAGTAGAGACAGGATAGAAAGTGACGACTTGTTTGGAAGCAAAGGCAAGATTATTCCACCTTTCTGGGTAGAAGCCTGAGGAATACCAAGCAAGAGTATTTAAAAGTCACCCTGTCGAATGCAAAAACACCAACCGTAGTCCTGTACAGTGTGGTGTGTAGGCAACAAAATCGCAAAATGGGGAAAAATATATTAGTAAACAAAAGGAAAGGGACAACTTAACTGGCAAGGATCGGAAATTTGTCGCAGCACTAAGCCCATATAAGCTAAAAATATTTACATATATAGATAAAATACAATTTCGCTGGTCATCTTAATTCGCAAAAAATAATTCAGTTGAAAAATGACATGGATTGTAGAAATAAAGGTGACCTGACAAAAATGGCCTAAGATGGGCATGACAATATCCAAAGGTTGTGACAAGAAAGGAAGGAGTATGAAATAAGAAAGAACAAGATAATGAATAGAGAAAACTAACCACACCCCTGTACCTTGACTTACACCACCATGCAGAATTACTTGATTAGACGGAACTGACTTGAAATGGTTGAAAAGACTTGGAGAATTACTATCTCCCGCACAGACTGCTGCACAAATGACCAACTTATCACCAAGTTAAGGTAACTTGTAACCAAGGATCTAAATCATCAACCCCGACACACAAAATGGCGCTGACCTAACTGTTTTAGTGCATAGGACTTGGACAATGGGTCATGTTAAAAAAAGCTGTGGAAGATAACGCTTCACCCAAAGCCGACATGAATCAATACGTAGAAGATATGGAAAATTTGAAAATTCAGAGAGCAGCCCAGCGTTTTAGACAGAGCAAATTACACTAAAATAGGAGGATAAAAAAAAATGATGAGCCTTTTGAGGAAAACAGAGTGAGAATGACAGCTGTATTCAAGATTTACAGTGGCCTGCAGGAATATGGATAACAGGCCATTTCAACAGCAGTTGACATGGTCTCCATGCAGTTTCAATAGACACAATTTACAGATGGGTTAACAAACATTACATTGACCTGACTACTGGCACATAGGAGGAATATGTTAATCCTTTCCGGGCAGGGGTTGCAAAATTGTAACAGGTTTAATATAATTGAAAATTTTAAGTCGAGAGTATCATTTTCTCAAAGTATCAGATTTATCTCTCTGCAAAATTTTATTTGGTCCAGAGAGGGTTTATCATGCCCGCCATGCAGAGAAAATTCTAAAAGATAAAAACAAACAAGCTGCAACTTTTATGGGAAAGACACTGCTACAGCAAGCAGAACATTTCCTAACAGAACAACAGGATAAAATGAGGACTTTCTTAATGTCATAATGTGGTACAAAAAAAAAACTCCAGGCCCAGATTTCCATTACGAAAACAAACTAAAATACACTACCAAAAAAAAAAAAAAAAGAGAAAAATAATTTAATATCTGTACCCAGATAATCTGAGAACGGCAGAAGCAGAGGTCAAGACTCCCACAGGTTTTGAAAGACCTCTACAGAGGCTTAATGTTGCCACGTGTCACTTTTTAAACCATGACACACACTGGTTGAGAGGTTTCGTTAAAAGAGATCAAACAGCAACTAATTGGAAACTAGGAAAGTTGGAAAAGTACAGGTTAGTGCAGGCCGCCACCTTCATCAAAAGTGATATTGACTTTTACCTCTTAACAGAGGATAAGGAAACATTTTTAAAAAGAAGTCCCAGAATGCATATGATCAATAGGACTATCAGATGTGGGACTCATGAGGAGAGCGCAACCTCTACAAACTAGACCAAAAACAGAATATAGGCTATTTATGAAACAATATCCATTAAAACCAGAAGCATTAGACGTCATAAAGCCAGTTACTGAGTCAATAGTTACTGCAGGGGTAATATAATGTTCAGACTCTCCCTGCAACACGCCTATTTTTCCAGTTAAAAAAAAAAGGCCCCCATCAGGAGGTTGGAGAACGGATCAAGACCTACAAGCAGTAAACACAGCGGGCACCTTGTGTCCCAGACAAACATACACATTGCTGAATTCATTCAGACCAGATGCTAAAGTTTTTACAGTAGTGGATTGAGTTGTATTGGCATTTGAAGGTAAAAATACACATTTACCATGATTCCTCAAGTATCCCGTGAAAGGCCAACAATTTATTCACGTTATGACAGCAAGTATGTGCACATTTGAACTATCATGTTGATGATCATCAGCCACTTTTACCATGGACCCATAAACAAAAAATACAAAAAAAAATGAATACTATAGGCTAATTTGTTGCGCGATAGGAATTCGGTTGGATTTTGTCAAAGAAGAGTGACCACTAAATAAATAAATAATCATGGATGGTGAATTTGATCATGAATGATCTGAATTTGATCATGAATGATCTGAATATAATCTAACTAAAGATTAAATGTACATTAACATTGAGCGGCAAATGATGCCTAATGTTGACAAAAAGAAACAAGATAAAGGAAGCGCACATTAAAATAATGGCAAAAGGACAATTTGGGTAAAATTCGCGATTGGGACAAACTGACGATTAAGTTATCGGAAATTGACAGAGACTATGTAAATATACGATATATGAATATCTATATATGAATATAAATGTAAAAGACAATGAAAGATGTAAAAGACAGATTAGAAAGAGGTGAACAGAGAAAGGCGCACTGCGCATTTAATGATGGTGATGTCGATGCCAACGATGAAGAAAAATGGTAATGGTAATTCGAACGAAGGTTAAGTGAAAAAAGGTGTATTTGATATGTGGATGCGAGTGAAGGACTGCATAAAATGAGGAAGGAGGCACGTCGAGCACGCACACACGCACTGAATCACGCGTAAGTACACCACACACACACACACACATACACACTCGCACACACGCACGCACGCAGACAGGAAGAGAGAGGCGCTGAAGGGGGGGGTTTGTGAAAACGGTCGTGTTGATTTGATGTGAAGTGTCCTTTCACATCGGAAATAACACGATGACTATTGTATTGTTATGATTATTATAGATTATAATATGGCAGGACGGTGGCGCAGCTGGTAAAGCGTTGGCCTCACAGTTCTGAGGTCCCGGGTTCAATCCCGGATCTCCCTGTGTGGTGTTCGGATGTTCTCCCCGTGCCTGTGAGGGTTTCCTCCCACATCCCAAAAACACGCAACATTAGTTGGACACTCAAGGTTGCCCCTAGGTGTGATTGTGTGTGTGACTGTTGTCTGTTTCTGTGTGCCCTGCGATTGCCTGGCAACCTCTTCAGGGTGTACCCCGCCTCCTGCTTGACAGCTGGGATTGGCTCCAGCACGCCCCGCGACCCTCATGAGGATAAGCGGTAAAGAAAATGGATGGATATTATATTATATCATATAACAAGCAAACAAACGTGACAAGGTTGAAAACTTTTTTTTCCTCAGACTTTTTAGAATATATCCAGTTTTTAATCATATTACTTGCACTGTATGTGGTTTTAATTGTCTTTTTTTAATATTGTGTTTGTCATTTTTATCCCATTTTAAATGTTTTATCTCTTTGTTTTCAAATGCCTTTAATCATGTAAAGCAGATTGAGTTACTTCGTGTATGAAAGGCACGATACAAATAAATTTGCTTTACTTTGATTTACAATGATGGCTCTGATAGAGGCTCTGGAAGGTCCAATATACAAGCAGTTTGATCTTAAAGATGTTGACTTTCTGACTGCTCGCTTGTCTCGTCTCTCTTCTGGTGGTAATGCATAGCTGTCGAGTTTTGTGGAAACTTTAATGGGGTATACACTCTGCATGGGAGACTGGAGACAAGCAGCGTCTAGACCATGCACTAGGATTGAACAACGATAAATTGAGAGAACTGCAGGTATGCTTAACGTACCCAATGGAACCGTATTGACAGCATACTTCGAGGGTCTGGCCGCAGCTATCAGAAAGAGGTTCCCCACTCCTGTTACAGCAGCACCCACTTCTTTCCCCTATGTTAAATGACCCACTTGAGCACTTGACTAACTGTACTAAACTTTGGACTGAATTGACTGGACGTCACCCTGGACAGTCTGGTTAGGAAAAGGCTATGTTCAGGATTGCGATCCCAGATAGTCTCCCTGAACCAGTACAGACCACTCCTGAAGCTGACCCTGTCCTCCTGTCCGGAGATGAGCCTAGATTTAGACAACACTTAGTGCATCACCTCAAAATGTATTAAAGCCAACAACAGGGTGAGGATAATGAAATTACTAAACTCCAAAAAACAACTTATTGAATTACAAGTAGCACAGGCAAGACGTAAAGGTCCAAAACCACACCCGACAATTTTTTTGGCAGGCACAACCACCTAGACAGGCAGGTGGGTTCCGGGGTAATAGTCGGGGCGGATACGCAGGAAGGAGTGGAAGGGGCCAGGGGAGAGTTCAACAACATCAACGTGATCAAGGATGTTTTGGTTGTGGTTCTCTCAATCACTGGATTAAAGATTGTCTTACAGCTCCTCCACCTCAAGGTCCAATGCAAGGGCGTGGTGGCTGGTCCAACAACTAAGGGGGCCAAGGCAGAGGCAGAAACTACAGCTTTGGCGGCCCATCTTGGCAACGGGATGGACAGCAGCAGGTTGGACAGTAGCACAAGGGTTGCCCGGGAAGCCAGGGGTCTGGCGATGCAGGTGCCATGATCCCCATCTCTGTTGCAGGGCGAAAAGTGAACACTCTCGTTGACACAGAGGCAACACACTCCTCACTCAACATCTCGCTCCACGACACTTTGTCACAACACACTGTGCAATTGATGGGCTTCTCAGGGACTCAATAGGTCCTGCAATGGACTCAACCCCTACCGACAATCTTGGCTTGCCAGACCTTCCACCCATTCGTTTGCACATTCACCACAAACACCAGTGGCAGGTGACACCGTCTGCCACTCTGGACAATGGCTTGTGACACCTGTGAGTGAACCAAATCCAACTGTGGACATTTATTGGGCCCGAAGTGAAACAGAAACACCGCTCAAACCTGGCCTCATACATCAATTTCTGTTGTGGAAGCCCTGGTTAAACACTCTTAGGGCTTATCTGCCTCCACTAGATCCATACCATTGTGAACTTTGCATACATACAAGGTGATGCTTGGGACATTACAGCCACACATATATACGCAGCAGGAGAGGGCGTAGCGGCATCCTGCTCTCTTACACCAGATCAAATGACATGGTTCAAAATGCAGGAAGAGTCAGGACACCACATTTCACTCTCTCTGTCTCTAGGACACGAGGCCCGGCAACTGGGCCCTATGGTGAAACGACTGACTCAAATGACTGAATGGGAGGACACACCACTCCCTAACATACAGATCTCTAAATCTGAAGATGCATACCACATCATTCTTCCTGACGCACCTCCGACAACTAATATGACCATATTAGAACACGAGACCATAACTAGAGAACACGGACGTGACTACTCTGACCATGACGACGCCGAGTCAATTTTAAACAAACTGCCTAAATTTGTTTGGTCCTCTGGACCCTTTGATGTTGGACATTGTACTGAGACACCAGACATTAAAATCACTGTTTTTCCAGGATCTCATATTTACAGACCTCAATATGCTTGGCCCACAGCTGCTAACCAGGGGATGGAGGACACTCTCACTGGCCTGTGTAATTCTGGAGTCCTTGAAACATCCACCTCCTCGTGGTGTACACCACTCAGGCCAGTTTTAAAAGCAGATAGTAACACTTATCATATGGCACATGATTTGAGAGCCGTTAATGATGTAACGACCACACCATTGTTACCTCTACCAGACCCTCACAGAATGTTGTCTACCATCACACCAGATTTAAAATACTTCATAGTGAGTGATTTGGCAAATGCATTCTTCTCTGTCCCACTCTCACCTGAGTGTAGACACTTGTTTGCATTCAGATATCAGGGACGCAATTTGCAATACACCAGGTTGCCACAAGGCTTAAAAAATTCACCTGGAATTTTTAATCAATGTTTGAAATCATTGCTGCAGGATCTATTTCCCCCAGACGGATTAAACTCCTGACATATGTTGATGACCTCCTGTTGGCAGCCCCAACAGCAGAGTTGTGTTTGTCTCTAAACTTGTTTGGCTTCATTTGCATGAGCTGGGATTCAAATCTTCCAGAAAGAAGAAAGAAGCTTCAGTGTTGTCGCAAATTGGTGACTTTCTTCAGCAGAGTGGTGTCCTCTGAAGGATCCACTATGTCCTCGGAGCATAGTTCTTCTATTCTTGAGATTCTCTTCGTCCACGTGCTGATCTCTCTGTCCAACCTCTGACTAACGGCAGGGTCCTGTTCACTGATGGTTGCTGTTACCGTAAGGCGAATGGCTCGTTGGCTGCGGACAATCTGTCACGTCTATTCTGACTCATCGCACGCTGTCTCAGCTGCTGTGTTGGACATCTCTGCATGGAAATGGAATGACTTTAAAACAGCCAAAGGTACCCCTATTGCACATTTGACACTGATCCAACGATTAGACAAAGTCCTGGCCAAACCTTCGGCGGTGGCTATCATCAAGGTCCCTGGCCACTCCAAATCCACTTCAATCACAGCCCTCGGCAATAACGCTGCCGACTTGGCTGCCAAGCAGGCTGCGGGCGATCTCCCACAGATGCTTGTCTAATTATCTGACAACTCTTCCCCTGACCTGCCCGAACCTCCGTCTCTGAGTGAATTGGTTAAAATACAGCACAAAAGATATTTTGACCAAAACTCACTCTATGGCTCTGATTGGCCGCAGAGCCATGCTAACCAAACTTCGCATGTGGTGGCATCCTAAAATGTCTGACTTGTGTCATGCCCACTGTTGTAAAGATAGATTGTAAAAGTCATTTTATGACCTCAGTTCTAGCGCAACAACAGAGACAAGTTGAAACCAATGGCATATTTTTCTCCACTGTAGCATGTGCATTACCCCACTGTGTAAGAGCAGTTGTTGTGACATCTATTGCCGTAGAAAAAAGTTCAACCATAGTTTTGTTCTATCCTCTGATTTTAAGAGTACCAGTACCAGTCTCTGCATTGCTTTTGCATACAAAAAAAATGTTTTTCACCAGCGAGACATTTATCATGCACGGCCACATTGTAATCGCGACATTGAACCCAGCAACATTGTTACCACTTCATGAGGAAGGTAACTGTCAAAAGTTAACAAAAATACCAGCCAAAAGCATAAGTGTCCTGAAAGATCATCCTTTAGAAAGAAGAGAAGGGCTATTTGTAGATGGCTCATCGAAGAATAATGAACAAGGGAAAACACAAACAGGTTATCTGTAGTGACTAAAGACACTGTAATAAAAGCTTAGTGGTTACCATCAAATTACTCAGCTCAAGCAGTACAACTAGAGGCATGTAAAACAAAGGAAAAAATATATAGAGGCCATATGCATTTGCAACAGTGCAGGTTTTTGTGCAGTACTGGAAAAACTAGGGAGGTGATTTCATCGCCAGACAAAGTAATTGTTAGTTGAAATACTAAATGAAATACAGAGGCAAAAAAAAAATTGCTGTATGCAAATACCTCTCACATACATCAAACAAAGATATGATTTCCATGTGAAATGCTTTAGCTGATAGAATACTAAAGGAAGCCGCATTGGGGAAAACTAAAATTATGAGAATTGAGACAGCTATAATTTTAGAGTTAGACACAGTGGTGCCTCGATTCACGAAATTAATGAGTTCCGGATGTCGTTTCGTATCGTGAAACTTTCATAAGTATAAACGCATTTTTCATGTAAATAGCCTCATTTGTTCCAAGCCCCCTGATGCCAAAAATAAGCATGTTCATTTGCCTTTGGTGTTGAGTGCGTGGCGAGAAAAAAGGTATGGCATCACCGGAGGCTGAGGGACGCACACAACTTAATTCCACTACAATTAATAAATTCCATAAACTATAAATTCAGAACAAACATTAACTTTCAATGTTTACTGAGGTACCAATCCAAGGGTGTTTGTCTTTGGTTTTAATAATCATACAGAAATGTACAAGGTAAACGTCATTGAAGTGAGCGATTGCGCTACTAGTTAACACATTTTCCGGATGACTCTTTTGGATAAATTCGGAAATGTCAAGGAATTTCGTCAACACGTCTTTTTTTTTTCTTTTCATATTTTATAGACTATTGCAAGATTTGTCTCTTTAAACTGCTCCCTTTGCACAACTGTCATTGCAGTTATCTTTAACGGGAACCGCAAACGGGTAAAGGCACTCTGTACAAGCTTAACACAATGTGGGACGTTGACACACTTATCTCTTCCCTGTTCTAAATAAAGATTTCACATCTTGCATGACTCATCAGGAATAGTTCCTATAAACAAATGTCTCTTGTTCTTTGTTCTTGTCGCTTTGTTGATCTTTGTTCTGAATGTCGTACCAGGGTAGCAATGTCTGCCGGAGAAAATTCCTTGTGTTTTTACACACTTGGCCAAAAAAGCTCATTCTGATTGACTGATTGGTGTGGCGGCTTCCTCTTCAAAGCCACAAACGGCTTTTTCGTTGTCGTGTGTGAACCCAGTCATTGATGTCCTCGCTTCTCCGTCGAAAGATCCTAATGATGAAACAACACGTTGATGTCCTCCATAGCCTTCCCCTGCAAAAAAAATATCCTTAACTTAAGGTTCAACCTGGTCTCCGACCCTCTCAAATCGAGGAGAATTAGCAGCCATGAAGCCATATGCATGCATGTCTGTCATATTTCTCAAGGATTTATTATTTTGATGAAAAAAAAACCAACTTGGTTTCTCCTCACTGGCACTGACCATCAATTTCTTGGGGTCCATGGTGAAAAAATATTAATGAATCCACAAAGAAGAACAGTGCAACTGTGCATGAGTGTATGACAATAGATTCAGTGACAAACATACAGGAAGTGAGTCACGGGTAAAGATTGACACCCCCCCTCCCCCCACCAAAAGTGATGTAGCTCCAAGGAAGTGGAGAGATGTGATGACAGGAAGATGCTAAGTTCTAGCCAGTAGGTGGAGCTGCGCTATTTTGCTACATATACCAAGGGACAGGATGTGCGTCATGGCTCAAGATTGACATCCCTCAGCCAATGTGATGCCAGGAAAGTACTCCGGCGGTGTCCAATGGGAGAGCAGCTCTGTCACACCGCTTTCAAATGAAGATATATTCCAGGATGTTTACATTCAGTTGAATCCAGTGTCATTTTTTTTCTTTCGTATCCTGAATTTCTTTTGTAACTAGACAGAAATATTTTCTTGGGAGCCTTTTCGTAACCTCAACCTTTCGTTAGTAGGGACTTTTGTAAGTAAGCGTACCACTGTATATTAAAAGATATGCAACAACAAGGCCCAAAGCTGAACAAGAACTTTGGAAGAAAAATGGTGCAACGTTACAAGATGACATCTTAGTATGACCAAACAACAAACCTATCCAACCCAAAAATTTATATAAATGGCTGGCAATTCTGAGCCATAGGTTTGTCACGTCACAAACGGGAGGGATATGTTATGCTAGTACAGATATATCAACATTATACAATTTATGGGTTTAATTATTATTCGAAAAAATATTTGGAGGACATGTTTGATGTGCAAGACATAATCCACAAGGTAATTTGAGACCTTGCAGAAGACAGGACCCTACAGTACAAGATCTGTTGCAAATGATCCATATTGACTCGATTGATTTAAACCAAAGTGAAGAAAAAGTTTAGCCGTCGTAGATGCCTTTTCAAAATGGATAGAATTCTTTTCAAACAAACATCCAGCAATGACTGTGACAAAGGTATGGTATTCCTGAAAAATAAACAGTGATAATGGTTTGGTAAATTGTATAATAATCTCACAAGCACACAGGGCGAATACCCTATGAAACATTGTTTAGAAGGCTTTATAAACTACCTCAATTTAAGATGTAGCCCTATAGGGACACAAGCCAGTGCAATCTCTAGGCCGGTCCCAAGCCCGGATAAATGCAGAGGGTTGCGTCAGGAAGGGCATCAGGCGTAAAAACTGTGCCAAATAAATATGAGCGTTCAACTAAAGAATCCCATATCGGATTGGTCGTGGCCCGGATTAACAAAGCCCGCCCCCGGCACCGCTAACCTGCAGGGCCTCAGTGGAAATTCAGTTACTGTGGGTCGAAGACAAAGAAGAGGAGGAAACCGGATTCGTTGTCGTCAGAGGAAGAAGAAAGCACAGAGCCTACCATTGAGTGAAGGGACTTTGAATGTTGGGACAATGACAGGAAAAGCTCAGGAGTTGGTTGACATGACCATTGGGAGAAAGGTTGATATACTGTTGACCTAAGAGAGCAGGTGGCAAGGTAGGAAGGCTAGACATTTAAGAGCGGGGTTTAAATTATTTTACCATGGAGTAGATGGGAAGAGAAATAGAGTAAGGGTTATTTTAAAGGAAGAGCTGGCTAAGAATGTCTTGGAGGTCAAAAGAGTATCAGTTAGAGTGACAAGGCTGAAATTTGAAATTGAGGGTGTTGAGGGTAATATGGTTAGCGACTATGCCCCACAGATAGGATGTGACCAAGAGATGAAAGAGAAATTCTGAAAGGAACTAGACGGAGTAGTCCTGAGCATCCCAAACAGAGACACAGTTGTGATTGGTGCAGATTGTAATGGACAAGTTGGTGAAGGAAACCGGGTGATGAAGAAGTGATGGGTAAGTGCGCCATCCAGGAAAGGAACTTTGAGTGTCAGATGGACTTGGCAAAAAGTATGGAAATGGCTGTATTGAACACTTATTTATAGAAGAGGCAGGAACATAGAGTTACCAACAAGAGCGGAGCTAGAAGCACGCAGGTGTATTATACTTTGTGCAGACGATGTAATCTGAAGTATGTTACTGACTGTAAGGTAGTGGTAGGGGAGAGTGTAGCTCGACAGCATAGGATGGTGGTGTGTAGGATGACTCTGGTGGTGGGTAGGAAGATTAAGAAGACAAAGGTAGTGCAGAGAACCATGTGGTGGAAAAGGGGGAAAAGGAGACTTGGTGGTGGAACCCCAACATACAGGAAGTCATACAAGGAAAGAGGTTAGCAAAGAAGTGGGACACAGAGATGGTGAAGGCTGAACAAGAGCCATATGATGACATGCACACCAGGTTGGACACGAAAGAAGGAAAAAAAGGATCTTTACAGCTTGGTCAGATAGGGATTCAGATGATCCTTCCCTTCTCTCTAGGGTTAGGGTTGGCAGGGATAGGTAGTGCACCAGGTAAGGGTGATTTACGAAAGAGATTGATGTTTGCATTAGAAAGATGAAGGCATGCACTGGAAAGGAGAGGAATGAAGATTAGCGCAATTAAAACAGAATATTAGAATGAGATGGGTGGAGAGCGAGGAGTGAGGCTCCAGGGAGAAGAGATAGGGAAGGTGGACGACTTGGGGTCAACAATCCAGACCAACGGTGAGTGTGGTAACAAAGTGTAGAAACAGGTCCAAGCAAGTTGGAACAGCTCGGGTAAGGTGTCTGGTGTGTTATGTGACAGAAGAATCTCTGGTAGGATGAAGGGCAAAGTTTACAAAACGGTGAGTTAGGCCAGCCATTATGTACTTATTTGAGACGAAGAGACAACAGGAAGCAGAGAAGGAGGCGGCAGAAATGAAGATGTTGAGGTTCTCTGTAGGCGTGAGCAGGTTGGATAGGATTAGAAATGAGCTCATTAGAGGGGCAGCCAAAGTTGGAAGTTTTGGAGACGGGGTTCGACAGAGCAGAATTCGATGGTTTGGACATGTCCGTAGGCGAGAGAAAGAGTATATTGGTTGAAGGGTGCTAAGGATGGAGCTACCAGGGAAGAGAATGACAGGAATACCAAAGAGAAGGTTGATGTATGTTGTGAGGGAAGACATGAGAGCAATTAGTATTAGAGAGGAAGATGCAGGAGATTGGCTTAGATAGAAAAAGATCACACGATGTGGAGACCCCTAACGGGACAAGCTGAAAGTAAATGAAGAAGACGATTATTAATTTCTAAATCTAGATTAATGCGAAATTGGGGTGTACATAAAACAGGAGCTGAGATCCTGTAGATCAGGGGTGGGTAGCCACATTTTTTTTTACCGTTACAGCAAAGAACCACATCATACACATCAAAAAGCCAAAGAGACACATCATACACATGAACATCATTCTCTCCTCATACACACCTTTGCTCATCCAGATTTGTTGGAAATGCCATACATCAACATGATGAGAAAAATGACTGTTACAGAGCACCAAGACCACAGGCCAGAAATTAAAAAAAAAAAATCAAATTGTCTGGTCTCTCACACAGACAGATGAACAGTTCAATGAAATCCTTTCTTGTATGGCACAATTCTCATCTAATGCAACACTAAAATATTGACATGATTGGAGATCTGTGTGCAACTTTGAATCAATAGCCATGCTATGTCTGATATTCTCTGTTCAACAGTGTGGTGGAACAGCTGAAGGTCTGACTGGAGGTCTAAGAGGCATGCGATTTCAGTTATGTTGCATGTCATGTATGCATAAGATCTGAGCAATACTTGAACACAAATGTGATGCAAATAGAGGAACTATTTTTATTCAGTAAACTGAAAACGAAACAGAGAAAGATTCTTGGTGACAAAAAAAAAAGAATGCTTGGAGCATGCAATCATAATGTCATTGATTTCTTAAAACAAATGAAAACTGAAAAGAAGAAATAAAAAGAGAAATTATCGCAGGTAATTTTGGACCCATGTTGTGATGTCAGTGAGCATATGTTGGACATCCAAGGGTTGATTTAAGTTCTCTACATTTATTTCAGAGGTAAATTATTCTTGATGTAAGATCTGTTCATCTGTTTCTTTTTCTCTACTTACCCCTGCCACAGCTTGTGCTAGCAGGGTCTTTCCGCAGCCAGGAGGTCCATGGAGGAGAAAGCCCCTGGGAGGAACCATGCCCAGTTGCTGGTATATCTCTGGGTGCTTCATGTGGATGAGCAGTTTGCACACTTCCTGAAAAATATTTCACAATGATAATATAAAATACCACTTTGAATGTTATTCTTAAAAAGTTGCAAAAATAAAACCACATGAAATTGCCTGTGTGTAGTTCACCTACTGTGACCATACATTGGTTGGTAAAAAGAAAACACCGTAGATCGATTCTGAATCAAGTGAAGCAAAATACAATGGATGTAGACTATACGCTAATTTTAAAATACCAGATTTTTGTGATTAAGAAAAATGAGAGCATAATATATAATTCAAAATGTTTTTACTACCTCAATGTGACGTAAAACTTGTACAGCTCAATTTTTGTGTGGGAGGAGGGGGGGGGGGCTTGAGAGGAGCAAACTAAAATAATGCGGTAACTAAGGCTTGAGCCTATTCGTCGAATATTCAACATTTCAACGAGTCTTGCGAGGATACGTGGCTTTGAAAATGGATGGAAAGTTGGATGGATGGACTTTACAATTCCTTAATGACGAACAGAGAAAGATGATTTATAGCCAACAGCGTGCTTTTCTTATTTGCATTGATAACATGGAAAGGCAATGGATGAGAGGAGGAAAGCATCCTCTTCGCAAATGCAAAGGAGTGCCTCAATTTGTTGTGAATATTTTACAAAAACTGAAACGGGTAAACATCACCTGCAAAATATGCAACTAGAAATCAAAAGAGTCCACGGTCTTAATGCATGCCCATCTGAAAAAGACAATCCTAGCTAGTTGGCAAGCTGTAAACACCACCAAAGACACTTCTTGTAGGAACAGTAAAGATAGAGAATATACTGTAGTCCACTCAAAAATATGACAGAGAGGCAACCGATGGTTGATGAATAACCTCTTTTTTGTCAAAATGGAACGCTTCATCACGACTGCCCATATGAGGAGCGCTTGAGCAGACAGACATAAGCAAGCACTGCCCCACCCCTGACTCACTGGTACATTTAGGGAGTTAGTAATAATGGATAACTTACAACAACAGTAAACAAAACTCAACGTTTGTGAAAATCAGAGCCCCAAACATGTAGAAATTCACTTCCAGAACAATTTGCCTCAATTTCCCCATTTTCAAAATTTTGTCAATAAAATTATCACATATCTAACTGGATAAAAACAACTGCTTGCAGTTCATACACACAACATAAGTCCATCATAATGGTTAATAAATTGCAGCTTAGGTCAAATACATGGTAAGAAGTTCAGTTATTCGTAGGCATGGAAGCGATGATGAGTGACTTGGACTTTGACAGTGGACACCATACGGTCAGTGGGTGTGTTTTGGGTGGCGGGGGTGTGTCTGTTTATAAAACAGCCTGCTCCCAAGCACCTCCTGCCCCACTCTCTCTCTCTCGCTCTCTCTCAATATATTGTTTAGTCAAATTAATTTGTGAAAATTTCGTCATGGTGGCCGGACACATTGCTGTATAGGCCAGTAATGCTGGATGCTGAATCCCCACCCCAACATCCAGAACAATTGGTGTTACGGCTGAATCAAGTCAACATTCAGTGATGTATGGCTGTTCCGTAACATTTTACCTCTGTGTAAAATATATTTTTGAAAAACATTGCTTTTTCATTTTTTCCAACAACCTGGTGTACGGGGCGGCCAACACTGAGGGACGCAGGCGGATCAACCGGCTGCACCGAGGAGACCTGGACTTTGGCCACTTTGGCAGGGACCTGATTGGTGTGGTGCATTGAGCTGGGTCACATGTGGGGGTATGCTGCCAGGCACGAATGCCAGCCAAATCCCCACACCTTCAACCACCACCCCCCAGATATTGGTGTATGTGCTTCATTTAAAAAAGCAAGGAGTTGAGTGTGTGTCTGTGATGTGTTAAAAATCTTTGGGCAGAGAACTCTGACCAGAAAACAGCACAGATTTGCTGAAACCTGGTCTGACACCCACATCTCCTTCAACCACATATCTGTCCCCCAGGAACCTCCCTTTGATATCTACATGTGCCGCGCTCTGATTAGTGAGAAAAAAAACTGGGTGGTGTGAGTGTGTGCTCTGTGAGTGATTAAGAGGCATGGCTCTTCCAACTCAGCCCCATTGGGCTGAACAACCTCCAATATAGCGTTCCAAAAAAGCTTGGACAGGATCATGTTTACTGCTATGTTACATCCCCTTTTCTTTCAACAGTATTCAATCGACATTTGGGAATTGAAGACACTAAATGTTGAAGCTTTATAGGTGGAATTCTTTCCAATTCTTGCTTGGCAGTCAACAGCTCAACAGTCCGGGATCTCCGTTGGCGTATTTTACGCTTCATAATGTGCCACTCTTTTTCAATGGGAGACAGCTCTAGACTGCAAGCAGGCCAGTTTAGTACCCACACTCATTTATGACGAAGTTACGTTGTAACACGTGGAGAATGTGGTTTGGCATTATCTTGGTGAAAGAATCAGGGGCATCCATGAAAAAGACGTTGCTTGGATGGCTGCATATCTTGTTCCAAAACCTGCATGTAACTTTCATCATTAATGGTGACTTCACAGATTCTGGCTTTTGAACTTAAGTCCATAACAGTCCGGATGATTATTTTCCTCTTTGGCCCGGACGACACGACATCCACAATTTCCAATAACAATTTGAAATGTGGACATGTCGGCCCATAGAACACGTTTCCAATTTGTATCAGTCCGTCTTAGATGAGTTTGGGCCCGAAGAAAGGTGCGTTTGATCAAAGGGCTTACTGGTTTTCTGAGGTGTTCCTGGTCCCATGTGGCGATATTCTTAACACTGTCATTTTTTGATGGGAGTGCCGGTCACGAGCGTGTGTTGTTTTTTGGCCTTGCCACTTAATTGGAGTGATTTCTCCAGACGAGGAAAGTATTCTGTTCAACTATTTTCTCTCTCTTTTTTTTTTTATGTCTGAGCAAACAAACTAAACCCCTGAGCAAATCCTTTTGACCACAATGAGCAACATTAGACGTGTCATCCATAGAAATTACATGGCCGATTAAAAGAAACATTATTGCATTAACATCCCCATCAGAACACTTTCATTAAGAAAAATGATATTTATGTTTTTGCAAACTTATCATGAAAATGTGAATGCAGCTCTATTGTTGCACAACCCATATGCAAAAATCATGGTCCAAGAGGACTCCAGTCTAACCTCATCTGTCAGCCTATCCATTACCACAGCAAACTGGAAAGGGGTCAGAGGTGATCCCTGATGGAGTCCCACCTCCACCTTAAATTCTTCTGTCACTCCTATGGCGAACCTCACCACTGTTCTTCTGCCCTCGTACATGTAATGTACTATTCTGACATATTTCTCTGCCACACCAGACTCACGCATGGAGTACCACAGTTTCTCCCTTGGTATTCTGTCAGAGGCTTTGTCTAGATCCACAAAGAAACGATGTAGCTCCTTCTGACCTTCTTTGTACTTTTACACCTGCATCCTCAAGGCAAATAATGCATCTGTGGTACTCTTTCTTGGTATGCAGTTCAAGAGTGCTCTGGAGTGTTAGTATTTTTTTTAAATTGCTGCTTTTAAAGACTTTCTCACAAACCTTCTTCAGTCTGTCAGACTTGTCCCAGACCATTCTTCCTCAATCACCTTCAGCACCAGGTCCCCTGAAGGTTGTGTACTGAGCCTTCTCTTATATTCTCTGTACACATATGACATCATACCAGCAAATCCCAGCAACTCCGTTATCAAGTTTTCTGATACCACCGTGATCGGGCTCATCTTAAAAGGAGCTGAGTCTGGCAACAGGGATAAGATTATAAATCTGTCAAAGTGGTGTACGGCGAACAACTTTACACTGAGTACTACAAAGATGGAGGAAATCAAACTGGACTTTCGGAAGTGCGGCATTGACTGGGTCCCACTGCTCATCAATATGGATTGCGTACAGAGGGTCCACTCCTTCAGATTTCTGGGAGTCTAGATGAAAGGCAAGCTCACCTACAACAAAAATACCACAGCGGTGGTGAAAAAGGCCCTGAACCAACTCCACTTCCCGAGAGTACTCAGGAAGAACTATTTGGAAGCTAAAGTGCTGCTGGCTTTCTACAGAACCACCATGGAGAGCATACTGCATCACACTGTGTTATGCTGGATATACAGCAGCAGAAAGGAAATCTCTGCAAAGAGTGATCAACAGGGCCAAGAAAATTACTGGCTGTTCTCTGCCGTCCCGAGAGGACCGTGCAATCTCCCACTATCACATGAGTTACGAAGATTGTAAAAGACTCTTCCCATCCTAGTCATGGCCCGGGTTAACAATGCACACCCTTGGCACCGGAAACCTGCAGGACGTTGGTGGAAAGTGGATTCATTGGCAGAAGAGGAGGAATGCACATAGCCTACAACTGAGTGAATTATCTTACCAAGGCCTGGACAGGGGGAATAACATTGAAAAATACATTTTATGGATTTATTTATGCCAATTTGTTTTAGCAATAGGTGTGCCTTGATGTATGTATTTATCTCTTATTTTTGTCCAAGGTGTTCTATTTTTATTTTATTTTATTAGCACATCCACCTTCTGGAGACAGTTGTAATTTCGTTGTATGCACTGTCAGATAAAGGCTTTGGAATTTATTTGATTTATATTTAATTGAAGAAAGTTTCCGCATGCTGTTTGGAATTGTTGCAACAGCTCATCACACATCCTAAATGCATTATTTTTAAATATTTACTGCTGGCGGTCAATTCCATGTTGTTCCCATGGACTAAAATAAAAGGGTATACAGTGTTATTAATGCAGTCCAATGGGGGCACAAGCCAGTGCAATCTGTAGGCCAGTACCAAGCCCGGATAAATGCAGAGGGTTGTGTCAGGAAGGACAGCCGGGGTAAAACTGTGCCAAACAAATCTGAACATTCATTTAAAAAAAATACCAGACCGGATCAGTCATGGCCCGGGTTAACAATGCACACCCCTGGCACCGGAAACCTGCAGGACGTTGGTGGAAAGTGGATTCATTGGCAGAAGAGGAGGAATGCACATAGCCTACAACTGAGTGAAGGGACTTTGAAAGTTGGGACCATGTTAGTAAAAGCTCAGGAGTTGGTTGACATGATGATTAGGAGAAAGGTTGATATATTTATGCATCCAGGTTTTAAATTATTTTATCATGGATTAGATGGGAAGAGAAAGGGACTAGGGGTGATTTAAAAGGAAGAACTTGCTCAGAATGTCTTTGAGGTGAAAAGCGTATATGATCGAGTGATCAGGTTGAAATTTGAAATTGATGTATTATGTATGATGGGACGAGTAGCTAAGCCCCACAGGTAGGACGTGACAGAGTTGAAAGAGAAATTCTGGAAGGAAATCGAAGTAATTCTGAGCATCCCAGACAGAGTTTTAATTGGTGCAGATAATGGACATGTTGGGTAACGAAACAGGGGCGACGTAGAAACATCTAGGAAAGGAACTTTGAAGGACATGGTGGTGGACTTTGTAAAAAGTATGGAAATGGCTGTATTGAACACTTATTTATAGAAGAGGCAAGAATATAGTGTGACCTACAAGAGCGGAGGTAGATGCACACAAGTGGATTATATTTTGTGCAGACGATGTAATCTGAAGGAGGTTACTGACTGTAAAGTAGTGGGTAGGAGAGAGTGTAGCTCGACAGTATAGGTTGGTGGTGTGTAGGATGACTCTGGTGGTGGGGAAGAAGATTAAGAAGACAAAGGTAGAGCAGAGAACCATGTGGTGGAAGCTGAGAAAGGAAGAATGTTATGCGAGCTTTCGAAAAGAGGTGAGATCTCGATGGACAGGAGGAGCTCCCAAAAGACTGGAGTATTACACCCAAGGTGATCAGAGAGACAGGCAGGACAGTACTTGGGGTGTATTCTGGTAGGAAAGGGGAGGAGAAGACTTGGTGGTGGAACTCCAAATAACAGGAACCTATACAAGGAAAGAGATTAATGAAGAAGAAGTGGGACTGAGGAGAGGCAAAAGCAATATAATGAGATGCGACGTAGGCCAAATCTAGAGGTGGTGAAGGCTAAAGAAGAGGCATATGACGACAAGTACACCAAGTTGGACACGAAAGAAGGAGAAAAGGCTCTCTAGAGATTGGCCAGGAGGGATAGAAATGGGAAGGATGTGCAGCATGTAAGGGCGATAAAGGATATCGATGGAAATGTGTTGACTGGTACCGGGAGTGTGCTAAATGGATGCAATGAATACTTTGAGAAGTTGATGAATGAAGAAATTGAGAGAAGGAAGAGTATCAGAGGCAAATCGTCCTGATGATAAAGCTGTGGAGGTATGGAAAACATTTTGGAGAGGTGGGTGTGGAGTTTTTGACTAACTTATTCAATAGAATACAAGCGGGTGAGAAGATGTCTGAAGAATGGAGGAAAAGTGTGCTACTTCCCATTTTTAAGATGAAAGGCTATGTGCAGAGCTGTGGGAACTACAGAAGAATAAAGTTGAGCAACACAATGAATTTATGGGAAAAAGTAGTCGAGGTGAGAAAAAGTACAGTGAAGAAAATAAGTAGTTTTTTGAGAAGAAAGGCAATGTGCAGGGCTGTGGTAACTACAGAGGAATAATGTTGGTAAGCCACACAATGAAGTTATAGGGAGTAGTGGAGGCTAGACTCAGGACAGAATTATCTGCGAACAACATTTCCTGTAGTTATTCACCAGGTTTGCACACTGCAAGAGGGATTTAGCCCACTCCTCCACACAGGTCTCTAGATCACACAGGTTTCAGAGGTGTCGCTGAGAAACAGGGAGTTTAAGCTCCCTCCTAAGATTTTCTATTGGTTTTAGGTCTAGAGACTGGCTAGGCCTCGCCAGAACCTTGATGTGCTTCTTACGGAGCCACTCACTGGTTTTCCTTGTTGTATGTATCGGGTCATTGTCATGTTGAAAGACCCAGCCATGACCCATCTTCAATGGTCTGACTAAGGGAAAGAGGTTGTTCCCCAAAATCTCACAATACATGGCCACGGTCATCCTCTAATTGATACAGTGCAGTCGTCCTGTCCCATGTGCAGAAAAACACCCCCAAACCATGATGCTACCACCCCCATGTTTCACAGTAGGGATGGTGTTTTTTTTCTTTTTTTACTATTACAGCAAAGAGCCACATCATACAGATTAAAGAGCCAAAGAGAAGAGATAATACATAAGAGATATAAGCGATAATACACATGAACATCATTACCTCCTCACACACAGCTTTGCTCTGCCAGATTTATTGTAAATGTCACACATTAACATGATAAGAAAAATGACTGCTAAAGAGCAAAGACCACAGGCCTGTAATTTGAAAAAAATAAAATTGTGTGGTCTCTCACACAGACAGATGAACAGTTCAATGAAATCCTGTCTTATATGGCAGAAATCTTTTTCATGCAAAATTAATATATTGACAATTGGAGATCTGAGAGCAACTTTGAATCAATAGCCATGCTAGTGTCCGACATTCTCTGTTCAACAGTGTGGTGGAACAGTTGAAGGTCTGATACCATTTGTTTAAAATGTTTGTTTTCAGGACAAGATTTCAGAGACATCACTGAGGCATTTTGTAAAATAAATTACCTGTCAATGTATGGCTTTTTGGCCCTTCCAATGTTCCAAGTCATTTGATATGATACAAGCATTTGTTTCTGTTTCATTTTAACTGGATATGCTTTTCTGTGTTATTTTTCAATGTGACTAACTTGTGACTAGGAAGGTCAGTCCCTTTTGGAAATTCCTAGTCGATGTTTGTGTGGAGTGAGCTGAATAGAAAATTTGAAGGTGTGAAAAGCGATAGACGTCTGACACTAAAGGGAGAGAGTGGCTTACTGTTGCAAACAACAAAATATGAGCTCTTCGGGTTTGGTAAAAACATCCTGTTTCATCCACATATCATTTAACTGCATTTTTCCTTGCATCTTCAGTGCAAAATTTACAAACTATTTTCTCTGAAAATCACCATCCGACTGGGAAACTTTGACCTATTTTCTTTCACTGCGAAAACCACTTTTCAGAAAATATTTCTGCTCAGGCAGGGACGTGTTCTTCATGCTGAGGTCTGTCATCCTGCTCGGGGGTTTACTCTTTCTTCTCTCGTAGCAAAGCTGAACTGGGTGTTGGGATCAAAAAAGGGACTCTTACCAACTTGCAACTACCGTAATGAAGTCAAGCAAAATGCGCACGTGCACACAGAATTTAGATATGCTTTCGGTGCCTTAACGAGAGCCGCATGAAAGGCGCATGGGGTTCGAGAGCCACATGTTATCCACTACATTACACATCCTTGGCCAAGACTTCAAAAGAAGCATCTGACTCATCTTCAATCTGAAAACTATCCATTGTAGCAACCTTTGGTGCATCACTGTTAAACTCATCATTGATGAATTGGTTCAGTTCTGGTGCCTCCTGCATTCATGAACAGTGATTCCATCTTGCTCCCAAAGCATGTCATCCTCTGTGCCATACATGGCGTTTGTGAGGAAATACTTTTTTAATCCTAAGAGTCTTGGTTCCCTTTATTTCTCATTATTGTCAGCGCTTTGGGGGGAAGGTCCACCGTACTAATAGTACAGCCTCGTGCCCCCGTTCGGCTACAATCTGTAGCAGCTCTTCATAGCGTCAGGTCCCAATCAAAATGAAAGCCCAAACTACGTAGAATTTAGCATAATGGCCATTTTTTTTTTTTTTAAACAGCAAGCATTTCAATTGTGTGTGCTATCCCTTTTTTTTTTTTAAATGATCATACATCGTTCCATAGTTTCAGCACACGTTTTGCTTCCGGTATGGCTGCGTCATTGGCCGGAGTGGTGAAACATTTATTTTAAAAGGGGCTGCACAACTAGCCCATTTATTGATATTTTTTGTCTTTGTTTAAGTCAAAACAAATTCAGGGGCAGTCGTTTCTGATGTTTGCAACAAATATGCTGTGCTAATTATCGTTAAAAACCAAAGCCCCCACGCCCCCCAGGAGGTCAGCGTTCAGAGTTCAGTTGGGGGCGCACATTACCGTAATATATATAAATGTGTAACATAAGACATCAAATATCATATTGAAATTTATATGTACTGTATACCCTTTTTTAACACTATGTACCTGTATACGACGATACAATGTGACTATTTTTCTTCCATAACTAAATATAATGCGCTTTGACTTTTTGAAAATAAATATGAAAAAAATTGAGAAATTACAGTAGTTTCTATAAACAGAAATGTCTCCTGTTCTTTGTTCCGAATGTCGTACCAGGGTGAAAAAGTGAAAAAGTCCCCTGGTAAGGTCATCCATGCCAAAAATGTCTTAGGTGCGGGACCAAACATAGTATGACTCCAGAACCGCTATGACGAGTACAAATATTAGATCTCGGTTGCTCTTGCCCGGACGCGGGTCACCGGGGACCCCCTTTGGAGCGAGGCCTGGAGGTGGGGCTCGAAGGCGAGCGCCTGGTGGCCAAGCCTGCATCCATGTGGCTCGGCCGGACACAGCCCAAAAAGGTAACATGTCCCCCTGGGGTCACCACTTGTGAGAGGGGCTATAGGGGTTGGGAGAGACGTGAGCTGGGCGGTGGCCAAAGGCGGGCACCTTAGCGATCCAATCCCCGGCTACTAGAGACATGGGAATGTCGGGGCTGTGGCCGTAAGGTGGTCGGTGTCTGTTGTGGGGGAAACCCCCAAACACGTTGGTGAACACCAACAGTCAAGCTGAAGAACGATATATAGGTACCAAAGGCCAAGTGGAATGCAGCTTCGGTGGTCACTGAGGCAAAAACCCAGATGTGGGAGGAGTTCAGTGAGCCCATTGAGAATGATTTCAAGACTGCCTCAAGGAAATTCTAGTCCACCTGCTGTTGCTGACCTGGTAAGGTCTATTCAGGGGTGCTGAAGAGGAGTATTCATCAGGAAAGTGAGTCTCAGATTCAAGAGGAGCTATGTCGTTTACATCCTGGTGGTGGAACAGTGGACCAGCTCTATATCCTTTACAGGATCCTCGAGGGTGCATGGGAGTTCAACCAACCAGTCTACATGTGTTTTCTGGACTTGGACAAGGCGTTAAACTGTGTCCCTCGGGGAGTCCTGTGTGGGGTTCTTCAGGAGTATAGGGTACCAAATCCCCTGATACGGGCTGTTTAGTCCCTGTACGACCACTGTCAGAGTTTGGTCCGCATTGCCAGCAATAAGTTGGACATGTTTCCGGTGAGAGTTGGACTTCGCCAAGGCTGCCTTTTGTCACTGATATTGTTCATAACTTTTACGGACAGAATCTCTGGGTGCAGCAGAGGCATAGAGTGTGTCCGGTTTGGTGGCCTCAGCATCGTATGTCTGCTCTTTGCAGATGATGTGGTTCTGTTGGCTTCATCAATCCGTGATCTTCAACGCTCACTGGAGCGCTTCGCAGCAGAGTGTGAAGCAGTTCGGATGAGAATCAGCACCTTCAAATCTGAGACCATAGTCCTCAGTCGGAAAAGGGTGGCATGCCCTATCCGTGTCTGGGATGCTATCCTGCCTCAAGTGGGGGACTTAAAGTATGTCGGGGTCTTGTTCACAAGTGAGGGAAGAATGGAGCAGGAGATCAGCATGCGAATTGGTACAGAGTCTGCAGTGATACGGACCTTGTATCGGTCCATTGTGGTAAAGAAGGATCTACTTCGAAAGGCCAAGCTCTCAATTTAAACGTCGGTCCTACCCTAACTTATGGACACGAGATATGGGTTGCGACCGAAAGAACAAAATCCCGGACACAAGCGGCCAAAATGAGTTCCCTCCGCAGGGTGTCCGGGCTCTCCCTTAGAGATAGGGTGAGAAGCTCGGTCATCCTGGAGGGGCTCATTGTCGAGCCAGTGCTCCTCCACATTGAGCCATATGAGGTGGCTGAGGCATCTGATCTGGGTGTCGCCCGGACCCCTTCCTGGTTTGGTGTTCCGGGCATGTCCCATCAGAAAGAGACCCAGGAGATGACCCAGAAAACGCTGCAGGGTCTATGTCACTCGGCTGGCCTGGGAACGCCTCAGAATCCCTCTGGAAGATGTGTAAGAAGTGGCTGGCAAAAGGGAAGTCTGGGTATCCCTGCTGAAGCTACTTCCCCCGCGGCCTGACCCGGAGAAGTAGTAAGAAATGGATGGATGGATGATGGATGGATGGATGGATGGATAGAACATCTTCATTAATGTATCGAACCTCTCAAACCTCTACTTACGAATGTCTCCACTAATGAAAAATTGTGTTTATCAAAACCTCCCCGAAAAAATGTGTCAAGTCACAAAGAGATTTCAGGATAAGAAAGGAAGAAAAAATGGCGCTGGATTCCACCAAAAATAAAGATCCTGTACTTTATCTTTGTTTGAAAGTCACAAGACAGAGGTTCTCTCCCATTGCCTAAAGCCGGAGCATCTTCTTGGCATCACATTGGCTAGGAGGGACGTCAATCTTTAGCCATGATGGACTTTTTGTATCTTGATCTGTGTGGTACCATAGCGGTGCTCTGATGAACTTCCTGTATATTAGTCACCGAATCCATTGTCATACGCTAGCGCACACTGGTACTGTACAACCTCTTCACGGATTTATTCATCTTTTTTCATCATGGGCCCCCAGAAATTGATGGCCAGTGCCAGTGACAAGACTTGTATTGTCCATCAAAACAAAACAAGAAATTATCGAGTAATAAAAAGGCATGCAGCATGTGATTTTGAGAGGGTTGAAGTGGAGGTTGAACCTGAAGTTGAGGAAATTGTTTGGCTGGGAAAGGTTGAGGACATTGATAAGTCTGTTCAGGAGCACCACAAGGATCTTTCGATGTTCAGGAGCACCATGAGGGTCTTTCGATGGAGGAGCTAAAGGAGTTAAAGGCAATGCTACACAAGGCAATGCAGGAGCAGTTTGGTGAGGAGAGCGTAGAGGAGGAGGCAACCACTATTCCCTCAGCCAGAATAAAAGAAGCGTTGACGAAATTCCATGACATTTCCGAATTTATTCAAAAGAATCATCCATAAAATGTGTTAAAGAGTTAGGTATTGCTCACTTCGATGACATTTGCCTTGCTACTTCACGAAACATTGAAAATTAATATTAATTTTGAAATCATCATTTGTGGTGTTTATTAATTTTAGTGGAATTAAGTTGTATGTGTGCCTCCTCCTCCTTCCCCCATGATGCCTTGTCACACACATACTTTTCATCATTGCTCAATGCTAAAGGTAATATAACTTTTTTTTTATTATTCTTTACATTATGTACACTTTTTGGCAGTTGGGTTCAGGGGCTTGGAACGGATTACGCAATTTACATGCAAAATGCATTTCTCCTTGCGAAAAATTCAAGTTACGAAATCACTTCCGGAACGGATTATTTTCATAAATAGAGGTATCACTGTGTTTTTTTAAATAGAAAACAAAAAGTTAACTTCCCAAATTTTCAAAATAATAGACTTTAAAGCTGTAATTTATACATGGTGATACTGTGGTGTTTTTGGTCAAGGTTATTATACCATCGAAATATAATACGTTACCATGACTCAGTTAACAGTAAGTAAGTAAGTTTCTTTCGGCTTGTTCCGTTAGGGGTCGCCACAGCGTGACATCTCAGATGAACGAACTCATATTTGTTTGGTATAGTTTTTTATTTTACGCCGGGTGCCCTTCCTGACGTAACCCCTCTTGGGGACTCAGTTAAGAGTCTGTTATTTCAAATCGTTCATAATTCATCCACCCGGACAACGACCCCAGTTTCAGATCAAGAAGAAATGCCCCAATTCATGATGCTTCCACTACAATGCTTCACTTTTGATTTAGTGTGCGTCTGGTGCTGAGTGAACTTTCATACTCATCAACGGGGTGGGAGGGTTTGGTGGTGGTGGTGGGGTGTTCTGTTGGGATTTCCGACCCATTAATGTACACATCTAAAACTGAACATGTCCTGAATGTTGCGTCATCTGCTTATATTCACAGTCCTCTCATTACAAAAACTACAAAGGTCAACTTTAAAATGGTGCAAGATGTTTCAGTGTTTTTTGTTTTTTTTTTTTTTCCCCAAAGAATTGGTCAAATTCTTAATTGGACAACCAAGGGGGCAATCACCTTTAGAGATTCAACCTCAATCTAACAAGGCTTCTGAAACCTGGGATAGGATGATTTTAAAAAGGTTTTCATTAGTGCCAAACAGTGGATACATCTGGACATAAGATCTCTGGGTCACAGTATGGTTAAATATTGTGGAAAAATTGATAGAAAGTGTGACTTACTGTCAATGTCCCTTCATTACCACCAACATCTTCAAACTTTAGAGTGGAATACTGGAGCTTTGTTGATCTTGATTTCGCCAAGAGAATTCCTTAATTTTAAGACCACACCAAGAAATAAGATATATTAGTAAAATTATTTGCATTTCTATGCATACATAACAGTTAAGAATCCTATTGAGGGGTAATAATATAATTTGTGCTCATAATATAGTGATAAGCAAATCACAAAATATAGCCATGGACTGCAATGTCATGCTGTGTGAACCATTTTGCGCCTTTCTTCAAAATACCCTCGTACAGTGCAGTACTTTTTTTTCCCTCGCTCTGGTTGCTTCGGTATGTTAACTTTTTTTCTGGCCGATGAGCTTGTTTTTATTTTCATTTTTTAAATAGAAGCAGTGACATGAATATTTTTAAACCTGCGGAACAGTTTTTTAATAGTTTTTTTTTTAGTCAGTTGTTGCCACATCCAAATAATTTTTGATACCCCTCACCATTATGAGAGAGTGGCCTGCTAATTACCACCGGCTCGCTATTGGCAACAAGACCAGCAATCAAGATGCCTTCCTCTTCCATTGAGGACTATCATAGACCGCTACAGTGTGGATGTAAAACCTGAAAATGAAAATCAACCGTCTTGAATATTAGGATATTAGGGAATGAAACCACTTGATGTCTCAAAGTGGTGAGCAAAACTCTATGAAGAGATGGCCACTAACCCCAACAAAGGACGGATGTGAACTGTCGAAACAAAAAAATTACCCAGCAGTTCTCCATTGAATTTGCTGGGAGCAAATCCAAAATATATAGATATCCTTGTAAAGAAGGAACACAACAACAGCAGACAACCAAGGAATCCAACTTGCTTGCGTTGTGTTCTGCCTCAACCCCGAGTGACCAGTTACAGAGGTTGCAGTGAAGGCAAGAAAAAAGAATCCGATCAATGCTACACATTGACAGATTTACAAATACATTTGACAAGACAAGACCTTGGACAAGTACAGTGAAGAAAATAAGTATTTGAACACCCGGCTCTATTGCAAGTTCTCCCACTTAGAAATCATGGAGGGGTCTGAAATTTTCATTGTAGATGCATGTCCACTGTGAGAGAAATAATCTAAAAAGAAAAATCCAGAAATCAAAATGTATGATTTTTTTAGCAATTTATTTGCGTGATAAAGCTGCAAATAAGTATTTGAACACCTGACAAAAACAATATTAATAATTGGCAGCCTTTGTTTGCAATTACAGAGGTCAAACATTTCCAGTAGTAGTTTTGTACCGACAATCTTGGCTGGACAGGCCTACCACCGTTCGTTTATATCCCGGCAGCTGACACCGTCTGCCACTCTGGACAATGGCTTATGACACTTGTGAGTGAACCAACTCCAACTGTGGACATTTATTGGGCCCGACATGAATCAGAAACACCGCTCAAACCTGGTCTCATACATCAATTTCTGTTGTGGAAACCCTGGTTAAACACTCTTCGGGCTTACCTGCCTCCACAAGATCCATACCATTGAGAACTTTGCATACATACAAGGTGATGCTTGGGACATTACATCCACACATATATACGCAGCAGGAGAGGGTGTAGCGGCATCCTGCTCTCTTACACCAGATCAAATGACATGGTTCAAAATGCAGGAAGAGTCAGTACCCCACATTTCACTCGCTCTGTCTCTAGGACACGAGGCCCGGCAGCTGGGACCTATGGTGAAACGACTGACTCAAATGACTGATTGGGAGAACACACCACTCCCTAACGTACAGACCTCCAAATCTGCGGATGCATACTGCATCATTGTTCCTGATGCACCACCGACAACTAATATCACCATATTAGAACACGAGACCCTAACAAGAGAACACGGACGTGACTACTCTGACCATGACGACGCCGAGTCAATGTTAAACTGCCTAAATTAGTTTGGTCCTCTGGACCCTTTGATTTTGGACATTGTACTCAGACATCAGACATTAAAATCACTGTTTTTTCAGGATCTTTTGTTTACAGACCTCAATATCCTTGGCCCGTGGCTGCTAAGCAGGGGATTGAGGACACTCACTGGTCTGTAGAAATCTGGAGTCCTGGAAACATCCACCTCTTTGTGGTGTACACCACTCAGGCCAGTTTTAAAAGCAGATGGTAACATTTATCGTATGGTGCATGATTTGAGAGCCGTTAATTATGGAATGACCACACCATTGTTACCTGTACCAGACCCCACAGAATCTTGTCTTCCATCACACCAGATTTTAAATACTTCACAGCAACTGATTTGGCAAATGCATTCTTCTGTGTCCCACTCGCACCCGAGTGGAGACACTTTTCTGCATTTAAATATCAGGGACACAATTTTCAATACAGCAGGTTTCCACAAGGCTTCAAAAATTCACCTGGAATCTTTAATCAATGTTTGAAATCATTGCTATAGGTTCTAAAACTCACAGACGAATGTAAACTCCTGATGTATGTTGATGACCTCCTGTTGGCAGCCCCAACAGCAGAGTCGTGTTTGTCTCCAACTAAACTGCTGATCTCTCTGTTCAACCTCTGACTAATGGTAGGGTCCTGTTCATTGACGGTTGCTGTTACCGGAAGCTGGATGGCTCTTTGCCTGTGGCGGCTGCCGTAGTGGAGCAGCAGCCCCCAGGTGAATTTTTTTTTTTTTCCTATTCCGTACAAACATCTGCTCCCTCAGCCCAGACAGCGGAAGTGCTTGCACTCTGTCTTGCACTGGAACTGACGGTCGGACAATCTGTCACTGTCTATTCTGACTCACCTTACACTGTTTTGGCTGCTGTGTTGGACCTGTCTGCATGGAAACGGAATGACTTTAAAAAAAGCCAAAGGTAGCCCATTGCAGATTTGACACAGATCCAACGATTAGACAAAGTCCTGGCCAAACCTTCAGCGGTGGCCATAGTCAAAGTCCCTGCCCACTCCAAATCCACTTCAACCACAGCCCTCGGCAATAATCCTGCCGACTAGGCTGCGGGCTATGTCCCAGAGATGCTTGTCGAATTATCTGACAAATCCTCTCCTGACCTGCCCGGACCGCCGTCTCTGAGTGAATTGGTGAAAAAAACAGCACAAAAGATATTTTGAGCAAAACTCACTCTATGGCTCTTTGGCTTTAAACAGAACCCTGAGACTATCACAGAGTAGGTGGATTTATACAAAGACTTGATTACACACAGGTGGATTCTATTTATCATCATCAGTCAACATTGGATCATTCAGAGATCCTCACTGAACTTTTTGAGTGCGTTTGCTGCATTGAAAGTGAAGGTGCTGAATAATATTGCAGGTTTGTATTATAGGTTTGTATAAATCCATCCATTTTCTTAGCCGCTTATCCTCTCAAGGGTATCATTAGTGCTGGAGCCTATCCCAGCTGTCAACGGGCAGGAGGCAGTGTACACCCAGAACTGGTTCCCAGCCAATCACAGGACATATAGAGACAATTAGCTGCACTCACAACCAAACCTTTGGGCAATTTACAGAGTCCAATTAACGTTGCATGTTTTTGGGATGTGGGAGAAAACCCAAGCAGGCACGGGGAGTCCATGCAAACTCCACACAGTGAGGGCTGGGGTAGAACTCGTGTCCTCAAAAACTGTGAGGTCAACGCTTCCCAGCTGCGCCACTCTGCCGTCGTTTGTATACAATATTATCCTGTTTTTGTAGTTGAGAATGGTCAAATGATTTGCTGCAATTAAACATTTTTCGCCAAGAATGACATATGCTGCTTTCATTCAACCATGTCAATAGAGTTCAAAGTTTTCAGGAAATAAAAAATTATCAACATACAGCCGCAACTTGTCTTTCAGCAAAAGCTCTTCGCAGTTTTGGTACTCTCTGTGGGAGAGCTGATCTTAGGTTAGCCCATGACCATTTGGATTATCCAGAGGAGTCATGGGAAAAAGCTATATGGTCACATGAGACCAAAATATAACTTTTTGGTGTGATTTCCACTCTCTGTGTTGGAGGAGGAAAAATGAGGAATACCTTCACAAAAACATCATCCCTACTGTGAACCATCATGCTTTATGGGTGTTTTTCTGCACATTGGACAGGATCACTGCACTGTATTAAGGAAAGGACGATGGGGCTCTCTATTGCGAGATTTTGGGAAACAACCTCCCTTCCTCTGTTCGAGGATAGAAGTCATTTCTGGGTCTTCCAACACGACATTTACCCGAAACACACAGCCAGGATAACCGAAGAGTAGCTCTGTAAATAAAGCATATCAAGGTTCCCGGGTGGCCCAGCCAGTCATCAGACGTAAACCCAATAGAAAATCTTTGGAGGGAATTCAAACAGAGTTTCTCAGCGACAGCCAAGAAACCTGGATGATCTGGAGAAGATCTATGTGGGGGAATGAGTTAAAAACCTTGCTGCAGTGTACACAAGTCTGGCAAAAAAATGAAAAAAGGCAACTGTACCAATTGTTAACATTGATTCTCACAGGTGTTCAAATAATTATTTTGCTAACTGTACATACATGAATACATACAAGTTGGGGAGAATGACTCCTTTATCTACATTGTGCTATGTTACAGACTTAATTGTAAAGAAAATCGCCATAAAATATACCGAAAAGACAAGGTAAAAACTGAGTTGTGCAAATTTATTGAAAATGTAAACATTTGAAATAAATATAACTGAATGTTTAATACAGGTACTCCAGACTTCATGTCGATTAACAATAGTGATTGGGATTGCATGAGACTAATTGGGTAATTTAGCTTTCCAAGTAGGAATTGCTGTTACATTCAACATACCTGTCTTGCTTGTTGTCAGGGTGTTTTCATGAGTCCTATTTTTTCTTTTCACTGACTTTTTGCCACCCTCCAAAACGGAAACTTCTTTCTGTTGTTAAAAAAATGTGATCTAGTCAAGGAATGCAACGGCGAAAAATAACCAGTTAACAAGTTGTGCAACAGTATGCAAAATCCACAGTTTGTATCTTATTTTTGTGGTCACAGTTTTCAATTCAGTTTATAACAGGGAAAGTTCAATCCATTTTTAATTATCAATGTTTGTTTTTGTCACGCTTTTTTCTGGTCTCTTACCTAGGACCTGTTTTCCATGAGTGAATTAACCAACCAGGGGCATGAAGCCTCAGAAAACTTAGCTCCAAGGATCAATGTGACACACAAACCCTTCCACAACGATAAAGTGACTGCTTCCAGGAGGGGTCACTCAGACTGGTCACTAAAATCCAGTCCTTCCCCACCCTAATACTGTACTGTCATCAAGCAAGAGGTCAAGCACTTCATCAACAAAATGAAACTTTCCACCTGTGTCCCATAACATCTTACCAAAGCCCTGGGTAACAGTCACATTGATTATATTTCGTCTTTAATTAACCAAACATGCATATTTTGGGTTTGGATTGGCTTAGGTACAGTATCTGAAGAAATATCACAAGCACATGAAGACCAAGCCAACTCTGTACACTATAAGTTCAGAGCCGAGATTCAAACTCCAAACCTCAAAATTTCAAGGCAGGTGTGCTAACCACGAGGGCGCCACTGTAAGAAACACATTCTTCACAAAGGGAACGTTCACACTTACGTTTACTGAATCAAGGGGCTTATCTTTACTCAAGTCGATGAAGGTGCTGGTCTTTGCTGGTCCTCGATCAATGAACCACCCTCTTCTGGACACTGCACTTGTATCAGGCATCTCTCGAAACGTAGAGGAGGAGATGGAATCACAGTTTCCTTTCCGGTAAAGTGATGTAAGAGAGCTGTTCATGTGACTGGTGTTCTGGAGGTGTCAATAAACAGTCATCTATTAATTACAATGGTTGTGTTGGCACTTTGCATGTTGCCCATTATGTCATGGTAAGCACTCAATGCAATACATTGTGTGAAACAGCTGCAAATAAGTATTTGAACACCTGTCTATCAGGTAGACTTCTGACCCTTAAAGACCTGTTAGTCCGCCTTTAAATGTCCACCTCCACTCCATGTATTATTCTGAATCAGATGCACCTGTGTGAGGTCATTAGCTGTATAGAGACACCTGTGCACCGCATACAATCAGTAAGACTCAAACTTGTAACATTGCAAGACCAAAGAGCTGTCCAAAGACACCAGAGACAAAATTGTACAACTCCACAGAGCTGGGAAGGGTTACAGAGAAATAGTCAAGCAGCTTGGGGAAAAAAGGTCCACTGTTGGAACAATCATTAGAAAATGGAAGAAGCTAAACATGACTGTCAATCTCAATTGGAGTGGACCCTCACGCAAGATATCACCTCGCGGGGTCTCAATGATCCTTAGAAAAGTGAGGAATAATCCCAGGACGACACGACAGGACCTGAAAAGAGCTGGGACCACTTTTCAAGGTTGGTAAGTAATCCAAGGTGACTGTAGGTAATATACGAAGAAGAAGTGTCTGCAAACCTGGTGAAGAACTACAGGAATTGTTTGACCTCTGTAATTGCAAACAAAGGCTACTGTACCAAATATTAACATTGGTTTTCTCAGGTGTTATACTTATTTGCATATTTGAAAAAATATATACATAAAAATATGTATGCGTGTATATAAAAATATAAACAAATAATATACAATAAAAGTACAATTAAAAACAGCGTGCAGCGCAAAAAAATATTTTTAAGATTGGAAATGCTCTAAAAAGCATTTTTAAAAATAGTTTTCAACCTGTATTTAAAATCATTCACACTTGGGGCTGACATCACCTGTTATAAACTTAATCCGTTTGTGTACAGCATAATAGCTAAAGGCTGCGTCACCATGTTTGCCTTGGGCTCTGCACTCCACAATTTGACCTGAGTCAGTCGATCTCAAAGCTCTATTTGGTTTGTAGTCCGTAATCATTTATTTCATGTATTCAGGATCTCAACCATTTTGTGATTTATAGACCAGTGGCAGAATTTAAAATCTATTCCAAAGATGAATGGAAGCCACTGAAAGGACTTCAGAATTTGCGTTACAATGAAGAAAATAAGTATTTGATCACCCTGCTATATTGCAAGTTCTCCCAGTTGGAAATAATGAAGGGGTCTGAAATTTTCATCGTAGGTGCATGTCCACTGTGAGAGAGGGAATCTACAAAGAAAGATCCAGAAATAACAATGTATGATTTAACAATTTATTTGTGTGATACAGCTGCAAATAAGTATTTGAACACCTGAGAAAATCAATGTTAACATATGGTACAGTAGCTTTTGTTTGAATTACAAAGGTCAAACGTTTCCTGTAGTTCTTCGCCAGGTTTGCACACACTGCAGGAGGGATTTTGGCCTACTCCTCCACACAGATCTACTCTATATCAGACAGGTTTCTGGGCTGTCACTGAGAAACACGGAGTTTCACCTCCCTACAAAGGTTTTCCATTGTGTTTAGGTCTGGAAACTGGCTAGGCCACGCCAGAACCTTGATATGCTTCTTACAGAACCACTCCTTGTTTTTTCTGGCTGTGTGCCTTGGGTCATTGTCATGTTGAAAGACCCAGCCATACATGGCGGGGTCATCCTCTCCTTAATAGAGTGCAGTCGTCCTGTCCCATGTGCAGAAAAACACGCCCACAGCATGATGCTACCACCCCCAGGCTTCACAGTAGGGATGGTGTTCTTGGGATGGAACTCATAATTCGTTTTCCTCCAAACACGGTTAGTGGAATTCTGGCCAAAAAGTTCAATTTTGGTCTCATCTGACGACAAAAATTTTTGCCATGACTCCTCTGTATCATCCAAATGGTCATTGGCAAATTTAAGACAGGCCTTGACATGTACTAGTTTAAGCAGGGGAACCTTCCGTGCTATGCATGATTTCAAACCATGACGTCTTAGTGTATTACCAACCTTGGAAACAGTGGTCTCAGCTCTTTTCAGGTCATTGACCAAGTCCTGTCGTGTAGTCCTGGACTGATTCCTCACCTTGCAAAGGATCTTTCAGACCCCACGAGATGATATCTTGCGTGGGGCTCCACTCGGATTGAGATTGACAGTCATGTTTAGCTTCGACCATTTTTGTATTATTGCTCCAACAGTGGACCTTTTTTCGCCAAGCTGCTTGGCAATTTCTCCGTAGCCCTTGCCAGCCGTGTGGAGTTCTACAATTTTATCTCTGGTGTCTTTGGAAAGCTCTTTGGTCTTGGTCATGTTACAAGTGTGAGTCTTACTGATTGTATGGGTGGACATGTCTTTATGCAGTGAACGACCTCACACAGGTGCATTTGATTCAGGATAATACATGCAGTGGAGGTGGACTTTTCAAGGTGGACTCAGAATTCTAGCTGATAGACAGGTGTTTAAATACTTATTTGCAGCTGTATCACACAAATCGTTAAAAAGAAATCTTTCATCATGATTTCTGGATTTTTCTTTTTAAATTAACTCTCTCACAGTGGATGTGCACCTACAATTAAAATTTCAGACCCCTCATGATTTCTAAGTGGGAGAACTTACAATATAGCAGGGTGTTCAAAAACTTATTTTCTTCACTGTATATGCTCTGAGCTCTTTCTTAGTTCTCATTAGAACCCAAGTTGCACCATTCTGAATGTGTTGCAGCTGTTTCATGTTCTTTTGGGGTAGTCCAGTCAGAAGACCATGATAGCAGTTAAATCTACTTGAGATATAAGCATGGATGATCTTTTCCTGTCTGCTTGACACATATAAGCCTTCACTCTAGATATGTTCTTCAGATGGTAAAAGGCAGGTATTGTGATTGATTTGATCTGACTCTTGAAACGTCAGAATCGATGAGAACATCAAGGTTTTGGACTTGTTCTTTGGTTCTTAAAGATAGTGAGTCTCAGTATTTACAAACAGCAATTTTCTTTTCTTTATTACCAAAAACAATTTTCTCAGTTTCGGTGAAGAAAAGTTTGCCTTATCCACTTATCTGGTTTCGACAGTGGCACAACACCTCAATTGAACTATAATGATCTGGAGCCCCTGCTGAATATAACTTTCATCTGGATAGCTATGATATGACATAACAGGAGGTTTAAATGTGTGGAAATTTAGTGAAAACTACAGAAAAAACAAAGGGAAGATATGCAGAGAGACTTGACTACAAAATTCCAGGTTCACATACATAAACAAGATATAGGAGGAATGATTCAACGAATGAACGTGCATGCAATGCGCACCAGATGGGGACATACAAAGGAAAGAAAATAGCCGACGGGGGTGCACTGGCCCGAGTCAATGTTTTGGATGTTAGCTGGAACCAAGAGCGTGAAAAAGAGCCAGGTGAGGAAAAGGATCACTGCTTTGTGTAGTTTCGAGTTTCGACCTAACTTTGTATTTGGTATCAAACCCAGGATATTCATTCCATTCTATTTTCCAAGCTGCTTATCCTCATAAGTGTCCCAGGAGTGCTGGAACCTATCCCAGCTAACTTTGGGCAAAGGTTGGACAACACATCTTAAGCTAAAAACAATTCCCATCTTTTGCACCGTCTCAGATATTATGTTTAAAATATACGTATAATGATTGTTTCAACCTTTGTTTGGTCAAAAAGCAACTAAAAGTTAATCACTTAACCTTTTGGATCATTTGAGACATAAAACAACCATATCATTCTTTTCAAACTGACTTGGCAGCAGATTTTTACGAGGAAAGGCATGACATTGATTTTACGATATAGACTTGAAAGATTCAAGCAGGGACTCTGTGTTTCAGAGTAGGAATTTAACACTAAATATTGCAGTCATTGGAATTCAGCTTGCAGTGCCTCTTAAGCAACTGCAGGGTTTGCTCATGCTCCACTAAGGATGCCAGAGAGTCCAACTGGGAGAGAGCCTCTTGAAAGTTAAAAATGTCCAAACAGGGGCTCTTCTAACACCCCACCGGTTTCATGGGGAAGCCAGGTTAACTAATCCACTGAGGCCAGCCTAACAAAAGACATTGGATTGCATTATTCCGAAATGTCATGTTTTGTCATAATGTCGCTTTCCACACTGAAAGTTTTGGTTTGCCAGTCAGACACATATCTGGTAGAGAGTATCCAATAAATCCCCACCACCTTTGATGGCCCCGGAACCAGCTCAGGGAAAGTGTCTATATATGAGCGTATAAATGTGTTAGGAGATCAGGAAATTGCAAATTTGGGGAAAAAAAATGAAAAAAATTTTAACAAACAATATTTGGTCAAAAACTCTACAGCCACCTCTCCAAATTGCTTCCATACTTCCGCGGGCATGTCATCAGGACCAACTGCCCTTCGATTTTTCATCATCTTTAATGCCTTTCTAACTTCCCTATTACTAATCATTGCCACTTCCTGGTCCTTCACACTTGCCTCCTTTCCTCTTCCTTCTCATTTTTTTCCATCAACTTCTCAAAGTATTTTTTCCATCAATTTCACACACTGGCACCAGTCAACACTTTTGTATCTCTAACTTTAACCATCTGCTGCATATCCTTCCCATCTGTATCACTGTCTGCCCAACCTGTAGGGATCCTTTTCTCCATCTTTCGTGTCCAACGTGGTGTACCTGTCACCATGTGCCTCTCGTTTATTTTTCACCACTTCTACCTTTGCCCTACGTCGTATATCAATGTATTACTTTCACCTCTCCCCCGGGGTCTCTTTCCGGTGAGACCTGCCTGGAACAACTCACCAGGGAGACGTCCGGTAGGCATCCAGATCATATGCCCCAGCCACCTCATCTGGCTCTTCTCAATGTGGAAGAATAGCGGCTCAACACTGAGCACCTCCTGGATGAATCCAAACGAATCTCACAGGGAGACCCGGACCGCATGGGGAGGAAACTTATTTCAGACGCTATTTTCAGAGATCCTGTTCTTTCGGTCACAACCCGCAGCTCGTGACCATAGGTCAGGGGAGGAACATAGACTGACCGGTCCATTGAGAGCTTTGTCTTTCAGCTTAGGTCCTTTTTTACCACATTACTGCCGACACTGCAACGATCCGCCTGTCGATCTCCCGTTCTATTCTTCCTGCAATGGTGAACAAGACCCCAAGACTGAGGACATTGGTTTCAGATTATGGAGGTGCTGATTTGCATCCCAGCGGCCTCACACTCTGCTGCAAAGCACTCAAGTAAGAGTTTTAGATCACAGCTTGATGAAGCCAACAGAACCACATCATCTGCAAAAAGCACAGATGCTATACTGAGCCCACCAAACGGGCTATACTGAGGCCACCAAACCGGACCACCTCTACGCCTCAAGTGTGCCTAGAAATTCTGTCCATAAAAGTTATGAACACAATCGATGACACCACCAATATAAAAGTGGACAAGATTGTGTAATATGGTCACCTAGAGCTGCAAGGAATACACAGTTTTCAATGTCCTCTCAGCATAATTCCCGCCATACATGCCGCATGTCTGTTTTTGCACAACAATGATAAAAGTCCTGTTTTTGTATGCATCCCTCCATTTAAAAACATCAAGCACTAACGATTTTCCTCATACTTTTGAGATTGCAGAGTGAATGCTGCAGGTGGCAGCTAGCATGGAGAGAATGTGTGGCACCAATGAGGAAATTCGAGGGTAATAGCCCTTTGATGTATTTTGAGAGCGAGAGCAAGAGCGAGAGAGATCATTTTGGGAAAATTTGGCATTAAAAGCTATGATATGAACTGAAAAAGTTTGCGGAGAAAATTAATGGACCCAACCCTAATCTTGTATTTCACATCACAATACAATATCACATGTTACAAGAAATAAAGGCAGTCATCTTTTCCGATATCGTGCAACCTTACATGTGATAGGGTAATTTTTTTTAGAGATATTTAACATTGCATGGAATACTTCCATTCAAATTTGTTTGACATTTGTATTGTTCTCAATGGTTTTTCCCTCATTGTGAATAGTGACAGATGATAACTTACAGTTTTCTCCAGGATATCTTCTGAGCTGTTGCAGCTATCGACACTGTGAACACCAAATGGATTGATGAAAGCACCTGCTCATCGACCCACACGTACAAACCCACATGTGCACACAACCATGCAGACATCTCTATGAACACACGTACACAAATTACCCAGGATCACTGTGAATGTGCTTGGCTCGCTTAGTCAGGTGGCCATTTTCCACATCATTCAGTCCATACTCCATTTTTATTGCTTGGTACACTAGAACCAAAATGATAAGGAAATCTTATTGGAAAAGCTAAATCTTATGTAATGAAATAAAGTATAGAAATATTTTTATAATACAGTAACTGGAATGTGGGACAGCATTGTCCAAACATTTTTTTTCCACATATAAAGACAGTTCACATAATTACAATCAAGCAAAATACAGTGAAATGGCGGAACTATCTTTATCCTACTTACCTTTCTCAACTTGAATTCGGAATGCTGTCTTGTTTCTCCGACCATACTCCACTCTACAGACACCAATTACCAAACAAGTCCATTAAATCAGCACCATAAGAATGAGACCCAAGCTCAAGTTAAAAATAAAATAAAAATAAAACATGACATTAACAATTAAATAATATTAAGTAGATTAAGTCTTAACATTACTGCCAGGAATGAATTCAAATTAACCACATACCCATAAAAACTACATTTTTCAACATCATTCTTCGTTTAGAGTTGGCTTCTCTTGGCTACTGGCATATATGTGAAAACCGCAGCGTGCAGCAGAAAGCCAAGCCAACTCATCTATTTCTAATGAAGGATGCCCATTTTGGTGCGCTTTCAAAATCATGTGCTATCATGTGCCATCACTGGGATGATTTCAGGAGCTTTCTGAGTACCCATGAGTACATTACCAACAACCAAGTCTGCCTGGATCGAGATGCATTAGCTCTTGAATATGTCAAAGTGGTTATTGCTGTTGTTGCTGCCTTTGGCTTGCACCTTGTTGCTCCATTTCATGCAAAGACATTTCAAGCAAAGCAACACATACAAGCCTTGCAGAATTCTATGCATCTCGCCACAGTGATCTCCAGAACACAGACGTTGATGAAAAATTCTTCTGTTTTCAGCAACGTACTTTCAGTGGAATTTTTTAGATTCTCTTTGATGTAGTCATGTCAAACTACAAGCTTGATGTAGTCAAATCTGTCCAAGAGAGGGCAACTACACATACCAAAGAATGTGTATCTTTAGCAAACAGAATTCTTCCCAAAATGACTGATGTCCTTGGCATTCAGAGGGGCAAATATGGAGGATATGAGAAAGAATATCCAGTGTATGTACAGGCCCAGAATATCGACAAGGCTCCTGTTCACAACTTGCAGTTGGAAAGACAGTGTGGAGATACAGATCAGCGGCTAAAGAAGAAGCCTAGTTTGGACACTGTATCTCGTGGCAATATACTAAACCTGACTAAAGACTTGCGACAAAAGGATGCTTCAAGTGATTTCTGTAAAATGGGCCCAGTGGTCAAGATTATGGATAGTATTACTGCAGACTGGAACAAACACCAGCAGGATCTTAGAGCTGCTGGTCTTATTAAGAAGGAAGCTAATCTGCTGCATGTTGAGAACAGAAAACTAAATATTTTGGAAAGACTGAAGGACCAAGGCTGACCATTCACAGCAGCTGAACATGTTGATGAGTACCTTCAGAATACAGCAGATAACCTAAAGACAAAGACTAAGAGAACGAAAGACGAAGTAACATATGCTAGAGATACCTCAGTGTCACTACCCAGAACAAGCCATGTCTTCAGGATGTTCAACACTGAAGGTGAAAACCAGAAGATGTCGACACCTGAACAGTTTGGTGACAATCTTAAGGTTCTGTTAGTTAAGACAAAAGACAGATCTACAGTTACGCTGTCAGACTTTTGTTTGGGCATGGAGCAACTCCCCTGACACTACATCCAATAGCTGTATGTGAATATTCTAACTAAATATTTTGGAAAGACTGAAGGACCAAGGCTGACCATTCACAGCAGCTGAACATGTTGATGAGTACCTTCAGAATACAGCAGATAACCTAAAGACAAAGACTAAGAGAACGAAAGACGAAGTAACATATGCTAGAGATACCTCAGTGTCACTACCCAGAACAAGCCATGTCTTCAGGATGTTCAACACTGAAGGTGAAAACCAGAAGATGTCGACACCTGAACAGTTTGGTGACAATCTTAAGGTTCTGTTAGTTAAGACAAAAGACAGATCTACAGTTACGCTGTCAGACTTTTGTTTGGGCATGGAGCAACTCCCCTGACACTACATCCAATAGCTGTATGTGAATAGTCTGACATGTGTCAGACATACAAGGATGCATACTGAATATTTCTGCAAAATTATGATTTTAAGGATATAGTCATGTCTTTCATAAAATGAAAGTAGCCACAAGAAGCAAAATCACAGAGAGAAATAACATTTAGATATCTTCTTTATGTACAATAAAGGTTTATTTAAACTCATTCCCGGGTGTTTTCCTCCAAAAAGCCATTTATAGCCTTCCCCGAATTACAGTATACTATATATAATACACCAAAAGAAATACATTGACGGCTGGGTGAGTGGCCCACGTGACTGAAATAATCAAGATGGCTGTGGAAGAAATGCAGATGTAACATAACTAAGTTCTGTACATTAGTCACCCGATTGAAAAAATAAATACAACTAATACCATTTGCAGGATGCATTGATCGAAGATCAAAGGATTTTGGACTCTAACTCGCTCCCGAGGCCATGCCATCACTGCTACGCCTGTTAATGCGTCTTTTTGCAATCGATAAAGTGAGATGCACTCCTTGTTCCAACCTCCATCCCCCCACTCGGAATTGGTAGGTCGATCTCTGCCTGTGTGTGAGGGAGCACGATTTTTTATTCATTATTTTTTTTAACACTATGGATGAGGAGGACCTTTGTAGGAAGGAACAGGACCGAAATGCACTCCCACGTCAGCCTCTATACGGCACACAAAGTTTCTGGGAGTCGTGAAGACCAATCTCCACAGCAGTCTTCAAATCAGTACTGTGTTCCTCGATCACAGTCTGGTTTGGTGCTGCTATAAAAAAAGACAAACTCCAACTGCAATGGACAAACAAAACTGCTGAAAAGCTTTTGGTACCACTCTACCAACCCTCAAGGACTTAGACGCTGCCATAACTATGGACAAGCCCATGAAAAATCCTCTTGGGACCTTCCACATCCTGGTCAAGAGGTCTTCTAACTCATTCTCTTGAGTAGGCACAACCAAACAATCCAAACTAAAACTAGCACACAATCCAACAGCTTCTTCCCGATTGCAATTAATTTCTTAAGCAGCTAACTTACAATTCCACTGCAATATGCTCCCAATTTTCTGTCTCGAGTTTGCCGTCACATTTCTGTCAGCCTATACTCTAATTGATTTATATATTTTAAATCAGAAGTTATTCACAAGTTCCTTGATTAGGATTTTGACTAAGTACTGTGGCAATTACCAGATTCAATTAATTAATTTGGAATGGATGAAGAACTGTGGAAACTACAGAGGAATAAAGATGATGAGCCACACAATGAAGTTATGGGAAAGAGTAGTGGAGGCTAGACTCAGGACAGAAGTAAGTATCTGGGAGTAACAGTATGGTTTCATGCCTAGAAAGAGTACCACAGATGCACTATTGGCCTTGATGATGCTCGTGGAAAAGTACAGAGAAGGTTAGAAGGAGCTACATTGTGTCTTTGTAGACCTAGAGAAAGCCAATGACAGAGTACCAAGAGAGGAACGATGACACTGCATGCGCAAATCTGGTGTGGCGGAGAAATATGTTTCAATAGTACAGGACGTATGAGGGTAGCAGAACAGTGAGATGTGTCGTTGGTGTGTCAGAAGAATTTAGGGTGGAGGTGGGACTGCACCAAGGTTCCGCGCTGAGCCCCTCATGTTTGCGATAGTAATCGATAGGCTGACAGACGAGGTTAGACTGGATTCCCCTTGGACCATGATATTCGCAGATGATATTGTGATCTGCAGTGAAAGCAGGGAACAGGCGGAGGAACAGTTAGAAAGCTGGATATACGCACTGGAAAGGAGAGGAATGAATATTAGCCGGAAGTAAAACTGAATATATGTGCGTGAAAGAGAGGGGCGAAGGAGGAAGAGTGAAGCTCCAGGGAGAACAGATAGCGAAGGTGGACGACTTCAAATACTTGGGGTCAACAAAACAGAGCAATGGTGAGTGTGGTAAGGAAGTGAAGAACAGTGGAACAGTTGGAGGAAGGTGTCTGGTGTGTTATGTGACAGAAGAGTCTCTGCTAGGATGAAGGGCAAAGTTTACAAAACAGTGGTTAGGCAGGCCATGATGTACAGATTAGAGATGGTGGCACTGAAGAAACAACAGGAAGCAGAACTGGAGGTAGCAGAAATGAAGATGTTGAGGTTCTCGCTCGGAGTGAGCAGGTTGGATAGGATTCGAAATGAGCTCATTAGAGAGACAGTCAAAGTTGGATGTTTTGGAGACAAGATTCGAGAGAGCAGACTTCGATGGTTTGGAGATGTTCAGAGGTGACAGAGTGAGTATATTGGTGGAAGGGTGCTGAGAATCGAACTGCCAGGCAAAAGAGCGAGAGGAAGACGAAAGAAAAGGTTGATGGATGTTGTTGAGGGAGGAGATGAGGACAGTGGGTGTTAGAGGAGGATGCAAGAGATAGGCTTAAATGGACAAAGATGACACGCTGTGGCGACCCCTAACGGGACAAGCCAAAAGAAAAAGAAGAAAGAAGGATGAAGTTGCTCGGAGATATGCCTGCATCGCTTTCAGTTTGAGATGATTTTTAGATTACGTGTTGTAAATCAAATTTTTAATTTATGAGGCACCAGGTCAGTTTTCTGTGTGGAACACTTTGGAAAATTGACAAAAAAAAACTATCAACTGTTGATCAATTTCATAAACCGTGAGGTTTTCTACAAAGAAAATCAAATTTACATTCTCAGTTCCGGCAGCTTGTCGACTCTACAGACAGGGTTCGTACACTTCCAGAGAATCAAAATTCCATTACTTTCGAGGTACTCAATACAAATATCCATGACTAATATTGGATTGACTGATTGTGGTAGACAGTGATATTTCAGATATATGATCGTGTGTTGTGTTTGAATATGTGCCAAAGCTTACCAATGTAGTACGCGCATCATGACTGTGAAATTTATGGTTATTAAAAATATAAAGTATAATTATATGGTTAACATATATTTTCATCTATATAAAGATAACTTGCGCTCGAAAATTGACGTTCCATACACTAGTGGTCAGAGAATGGGGTTCAACCCACTCTTCATGTGGCCTATGGTTGAAGGACTAGCGCCTTCACCACAAAGCCATGATCAGCTCCGTATAATTTTTAACTTGGCCAAAAATAAAAAAGTATTTGTTTGCTGTTACCCTTCCCACCAATCAAAATCATAGCTACCCAAAGTATTTTATTGATGCATTTGAGGAAGTCTTTATTTTTTATTTAACTGGAACTCTGTGGTGTTTATCCAATACAATAAAGGAAGACTGCATTAGGTGTATGCTTAGAAGTTCATGTCCTCAAAAAACACATTTGTTAATTTTACAAATGTTTCTTTTTATTTTGGAAAACAATTCTTAGACAATAAGGGTACTTGTTTCAATTACATCAGGAAGTGACCAACTGTTCTTCACGGCCTGTAGCTTTCTCGTCCAGTTCTTAGTTTCATGAACAGCTGCTCTTTTTTTTGTTTAGCTGAAGTTTCCAGTCGACTGGGAACAGTTGCAGTAGCGCCGGTCGCCATGGCAAATTCATTTTCCCCAGAGTCAGCTCTCCCACAGAAGAAGTTGGAAATTGTCAAATTCTCTGTCTAATCCTTCATTTTCCTAGACGTTGTGATGTGCTTGGACGACCCAAGCCAAATATTTTTTTATTTACCGGACTTTCCAAGACCTGGAAAAGTCAACGTTTCTTCCAATGATATACCCGAAATTCCCTGACCCATACAAACCCTGTACAGACAAAAAATGGATGCATGTAGTGAATTTTATAGTTTTAACGAGAAGATAAGACAACTGATTTGGGAAGCCAAGTTGTGACAAAAAAAGAGGGTCGTGAGCATGGGGTGGCCAGACGCGTAGTGGGATCGCTGTTCTCTTTAATTTCACCCAAACATGCAGAAGTATGTATTTTTAGAAGACTTCAAGGTTGCACTTACAAGTGTTGACCAAGGTCCAGGCAGATGGGTCAAGCTTTCGGGTTCAGCCTGAAGGAACAGATGCTTGTCCGTTCAGGCTGCTCTTTGACAGCTCTGCCTCACCTCGGTTAGGGTGAGACCATGCAGCTTATTCGGGGAGGTATGGGTGGACCTCACCAGACCCAAAAACGCTGGGATCCGCAAGGAGGAGCGCGTCAGACAGAGCAGTCGTGGCTATACCCTCTTGTCGGTAGATTGCGAGAGGCTGGCTGCTTGAAAAGTAGATATTGGGGTAAAAAAAAAAGTCTGGGCAGCCCTGATAAATTACAGTGGTACCTCCACTTACCAACATCTGTAGTGAAGAAAAATTCAGGTTAGGAAACACCTCCTCACAAAAATATTGTCTCTAGTTACGAAGGGAAAGAAATGGTCATTGGATTCCCCAAATTCCACGGAAGGTAAATATCCTGTATCCTGGCTTGTGTGCCACGATAGAGCTGTTTTCCCATTGACTATCGCCATGGCATCTTCCTGGCATTCCAATGGGTAGGAGGGACATCAATCTTTACCCATGATGCACATGCTGTATCCTGGTTTGTGTGCCGTGATAGAGTTGTTCTCCCAAATCATCGCAGCGTTATCATAAGCTAATAGATGTTGGTAAATTACAACTTTTTTGTTTGTGTTTTGTGAGTTTATTCATCTTTCTTCCCCATGGGCCCGTGAGTTTGTTTGACTTTAAGAAAAAAAAAAACGTTGACTACAAGGGCTAGTTGTGCAGCCTCTTTGAAGAGTGTCATCACTACTGCCAAAGAAATGGGGAAACCTTGAAGGAACGTGGCAGTTCAAAGTGGTTGAAACAAATGTGAGATTGTGGAGGATGATGAAAGAGAAAATAATGCGTCATAAAGCACATGGAAGAGTTATGGAATGTGGGAGGGTTGCGCAGTTCACAGAGATGGAGGAGCTGCTACAGATTGTAGCCGAACAGAGGGGCAAGAAGCTGGGCAATTAGCACTGTGGCGGTTCGGCGACAATAATGAGGAATATAAAGGGAATGAAGACTCTTGGAATTCAAAAAATGTTTTCTCACAGATGGCACAGAGGATGAAATGCTGTGGGGAGGAAGATGGGATCACTGTTCATGAACCAGAACTGAACTAAGACATAAATGATGAGTTCCACAGCGATGCAGGAAAGGTAGCTACGATGGCTCTTTTTCAGATTAGAGATGAGTCAGATAATTCTTTTGAAGGCTTGGCCAAGGATGTGTAATATAATGGATAAACTGCACTTTGCACAAATGTTTTATGCACAAATATTTAATGCAAAAAAAAAGTTTCTGCACAAAGTTTAACTTTAAGTGCCACTGAAAAATAGCAGGGCGGCTGGGGGCTGCAAGCATGATCAAGATGGATAGCGCTTACACATTGAGTACTATGTCGATTGGTTGAAGCCAGTTGGCCGCCATCAAAACGCGGAAAGGACATGGTTTACAGGTTGGATTATGGTGGCATTTTTCCCCTCAAAGTTTGCCATGTAGAATTAAAACTGGTCGTGTGAGCTTGACATGTTTTCAGTTCTGGTAACATGAAGTAACAAAAGATTTTTAATTCGACTTGGTAACCCAAAAAAGGCTAAGTCCAAAGGAAAGACATATAACACCGTGACTACCAAGTAACCTTGTATATTACCTAGGGCTCGATTTCCGTGACGTTAAGTTTTCCCAAAATATGTTGTGAAGCACTACCATCATAACATAGCAAAAACTAAGCATTTTTTGGTCATAAAAACATAAAATGTTAAGTCAATCAGTTAGTTGGTTCCTTATTTTTGGAAATAAGGACTCACAATGGGCAAATACAAGTTAAAAGCATTGTTCATATGTTGTCTCTGAGACATCTTATCTCAGAGAGAAAATTTAAACTCGCATTTGAAAATCAAATTCAATTTGCAGAGTTCTGTATTATGAAATTCATTAAAAAAAAAAAAAAAAAAAAAAACTTTTCTTGCTTATCCATTGAATAAGTATGGGAAAATATTTACATCGCTTTTTCGCGAAAAACCGTCGGCCTATAAAAGGTGAAGCAGAGAGTGAACAGTGAACAACAACCGTAAACAAAACTTCGTTCAAGTGAATTAAGCTCAGAAAATAAAAAACCCTTTACACACAAACGTTAAAAGTGTCACAGTAAACCTTTTTAACTTACCCGTGGAATTTTTTTCTCACAGCCACGAAACCTGCGATTAAAGCAGTTAGTTGCTGCACAGGTCGGCATGGTTGTTTTGGGAGTATCAAAATGGCGGATGCCGAATTCAGTTTTGGTGCCCAATGAGCCATCCAGTCTTTTTTTTTTTTTTTTTTTTTTTTTTTTTTTTAAGATCAGTGGGCAACGTAGAGCAGACCCTCCCACCCCACGCCATCTTAAGTAGCGCACGAGAGGCTGGCTGCTTGAAAAGTAGATCTTGGGATAAAAAAGTCTGGGCACCCCTGCCATAGTCGAATCCAATGGTCCAAATAAGCGAATGTTATTTCCAGCAGATATTCCGGAAATGTCAAAAAGGCAGTGTGGCATCCGTGTACATGTGTACTTGTCCGGAAGCATCAGTGTTGATAAAAAGCTCCGTCGACAGCCATCCTCGTCCTTAAAGGAATATTATCGAAAACCATGTCTGACGATGTAATCCTTCTCTCAGAACGTAACAAAAGATCCGCGTCATGTACGTAATTTAGGGGTTCTCAATATGTGGATGTGTGTGGGACGCCGTTAGAGGTGGCGCGGGCCGCCATTTCCCCCGACGCGGAGGTGGGTCAGGTGGGGAGGTGGTTGGCCGCGAGTGGCTGCACCTGGGGCAGGTAGGAGAAAGGAGCTTACCCCCACCGGCCACCGGTGTATGGACACCCCTGACATATTTACTTCGCCAGGCATGGGTCCTCCTGAGTATGCTACATACACAAGACTTGTAGAAAGGGTTAGGAAATAAAACCATTATGGATCATTTTTAAAACTTCATCGGGTTCCTCGTCTGTCTGTCGGGGTGTCTGTTGTTACGTAGAAGTGATCAGCATAACGTCTAAACATGGCTCGAAACGATATGATAAAATGGGCCCCGGTCGCTTCACTCGCTTCAAAAAGAGCTTCAGTCTCAGAAGGGGCATCAGAAAATTCTGAAAATCGCTCCTGTTCATCTGCCATTGCATTTGGCACCACGTGATTTCTATGGCGACTGCCCCAGTGTGACATCTGCAAATAACGTCACAGACAATGTGGACACTGGGATGTCGAGTCATACTTTCACTACTTTGCGCTTTAATAAAACACTCCCAGCTCACTTTTTCCGACTTGTATTATCAAAGTGATATCATATGTAGTTTTCATAATAATAATTTTAAAATGTATATTTTGGTGTCAGACAGAAGTATCTGCAAGCAACAGTATGATTTCATGCCTAGAAAGAGTACCACAGATGCATTATTTGCCTTGAGGATGCTCGTGGAAAAGTACAGAGAAGGTCAGAAGGCGCTACATTGTGTCTTTGTAGACCTAGAGAAAGCCTATGACAGAGTAACAAGAGAGGAACTGTGGTACTGCATGGGCAAGTCTGGTGTGGCGGAGAACTATGTTAGAATAGTACAGGACTTGTACGAGGGCAGCAGAACAGCAGTGAGATGTGCTGTAGGTGTGTCACAAGAATTTAAGGTGGAGGTGGGACTGGAAGCAGGCGGAGAAACATTTAGAAAGATGGAGGATGTATAAAGAATATTATTAATGATTGCTGTACGGACAATTTTTTGAAAAACATAAAATAATAAATACAAGTGGAAACCTAGCAAAACAGAAATATAGATGATTCCCAATATTTTGAGAATATGGATAGCAGCAAATTGGTGGTACGTGGTAAAAAGGTTTCCCTGACTTTTTAGGTCATTTTTGGGGGTGTGCGCATTAGACACGAGAAATTACGGAACATGTAATTATGCACTTCTACTTACAAAAAAACATAATATTTTGAAACGACTTCCGGGACGGATTATTTTCGTAAATCGAGGTACCACTTCTATCGGGTTTTAGATAACGAGAACATTTTTCCTTTAATGTTGACAAGTCCCACAGTCCAACTGCTCGTGTTATGTGGGCATAGATTGTTGCGATTATCTCATTGTTTGCAATAACATTTTTATTTTCTTCTCTTTGTTGGCACAATGAACAAAGATTCAACAGGCATTCAGTCACAAGTGATGGTAATTCTACTGTTCAAAATATTATATAGGGTTCCCTTGCTACTTCACTTTTTGCGGCTTCAGATGTTCTCAGACATCCTCGTTGGTAATCCAGTTCATGTTAAGAGTGCCACAACAAATGCACTGTCTCCTTGTCCTTGCATTCCCATGGTAACACGGGGTGAATGCCGAACTGACATCTTCATGTTTCATTTGCTACAGTACTTTCTTACTCTTGAAATTTAGCATTTTCTACTTTATTCTACTTTATACTAGTATTCTAAAATTGTACTCTTGAGTACAATATTTGGCTACTCAAGCCATCACTGGTTATTAGACTGGTGTATGACATGCTTGTTGAGAAACTGCCAGAATTGGAACAAAAACGGCCAATTGTCAGTCACTATGTGCTGGCCCTTACCTGTACTGTTTTTGAAGTTCTAGAGCTATAGTGCATACATCCACTTCACTACAGCTGGAAGCCAAATACTGAAAAACAACAAAATAATGCAACAATTATTAGGGTTATGCATCGGTGTATCCCAATCCAATCTTTGATATTGATATGTGATCTCAGCAAAAAAACAAGTATCTGACTGGATAGGATGTGCAATCTCAAACTTTACCACTTTCTCCAAGAAATCCGTTCCATGCTCCATTTCAACACTTTGGCTGGCATCCAGAGCCCATGTGATCACGAGAGGTTATTAGGTTTTAGCAAAGGGTAAGAGTTGCTTGCGTGACTCCATTTAAAAGGTTCTTTCCCACAGGAAACTTTGCAGGAACTTCCCTATCTACCATCAAAGCCTGCACACTATTCCCACATGGAAAAAAAAAAAAAATACCAGGATATGGACGGTTCCCCCTGGATTATTTCATTTACCCTGATGGGTATAGTATTCCGATGATGACCAGGAACTCTTTGAATGCGTGGGCCGTGATGAATGCTGATTAGTTAACTTTACACAAACTGGCATTATGTGAAGTAGCGGAAGACTAGAAATAAGGGAGCAGTCATGCAGCGTGACAGGGAAGCCCCAACGCCAAGCAGCCATATGGGGAACGAGGGGGGGCCTCAGGAACACCACCAATAGGCAAGTGAACCCTCGCATCCCAAGTGGCCAATGAGCCAGTGTTCAGGCTGCCAGGTACTGCTGCCGAACAGCCATAGACCCACCGCTCCGCAAGAGATGAGTGTATATGGTGCATTCAAAGTAAGGGGAAGAGTGTGTGAAATCCATTAAAATCCTGGGGGCCAGGCTGGGCAGGATCCTGGACCAGGGAACAACACTGAAGTATTGAAAATCAGTCTGACACCCGCACTCCCCGACTCCACACTACCCCCTCGAACCAATTAAATAATGGACCTTTCTGAGCTGTCAATCACTCGTCAATAATAGCCAATCAGATAGCCACCTTATCTTAACCTCTAGTTTGACACGCCCCTGCCGCCATGTTGTCCCACAAGCAATACTCGGTCAGTAGCGTGCACTTGGAAAAGTTAATGTTTCAAAGAAGTGCTTTATACATTGCAGGAGAATAACTTTTACTTTGTTAGTGTATCACAAACCTGTTGAATGAAGTGTGTAATGTTTTATTCCGAAGAGTCGAGTTAGTTAGACTAAATGCGCGATGTCGTGCAAGAGAAATGTCTATTTACCCATTTGTATCTCATCGGACTTTTAAGACAGCGCACTGGGTTCGATTACGAGCCAAGTCAAATGAATACACCCACTAACTTATAAAGACTACAATGATATTACTCGTGATCTTTCCATGTAAAAAGTACTCACGCTGTTTTACATGGGCACTATTTTATCCTGTTGGATTTCAATATGAAGTTTGTGAGGCGTCAAACTTTTTTGCATCGATCGCCAACATTTCGGTGTAACTCTGACATAGCGTCCTGCTCAGTCCAAAATCTTAATTCCGTGTACATATCCTTCCCTGAAATAGTTGAGACCTCTTTGTAGAACTCTCTTGGACAAGTCTGACGCATTTGACAAAAAACATACCCCAATATTATCGGGAATACGCAATAGAGAATAGACTGTTCAATCGCCATTTTGAAAGCTTGTGGGACATGGCTAAGGGGGCGCAGCTTAACATCAACATTGGAAAGGTCCACTAGAGGGGGAAATAAAGAAAAATTACAATTACTAGTGTTAGAGTGTGCAGCGTGAGTGAATAAGAGGCATAGCTCGTGCATTTTAGGTTCATCAGGCAGGACAGCCACACAGAGAGGGTCGCCACATCTTGGTCCACAGCACTGATACTGGGAACCTCCCCATATTCCAGCTATCACCCATTCCGCCCGCCCACACTCCCCAAGTGTGGGAGGTAGAATATTTTAGGAATAATATAATTCCAACATACCTGCTCCAATCTCTGTCGAAGCCGAGCATCCACGCAGCCAACACCTCGGTTCTTCATGTCCATTTCATTTATTATGTCTAATGAATCTTTCAAGAGAGAAAAATGGGGAGGGGGGGGGGTGTTAAAATTGCCAATACATCTAGTTTCTTTCCTGTAACTCAGTACTTCTCAAAAGGCGGGAGTCGCGTTGTGATGCTTGAGGAGGATAGGGGTGCGGGGGAGCAATGTGTGAGACGCTGAAGAACATTATTTGCATCATGTGAGACTCTGATTTGATGTGTATCAATTTTCAGGGAAATTGATGCGCTTTGTATTGCAATTTTTTTGGTAAGTTCATTTTAGTTGCTGCAGCCACATTAAGGCAAGGTAAGTTGATTTTAGTTGCTTCAGGCATACCGAAGGGCGTTCAATTTGCCTATTCAGAATGATCAAATGATAATTTGCTCTCTCAGGTGGATCAAATTACCAAATACCTGGAGAATAATAAAAGGCGGTGTTACATATTTGTGGCATCCAGCCACAGATTTTGATCGCCAATAATAGGTTTTGCCATTTGCTTCACAGAAATGTGAAAATGTGGTACTTCAGTGAGTCTGCTCATTGATGCCACCACTTTTCTCTCTCATAGGACACTGGCAAATATCAGTGCAGTGTCTGGAGTGACGCGAATTCCCCATCAATTTGTCGTGGTGAAAAAGATGAGTCGAAAGGTAAAGCTCTAAATTTACTGGTCAATCTATTTTCCTACCCTCAACGACTCTAGCAAGCAGTAGATCCTGACCTAAATAGCAAGATCATGCATGGAAGCTGCTGAAATAAGTTTGGTTCGCTGGGTATTATTCGGCCCCTTTCCTTTCAGTGTAGCAAACTCACTCCAGAAGTTCAGTAAGGATCTCTGAATGATTCAATGTTGACTGACGATGATAAATAGTATCCACCTGTGTGTAATCAGGTCTCCGTATAAATGCGCCAGCTCTGTGATAGTCTCAGGGTTCTGTTTAGAGAGCAGAGAGCATCATGAAAACCAAGGAACAGACCAGGCAGGTCTGAGACACTGTTGTGGAAAAGTTTAAAGGTGGATTTGGACACGAAAAGATTTCCCAAGCTTTAAACATCTCAAGGAGCACTGAATAGCAATCATATTGAAATGGAAGGAGTATCAGACCATTGCAAGTCTACCAAGACCCGGCCGTCCCTAAAAACTTTCACCTTGAACAATAGATATCCATAAAAAGACTAATTTAAAGTTTGCCACAAGCCACCTGGGAGACACACCAAACATGTGAAAGAAGGTGCTATGGTCAGATGAAACCAAAATCAAACTTTTTGGCCACAATGTAAAACAAATGTTTGGCGTAAAAGCAACACACTTATCACCCCGAACACACCATCCCCACTGTCAAACATGGTGGCAGCTTCATGGTTTGGGCCTGCTTTTCTTCATCAAGGACAGGGAAGATGGTTAAAATTGATGGGAAAATGAATGGAGCCAAATACATGACCATTCTGGAAGAAAACCTGTTGGCGTACGCAAAAGACCAGAGACTGGACAGAGATTCATCTTCTAACAGGAGAATGATACAAAACATAAAGCCAAATCTACAATGGAAAGGTTCACAAATAAATGTATCCAGGTGTTGGAATGGCCAAGTCAAATTCCAGACCTGTATTCAATCGAGAATCTGTGGGCAGAGCTGAAGGCTGTTGTTCACAACAGCTCTCTATCCAACCTCACTGAGCTTGAGTTGTTTTGCAAGGAAGAATGCCAAGAATTTCAGTCTCTCAATGTGCAAAACCGATAGTGACATACTCCAAGCGACTTGCAGCTGTAATTGCAGAAAAAGGTGGCGCTACAAAGCATTAATGCAAGGGGGCCGAATAATATTGCACGCCCCACTTTTCAGGTTTTTATTTGTTAAAAATGTTTAAAATATCAAATAAATTCCGTTCCACTTCACGATTGTATCCCACTTGTTCTTGATTATTGACAAAAAAAATTTCATGTTTTTATGTTTGAAGCCTGAAATGTGGCAAAAGGTTGAAAAGGTCAAGGGGGCCAAATACTTTCACAAGGCACTGTCGTTTTGATGTCACACACCTTCCAGTTTAGAGAACAGGTGCCATTTTGTATGGCTGAATTCGAGTCAACAAACCATAACTAAGTAGCAATCAGTTCAGAAAGGCATATGAATAGGGGTGCACTGCTATGTTATAGGTTGCTCACACGAAAGTTGGCGTTGGAAAGAGTCTTTCTTTCGACTGCCAGTTGTGATCAAGAACCAGTGCGAGAAAAATTAGCAGTTATCAAGAGAACGGCGACAAATGTGGCTGTCTCATATCAGCAGAGAAGATCTAACAGCCAAATCATTCCCTTATGTCAGTTTGCTCGGGGTATTTTGTTTTGGTAGGTATTATATACCTTTTAGAATTTCACACTTACTTAGCAACAAGTTCTGTGAAGAAGTATAGTTTAGGGCCAAGGGCCTACATAATACTTGTGTGTGAATGCAATGCATGTCTTTCAAATTCTGCATTTTCTGTCAGCCGACAAAAGCAACAAAAACTGAATGGAATCCCGCCCCACTGTACTCTATATTGAATCCGTCTTAATCTTTATTTCACTGTGTCACATTCGGCTTGCACTTGATTTTCTCATCCACCACAAAGTGATTGTCATGTGCACATTTGCAAAAATGAAAATCATGAGCTACACTTCTTTCGTTGGTATAATCAACAATTTAACACAACACTGACTGTAATCACGCGAATGAATTCTTTCAACTCTCAAAAATCACTAAAAGATGAAGTGGCCTCAGCCTACATATTTAAATTGCATTGTGCGGTACACTAACCTTAGCAGTGTGGAAACACAGGTTGCTGACAATGGATACCGCCACATCACAAGCCCAGCCATGATGAATTGGTTGTTGGCCTCCAGACCTTTGTAATGTACCTTTCCGACTGGCGATCATAAGCTCCGCCCCCTTTACTACAGATCCCATGTCCCACAAGCTTCCAAAACAGGGACTAAACATAACAGCTTTGAGGTCGATTCTCTATCGCATATTCAAGATAATATTGCCGTGTGGTTTTTGTGGGGGGAAATGGAGACTGAATAGAATATGTTTGAAGTCCCTTCTCTATCACGTATTCAAGATAATAATGCTGTCTCCCCCCCCCCACCCCCTCCCTAATGCGTCAGACTTGTCCAAGAGAATTCTACAGAGAGGTTTCAACTATTTTACACAAGGATATGTACACGGAATTCTGATTTTGGACAAAGCAGGACGCAATGTCGGAGTTACAGTGAAATGCTGGCGATCGATGCAAAAAAGTTTGACGCCTCACAAACTTCATATTGAAATCCAACAGGATAAAATGGTGGAATCGTACAGCACATGTAAAGCAGGGTGAGTACTTCTTACTTGGAAAGATCATGACTAATATCATTGTAGTCTTTATAAGTGAGTTAGGTTTGATTTTCTACAAGTGCATTTAAACAATGGTGATTAACTCAGTCAGAACCGTAGTCACCACATGAAAAAATTTGACTTGAATCGTAATCGAACCCAGTGCTCTGTCTTAAAAGTCTGATGTGATACAAAAAGGCAAAGAGACATTCCTCTTGCAGGATATCTCGCATTTACATATCACTAACTCGACTCTTTGGCATAAAACTAGATTCAGCTGGTCAGTGATACACTAATAAAGTGAAAGTTGTTCTCCTGCGATGTGTGAAGCACTTATAATAATTAAATCAAAATCAGAGATAATACTTCTCCCTCACTTACCGTCGAACATACAGCCTTGTGTTTGTTGATATTGTCCAAATTTAGTTTTATGTGTGGTCTTCCACAAGTCTTAATCCATCGTAGACACTTCGTCAACTGTGTTTTAGGCTTTGGAAAATGAATCAACCGGACCCCTTGTAACCTAGCAGAATATATTTAATCAGAATTTCATCTTCCCCAAGCGCATCTGAGGACCATTTTCTTCAAAACATTAACTTTTTCGAGTGTACTCTACTGACGAGTAATGTTTGTGGGACAACATGGCGGCAGGGGTGTGTCAAGCCAGAGGTTAGGACAAGGTGGCTATCTGATTGGCTAATATTGTACGAGTGATTGACAGGTTGGAAAGGTCTATTCTTTAGTTGCTCCATGTTATAGGCGCTTGTCGAGAAGAGGAGATAGTTGACAATGTCTGGACAGGTTACAGATGCCCACGGTTCGAAATTCTTGCTTCATTTGTGTTTCTCCAAGGCATATGGGTCGATATTATCAAAGCACACTTGTTGTCATAATGGTTTCTTCAAATATCTCTTTCCAAAACTTTTTAGCCATCATGCGTCACTTTTAACAGTTGTACGAACATTTGTGTAACTCCAGTCAGTATCCAAACGCAATAGAGTGAACGGCGCATCAGTAGTGAACGCATCCAACATGGCTGCGTGCCCGGATGAGGTCGCGTGGTCAAAATCTATACACTTCATGATAGAAGAGGAAACCCAGCCACAAATGGTGAAATGAAGAAGTTTCTTGGGACTAATTTCGTCACGTTTGACCTCATATACCCAAGCTCATAGGAAGGGCTGCACCTTGATTTGATAGCAAATGCCATGCTCCTGAACAGATTTGAGCAGATTTTGTGATACATTCATGCAGAGGATGACTATTCCATATGATTATTTACAGTGTGTGTGTTTTCCTGTACGGGAAGAAAAAAAGGTGAAAGAAAATATTTGAGAAGCACTGGTTTAAGTTTTAAAATGCACGTGTTGTAGATTGAGAGCTCTCTAAGTAAAAAATAGAAACAAAAAGTCGTTGTCACACCAAAACTTACAAAAAACGGATGGCTTAAACGCCTTTCAAGGATGTATATATCTGTTATTAATGTACCCCCTCACCTTTACAATTCGAATCTTGGAAATTCCTGTTACGAAAATACAAAGGAAAGACTATACCCCGGTCGTCGTCGTCGTCTTCTTCTTCTTCTTCTTCTTCTTCTTCTTCTTCTTCTTCTTCTTCTTCTTGTTCTTCTCTTCTTCGACGTGGAATAAAAAAATTAGATGGCGCACCGATCCCTTTCACGTGTTAATTCAGCTTCGTTTTCCGGTCAGGGCAAAACACTTCTTTGGGTACTATTTCACGTGAAAGTTGGCATCCTAACAATCGTACATTGTGGAACATTATAACGTTTAATTTAATTGGAATAAGTTAGGTTGAGCTTTTTTGGTGTGAATATGGTTAATTCTTGTTGTGCTCTTGTGTTGGCTGTCGAAACCGTGCATGCGGTTGCAAAAAAGTAACGTTTCACAGGTAACGGTGTTTCAGTTTAACCTTCATAATTAATTATTATAATTATGAATGTGGAAAATATATAATTACAATTTCTATTAATGTGTTTGGAGTATTACATCTAGGTGTATTAGAGGCTTCTATCCCAAATATATTTCAGTATCACAGGCGTATATCACAGCTTCATCACAATTATTTTGTATCACGATCATCACAATCGCAGTTTATCACTATTATTATGTATTGCAGGTTGTATACAGTACTGTTGGATATAAATGTTACTGTGGTGTTTACATAACTCACCCGCGGGACCTCGATTTGGGGTGCGGGGTTCCGCACGGACTGTTTTTGTTGTTGCGCTGCCGGAGTAAAGGTTAACAGAGTTCCCGCCGTTATGCGAGTAGTGTTTTGATGTCGAACAAAAAGCAAGTTGTGTTGCTGTGTCCGACACTCCGCCTCCGACTCCTTTTCTCCGGCGCTACATTACAAACTTATCTCGATATGTGTATAAATTAGTCGGAAGTGTACACTAAAGCTTACGTTTCAAGTTCAGAGAGAAAGATACCAGTTGTTTGCGGAAGTGACGCCACGAATCATGTATTTTTTCTCACTGGTGGGCAAAACCAAAAATGGCGAGTATCAACAAAGCGAATTACTGTCGCATGAAATCTCAACAATGCTCCGAATGTACGATGTCCACTTTTTAAAATAATCCTGTATCACCAGCACTATTAGTTTCTGCATTCAGTTTCGTTCAGCGGTCCCATAATGTCCAGGGCGATCCGTTCCATTGCCGTTCACACTCAGACTGATCCCATTGGAGCTTGTGGTCTTTTATGGGAGCGGGCTCCGGATGCAGAGCTGGTGTACGTTTGGCACCAGAGACTAACATCTTCCCTCATTCGGTACCAGTAGTATTGCGTTCTTAGTCAGGCCATGGTCCGCTCAACTCCAAAATATCCACCCACAGGCCCTTCGTCTATCTTACTCATCACCACCGGTTCTCGCTTGCGTGGCAGCACGATTTGTGGGTAGAACTCAGTATCATTAAGGCAGGAGAAGCGACGGACCAGAACCCCATTTTGAAGGTATAGCTGTTTCCATTGAGACCAGTACACCTTGACAGCTGGACTTTATGGCGAAACCACCGCCCATGGAAGACTGTCTTTCATTCAGTATCATATTGGGTGCAATATCAGTCTCCGCATCCTGGGCTTGACTCAGCTCCCCCATGGTTCAGCCAGAAAACAAGAGAAGCAGTACCAGGATTCTTCCCAATCAGTTTTACAATGTATACATTAGTCGGACCGTTATGGGTCAAAATCTTTGTCTCAGGTGAAGGGGTGCTTTGACTTACCCCCACTGAACACAGTTCTGTAAAAGCCGGCAGTTCCTCCACCCCCACTGGATTCAGTTACCGTATCAAGCGGAAGCGCTCCCACCCCACTGGACTTGGCAACAGAGAGCTGAGGTCAGAGTCCACATTACACTGGACTGACTGATGAGTGACGCCTCCAGGAAGCGTAAATGGAGCCTGTATTTTGCAGGAGCAGGACTGTCGTCATGGCCTTTTAGTGAGGCGTTCAGCATTGGTGTGCACCTGACCCGGATGGTGGTAAATCTCAAAGTTGTATTTGGCCAGGTTCTCAAGCCAACGAGCTAGTTGTCCTTCCAGCTCTCTCATTTTTGTCAACCAGTGCAGGCTGCTGTGATCAGTGCGCACCATGAAAGGACGTCCAAGGAGGTACTGACGAAAATGGATGTGAAATCAACAATTGCGAGCAGTTCTCATCTTGTGGTGCAGTAGTTCTGATCAGTTTTTGTCAGCTTAAGACTGCCATATGACAGTACACACTCTGTCCCTTGCTGGATTTATGAGAGCAAGGAATGTATCACCTGCATCAGTGTTTGGCACCATGTCACCATGGTCCAGTGGATAGCCGAGGACAGGGGCTGAGGTGAGGTGACCGTTAAGCTCATCAAAAGCTGCTTGGTGCTTTGAATGCCACTGGAAGTGAGCATTCTTCTTCGTCAAATTATGCAGTGGTTCGGCAATCCAAGCAAAGTCCTTTAAAAACCGGCGGTAGTAGGAACCCAGTCCGATGAAGCGTCGGACCTCCTGGATCGATGCTGGCAAGGGCCACGTTCTGACTTTTTCCACTTTGCTGGGTTCAGTGGCCCAGATATGCAACCTGGCGACGAAATGGGCAACATTTGGCTGGTTTCAATTTCAAATTAACTTGCTGGAGTCGCTCGAATAGCTGGCCCAACCGCTGAAGCATCTCCGGTACATCCTTGGCCAGCACAATGATGTCGTCCAAATAGATCAGGCAGGTCTCCCACCGCATGCCAAGCAGTACGCGGTCCATCAGCCGTTGGAATGTTGCTGGAGCATTGCAGTCCGAACGGCATGACATTCCACTTGAAGAGGCCAGTACGAGTGCAGAAGGCTGCTGCTCTGCGGGCTCTTGGTGTCATCTCCACCTGGCAGTAGCCTTATGCGAGATCCAACGTGCTGAAGCATTTGGCAGTGGAGAGTGTATCCAGCGTATCCTGGATAAGGGGTAGCGGATATGCGTCAGTTATGGTGCGTTCGTTAAGGCCTCTGTAATCAACGCAAAGACAGTAGTTCCATCCTTCTTACGTACCAGAACTTTGGGGGAGGCCAAGATGCTGTTGCTATTTTGGGCGACACCATTCTCCAGGCTGTCGGGTATCTGCCTGTCCGCATCCTGTGGTTTTTCTCTCCTCATCCTCTGTGGCGATTGTTGAAAAACGGGCACCCGGGCATGTCAGGATGTCATGTTGGACCAGATTGGTTCGCCCCAAGTCAGCAGGCCCTGATGAAAACAGGTGCCCATAACTACAAAGCAAATGCTTAAGTTGAAATTGCTCGTGGTTATGGAGCTCGGTGGTGCTCTTTGCATAGAGTTCCTGCAGGTGCAGAGGGACCACAGGCGAGCTAGCCAGTGCCTCGGAAGCTGGTGCCACACTGCACAACTTCGGCTGGTTGGAGCAGCCCAGCAACGGCACCTTCTTTAATAATCACAGTCTTGTTGCCAGGGTTATAAAGGCAAAGAGGTACAACCTTGGACGGCCTGGTGTTGACCAAGACTCTGGGAATGAGGACTTTGTGCTTCTCAACAAAACCTTTGATGGGGCTAAGCATCATGTCTCCTTGGGCTGCCACACTCCTGTGTACATTGCCTCTCACAATATACTCTCACCCCGGTTCCACTGCAACAGTCTTGGTTATCCTCACCGCCAGTCATTTTGGCCTGGGTCTGTATGGTAGTAGGGCACATGTTCATCAAAAAGAATGATGTGGTGCCTGCCAAAGTCAAGGTGAGCCTCATCTTGAATGAGGAAGGGATGCCCGAGCACTACTTCATTGCCTGTTATATCTGCCACTATAAAATCATTGATAACTTCCTTATTACAGAGATTGACAAAGATTTGGGCTTCACCTAGCACAGGCACGTCCCCTGGTCCCACACCCATCAAGGTCTTAACAGTCGAAAGCTGCAGGCGAGGCCTCATTTGTGGGTGAATAGCCTCGTAGTAATGTAGAAGTAGCACACTCCTTCGGGCCCTGCTGTCCAACACTGGACATACTTTCAGCTTGTAAATTTGCACGGCTATACACATTTCTCTCTCCTGGGAATTGAGTTGGTGCATTGTTGATTCAGGACTGTTGCAAGGGGTACTCCTCAATTGTGACGTCCTGGTGATGTGTTGAGCGGAAGGACACTCTTTCTGGATGTGGCCCCAGCCATGACAGTTGTGGCACCAAACTTGTAACGATTTTTTTTTTTTTTCCAAATTTCTCCGCTGGTTCACTGTTGAGGGTGTGAGCGGGCCACACAGACTGGAGGAGGAACCGGCTGAGGAGCAGTACCGTCATCATTCTCCCGTACGACAGCAGTACGTGATCACCCTTCGACAACGTGGCGGGCATCCTGCCGCCTGGCCTTGGTGACATATGACGCAGCCCTTTTGGTGGTCTCTTGGCAGCGGGCTATTTCATTTGCTTGGGCAAGTGTTGCTGGGCGCCTTTCTAGCAGTTTCTGAACTACATCCGCATCTCCTATCCCCATTCATAAACACTTTGACAGCTATGGAGTCTTGCTCGCTCTCTGTCCTGTTACTACTGTACGCCACAGCTACTCTGTCATAAATGTCATCCCGGAATGCATGGAGGGCTTCACCAGGTCTACGCATCTTTTGCCTAAGCTCCACAGCAACTGCAGCTGCATGGTCTGGAGATGGGCAGTTTCCAGCTCATCCACTAAACGGTGGTAGTCCCACTTAGATGAGCGAGGATTGGGTTGGATGATAGCCCCCGCAGCTCCAACGAAGCAGAACTTTAGTTGTTTAGTCGTGTTTTTTCCAGACAACTGATTGGACTCTGCACAACATTTGAACCTGTGCAGGAATTCCCTCCATGGTGGTGGTTGTGCCGTCATATTGGCCTGGTCGTAACATCGGGATCCTTTCCATCGGCTCATCTCCCTCTTCAGTGTCAGAGAGGGGTTGGCGAGGCGAACAGTGCCTCGTTGGTAGCTTTGAGCGGAACTGAGTGCAAAGAAGAGTTTGCTGGATGTCTCCAGCTGCCCCTGGACTACACTCTTCTGGCTTAAAAAATTGTGGTGTGTTATGCATAAGACGTTCCATATAGTCAGAGGAGAATGGGTTCGAATTTGTCATTTGCAATAGTTGGGAAGGGGCTGAGCAACTGTGTGTAGTACTTCCTGTTTCGTGACACTGGCTTTGATATACGTCATCAGCAAAAGGGTTAGAGCGGGAAAAGTGAGCATTTCCTCCCCATCAGCAAGTGTGTTTTCACAAGTTGCGTCATCCAAACGGGTTATAATCTTCATATTTCTTCACCGTCCAACATTGTTTAGCTTCGCGCCCACACCTGGCACTCCCAGAAGCATCACTCATCGCTATATTAAGAATCAGGGGGCTCTCCTCGGGTCCGACATATTCGCAAGGTTTGCGAGCAGCAGCCATCACTTGTTAGCTTAACTCTGATGAATAAAGAGAGTACTTTACCGATGATTGTGAAAAAGAGATGACGCTCACCACTCCCTAGACAACGTGAGAAGGTCCCTTCGTGTTCGCCAGTGTTAATCTTTCTTGCTCCGGTCTCCTGACCGTAAGTCAGGAGATGCAGGGGAGACGTCTCTTCCTGGGCCAAGGTTGTCCTCCTCGGGGTTAACTCCCTTCTCGGGTCACAACTCCAAAGCACAATGGCGGGGCAGTAATATCACTGAGCATCGACTTGCTGTTATACTCTGTTTATTTGCTATTTACACACAACAGTTCCAGATCGCCGTGAATCAACTTTTCTTTTTCTTCTCACACTCGCGCTTCAGCCTCACGCATGTGCAGTCCGGCTCTCTCTCTCTCTCTCTCTCTCTCTCTCTCTCTCTCTCACATCAACACACCCACATCTGCACGAAACCCGCAACACATTACACAGTTCATTCAACAGGTCAGTGATACACTAACAAAGTAAAAGTTGTTCTCCTGCAATGTATAAAGCACTGATAATAATGAAATCAAACTCAGAGAAGATATGTCTCCCTCACTTACCTACAAACATACACCCTTGCGTTTGTTATTGTCCACACTAAGTTGTACGTGGGCTCTTTCGCAAGCCTTAATCCATCGTAGACACTTCGTCAACTGTATTTTAGGCTTTGGATAATTAATCAACCGGGCCCATGGTAACTTAGCCGGATATCTTCCATCAGAATTGTACGTTCCCCAAGCGCATCTGAGGACCATTTTGTTCGTAACATTAACTTTTTCAACTGCACGCGACCGATAAACAGCATTGCTTGTGGGACATGACTACAAGAGAGGTGGGTCAAGCCAGGGGATAAGACAATGCGGCTATCTGATTGGCTATTATTGTACGAGTGATTGACAGGTCAGAAAGGTCAATTGAAATGCCTGGTACACTAAGATGAAAAATAGGTAGTTGACGTTTTGAATGGGGAATATTATAGACTGTTTTTTACCATGTGACTACATCCGGGGGACTTGGCCATATTGGATGGGTTCACTCTAATGCTTTTGCAAATAGACCGGAGTTACACAAATGTTCGTACGACTGTTAAAAGTGACCCATGATGGCTAAAAAGACTTGCTAAAAGTTATCGGTGCTCATTAGATGTTGTTTCAAGAAACCGTTATGACAAGTGTGCTTTGATGGAGAATATCGACCCATGTGCCTTGAAAAAACACAAATGGAGCACACCGCTGTGGGCATCAGTAACCTATCCAGACATCGTCCACTATCTCCTCTTCTTGACAATACCATGGACCAACTAAAGAATTACAAAGGCCTACAACCAATTCATCAATGGCTGGGTTCGTCATGCGGTGGTATCCATTGTAAGCAACCTGTGTCTCCACACTGTTAAGGTTTGTGTACCACGCCGTCTTTCTTCTTTTCCTTTCGGCTTGTCCCGTTAGGGGTCGCCACAGCGTGTCATCTTTTGCCATCTTAGCCTATCTCCTGCATCTTCCTCTCTAACCCCAACTGCCCTCATGTCTTCCCTCACCACATCCATAAACCTTCTCTTTGGTCTTCCTCTCGCTCTTTTGCCTGGGAGCGCCATCCTCAGCATCCTTCTACCAATATACTCACTCTCTCGCCTCTGAACATGTCCAAACCATCGAAGTCTGCTCTCTCGAATCTTGTCTCCAAAACATCCAGCTTTGGCTGTCCCTCTAATGAGCTCATTTCTAATCCTATCCAACCTGGTCACTCCGAGCAAGAACCTCAACATCTTCATTTCTGCCACCTCCAGTTCAGCTTCCTGTTGTTTCTTCAGTGCCACCGTCTCTAATCCGTACATCATGGCCGGCCTCACCACTGTTTTGTAAACTTTGCCCTTCATCCTAGCAGAGACTCTTCTGGCACATAACACACCAGACACCTTTCGCCAGCTGTTCCAACCTGCTTGGACCCGTTTCTTCACTTCCTGACCACACTCTCCATTGCTCTGTATTGTTGACCCCAAGTATTTGAAGTCGTCCACCCTCGCTATCTCTTCTCCCTGTAGCCTCACTCTTCCCCCTCTACTTTTCTCATTCACGCACATATATTCTGTTTTACTTCGGCTAATCTTCATTCCTCTCCTTTCCAGTGCATGTCTCCATCTTTCCAATTGTTCCTCTGCATGCTCCCTGCTTTCACTGCATATGACAATATCATCTGCGAACATCATGGTCCAAGGGGATTCCAGTCTAACCTCATCTGTCAGCCTATCCATTACCACTGCAAACAGGAAGGGGCTCAGAGCTGTTCCCTGATGCAGTCCCACCTCCACCTTAAATTCCTCTGTCACACCTAAGGCACACCTCACCATTGTTCTGCTACCATCATACATGTCCTGTACTATTTTAACATACTTCTCTGCCACACCAGACTTACGCATGCAGTACCACAGTTCCTCTCTTGGTACTCTGTCATAGGCTTTCTCTAGATCCACAAAGACACAATGTAGCTCCTTCTGACCTTCTCTGTACTTTTCCACGAGCATCCTCAAGGCAAATAATGCATCTGTGGTACTCTTTCTAGGCATGAAACCATACTGTTGCTCGCAGATACTTACTTCTGTCCTGAGTCTAGCCTCCACTACTCTTTCCCATAACTTCATTGTGTGGCTCATCAACTTTATTCCTCTATAGTTCCCACAGCTCTGAACATCCCCTTTGTTCTTAAAAATGGGAAGTAGAACACTTTTCCTCCATTCTTCAGGCATCTTTTCGCCCGCTAGTATTCTGTTGAATAAGTTGGTCAAAAACTCCACAGCCATCTCTCCAAATTGCTTCCATACCTCTAACGGTATGTCATCAGGACCAACTGCCTTTCCATTTTTCATCCTTTGTAGTGCCTTTCTGACTTCCCCCTTAGTAATCATTTCCACTTCCTGGTCCTTCACTCTTGCCTCTTCAACTCTTCCTTCTCTCTCATTTTCTTCATTCATCAACTTCTCAAAGTATTCTTTCCATCTATTTAGTACACTACCGGCACCAGTCAACACATTTCCATCTCTATCCTTAATCACCCTTACCTGCTGCACATGCTTCCCATCTCTATCCCTCTGTCTGGCCAACCTGTAGAGATCCTTTTCTCCTTCTTTCGTGTCCAACCTGGTGTACATGTCTTCATATGCCTCTTGTTTAGCCTTTGCCACCTCTACCTTTGCCCTATGTCGCATCTCGATGTACTCCTTTCGCCTCTCCTCAGTCCTCTCAGTATCCCACTTCTTCTTCGCTAATCTCCTTCCTTGTATGACTCCCTGTATTTTGGGGTTCCACCACCAAGTCTCCTTTTCCCCTTTCCTACCAGATGACACACCAAGTACTCTCCTGCCTGTCTCTCTGATCACCTTGGCTGTCGTCGTCCAGTCTTCTGGGAGCTTCGGTTGTCCATCGAGAGCCTGTCTCACCTCTTTCCGGAAGGCCGCACAACATTCTTCCTTTCTCAGCTTCCACCACATGGTTCTCTGCTCTACCTTTGTCTTCTTAATCTTCCTACCCACCACCAGAATCATCCTACATACTACCATCCTATGCTGTCGAGCTACACTCTCCCCTACCACTACTTTACAGTCAGTAACCTCCTTCAGATTACATCGTCTGCACAAAATATAATCTACCTGCGTGGTTCTACCGCCGCTCTTGTAGGTCACTATATGTTCCTCCCTCTTCTGGAAATAAGTGTTCACTACAGCCATCTCCATCCTTTTTGCAAAGTGCACCACCATCTGCCCTTCAAAGTTCCTTTCATGGATGCCGTACTTACCCATCACTTCTTCATCGCCCCTGTTTCCTTTACCAATATGTCCATTACAATCTGCACCAATCACAACTCTCTCGCTGTCTGGGATGCTCAGAACTACTTCATCTAGTTCCTTCCAGAATTTCTCTTTCAACTCTAGGTCACATCCTACCTGTGGTGCATAGCCGCTAACCACATTATACATAACACCCTCAATTTCAAATTTTAGTCTCATCACTCTATCTGATACTCTTTTCACCTCCAAGACATTCTTAGCCAGCTCTTCCTTTAAAATAACCCCTACTCCATTTCTCTTCCCATCTACTCCGTGGTAGAATAATTTAAACCCTGCTCCCAAACTTCTAGCCTTACTACCTTTCCACCTGCTCTCTTGGATGCACAGAATATCAACCTTTCTCCTAATCATCATGTCAACCAACTCCTGTGCTTTTCCTGTCATAGTCCCAACATTCAAAGTCCCTACACTCAGTTGTAGGCTCTGTGCATTCCTCTTTTTCTTCTGACGCTGGATCCGGTTTCCTCCTCTTCTTTGTCTTCGACCCACAGTAGCTGAATTTCCACCGACGCCCTGCAGGTTAGCAGTGCCGGGGGCGGGCGTTGTTAACCCGGGCCACGACCGATCCGGTATGGGATTCTTTAGATGAACGCTCATATTTGTTTGACACAGTTTTTACGCCGGATGCCCTTCCTGACGCAACCCTCTGCATTTATCCGGGCTTGGGACCGGCCTACAGATTGCACTGGTTTGTGCCCCCATAGGGCTGCATTTTTTAACTGATTTTACTGATTACTGATTTTACCAAAGGCTTCATACTCTACCCAAACTTCCCTTTCCCCAGCCACTTCTTCCAGCTCTTCTGGACAGATCCCGAGGCGTTTCCTGGCCAGCTGAGTGACGTAGTCTCCAGCGTGTCCTGGTTCATCCCTGGGGTCTCTTACCGGTGGGACATGCCCGGAGCACCTCACCAGGAATATGTCAGGGAGGCTCCTCTCAGTGCAGTGGAGTAGCGGCTCGACACTGAGCCCCTCTCGGATGACGGAGCTTCTCACCCTAGCGCTAAGGGTGAGCCCAGACACCTTGCGGAGAAAACTCCTTTTGGCCACTTGTATCCGGGACCTTGTTCTTTCAGTCATAACCCACATCTCGTGCTTTTGCCTTTCAACTTCACTCCCTCTTTACCACAACGGACCGATACAAAGTCCACATCACTGCAGACGCTGCACCAATCTGTTTGTCGATCACCCACTCTATTCTTCCCTCACTCGTGGACAAACCCTCAAGATACTTGAACTCCTCCACTTGGGGCAGGATCTCATCCCCAACCCGGAGAGGGCATGCCACCCTTTTCCGACTGAGGACCATGGTCTCATATTTGGTTGTGCTGATTCTCATCCCAGCCACTTCAGACTTGGCTGTGAACCACTCCAGTGAAGAGTTGGGTATCACAGCTTGATGAAGCCAACAGAACCACATCATCTGCAAAGAGCCGAGATGCGATGCTGACGCCACCAAACTGGACACACTCTTACGCCTCGGCTGCGCATAGAGATTCTGTCCATAAATGTTATGAACAAAATTGGTGACAAAGGGAAGCCTCGGCTGAGTCCAACTCTCACCGGAAATTATTCCGACTTATTGCCAGCAATGCGGACCAAACTCTGACATCGGTCATACAGGGACCGAACAGCCCATATCAGGGGATTCAGTACCCCATACTCCCGAAGAACCACATCATCTGCAAAGAGCAGAGATATGCAAACCGGACACACTCTACGCCTCAGCTGCGCCTAAAGAGTCTGTCCATAAAAGTTATGAACAAAATTGGTGATAGAGGGCAGCCTTGGTGGAGTCCAACTGTCACCGGAAATGAGTCCAACTTATTACCGGCAATGTGGACCAAATTCTGACACCAGTCCTACAGGGACCGAACAGCTCATATCAGGGGGTTGAGTATACCATTCTCCTGGAGAACCCCCCACAGGACAGCCCGAGGGACATGGTCGAACACCTTCTTCAAGTCTGAAGTCTTTCCCCGCAACCTGACCTGGAGAAGTGGTAGAAAATGGATGGATGGATCCCTTTTGAAGGCATGAACTGCCTTTGTGAAGATAATGTTTATACTCGACTTGTTCCTGTTTTTTTGGGTTGATGCACCCCTATTGTTTTCTCAACCATACCCTATTTCCTTTATCGTAGACAGCCAAATTAAAGTGCATTATCCACTTTGGGGCACAGATGTCTCTTACAAGCATAAGATTTGGGGTAAACTATTCTCTTTAGTTCCTCAAATTGGGCAAGATGTTCTTCTGCCTGTTTTTCACTTCCTTTTTTCTCCCCTGTGGACAAATTCCCATAAAGTTTGAATCCAGCTGGACACAGCTCATTGTTTAAAAGTTTTGAGGTCATGAAAGGAGTGTGTTTCTTTATTCTACTCTGTCTCTCATTTCTGTGTAATTTATGTGGGTTTTTTTTTTTTTGTCTTTTGGTTCAGTTATGGGTAAAAACTCCTGATAAATTGTACCTTTTCCCTTTTTTAGAAATATCCTTTTCTTTCTTGTCATAAAAACTAGGGAAATACAAGATTTGCCAAAATACCACTGAGAGATTATCGAGACAGGAGGCATAATCCAGATTTTGAAATTAATAATACTAATAATTATTATTTTAGCAACCGTGAACAACATGGAATTGACCACCCATACTTATTCAACAATAATGTTTTAGGACACATGATGAACTGTTCCAAGAATTCTAAATAACAAGCGGGAATTTTCTTCAATACAATAAACTGAAAGCAGCAATTTAAAAAAAAAAAAAAAAAAGAAAGAGTACCAAAACTTCAGTCAACTGTTGAACTGCAAGAGTTTGTCAAGCAAATAGTAAAGCTTCTCCCACAAAGTAAAAAAAAAAAAATCATATGAGAGTTGATCAATTAATTTTATGCACAAAATCAATACACCTACCAATCACTAAACAGAAAGACTTCTCCATGTCTCCAGACTGTAATTACTAGATACAGATGTGTAAAAAAAAAAAAAAAAAACATAGGTGGATTACACCTTGCGCAGACAATTTACCGTAATTTCTCGAAAATAATGCACACATTTTTCCAAAAATATTTTCTAAAAGTTAATGGAGCGCTATGATGAATATTTTTCAGATTGGATATGAGCCAGATGTTGCTTTTTAAGTCTTGGCCAAGGATGTTTAATGTAGAGGATAAACTGCACTATGCACAAAGGTTTCATGTAGAAATATTTAATGCAAAAAAAAGGTGAGGTCAAACAGTGTTCAATACTTTATTATTATTTATTTATGTTTTATCAACAGTCTTGATAAAATGTTGTGCCATAATTGAGCATTTATTTTAGTTGAGGGATTCTGTTCTGACAATCACAGGGACCAGGACAAGCGTGTCCTTTGCCATGTCCCGAGATTATATTACAACTACATCAGCAGGTGCACAATGATTACTATTAATGATTGTTGTAGAGACAGTTTTTTGAAAAACAAGACAAGTATAAAACTAACAAAATATAAATACAGGTGGTGTCTAAGATGACTCTGGTCGTGGGTAGGAAGATTAAAAAGGCAAAGGTAGAGCAGAGGATCAGGTGGTGGAAGTTGAGAAAGGAAGAATGTTGTGAGGCTTTTCAGAAAGAGGTGAGACAGGCTCTAGACAAACAGGAAGAGCTCTCAAAAGACTGGAATATAACTAACAAGGTTTTCAGAGAGACAGGCAGGAGAGTACTTGGGGTGTTTTGGGTAGGAAAGGGGAGAAGGAAACTTGGTGGTGCATCCCCAAAATATAGGAAGTCATTCAAGGAAAGAGATTAGCGAAGAAGAAGTAGGACATGGAGAGGACTGAGGAGAGGCGAAAGGATTACATTGAGATGTTTCATAGAGCAAAGGTAAAGGTGGCAAAGGCTAAACAAGAGGCATATGATGACATGTACACCAGATTGGTTACGAAAGAAGGAGAAAAGGATCTCTACAGGTTGGCCAGACAGAGGGATGGAGATGGTAAGGATGTGCAGCAAGTCAAGTTGATTAAGGATAGCGATGGAAATATGTTGACTGATTCCAGTCGTGTGCTAAGTAGATGGAAAGAGTACTTTGAGAAGTTAATAAATGAAGAAAATGGGAGAGAAGGAAGAGTAGAAGAGGCAAGCGTGAATGACCTGGCAGTGGCAATGATTAGTAAGGGGGAAGTGAGAAAGGCACTGAACAGGATGAAAAATGGAAAGACGGTTGGTCCTGATGACATACCAGTGGAGGTATGGAAGCAGTTTGGAAGGGTGGCTGTGGAGTTTTTGACCAGCTTATTCAATAGAATACTAGCGGGAGAGAAGATGCCTGGAGAATGGAGGAAAACTATACTAGTTCCCATTTTTAAGCACAAAAGAGATGTTTAGAACTGTGGAAACTACAGAGGAATAAAGATGAGCCACACAATGAAGTTATGGGAAAAAGTAGTGGAGGCTATACTCAGGTCAGAAGTAAGTATATGAGAGCAACAATATGGTTTCATGCCTAGAAAGAGTACCACAGATGCACTATCGGCCTTGATGATGCTCGTGGAAAAGTACAGAGAAGGTCAGAAGGAGCTACATTGTGTCTTTGTAGACCTAGAGAAAGCCAATGAGAGAGTACCAAGAGAGGAACTGTAGTAGTGCATGCGCAAGTCTGGTATGGCTGAGAAATATGTTAGAATAGTACAGGACATGTATGGGGACAGCAGAACAGCGGTGAGATGTGCCGTAGGTGTGTCAGAAGAATTTAAGGTGAAGGTAGGACTGCGTTAGGGATCCGCCCAGAGCCCCTTCCTGTTTGCAGTTGTAATGGATAGGCTGACAGATGAGGTCAGACTGGATTCCCCTTGGACAATGATGTTCCCAGACGATATTGTGATCTGCGGTGAAAGCAAGGAGCAGGTGGAGGTACAATTAGAAAGATGGAGGTACGCACTGGAAAGTGAGGAATGAAGATTAGCCAAAGTAAAACAGAATATATGTGCATGAATGCGAGGGGCGGTGGGGGAAGAGTGAAGCTCCATGGAGAAGAGATAGCAAGGGTTGATAACTTCAAATATTTGGGGTCAACAATACAGAGTAATGAAGAGTGGGGTAAGGAAGTGAAGAAACGGGTCCAAGCGGGGTGTAACAGGTGGCGGAAGGTGTCTGGTGTTATATGTGACGGTGGCACGGAAGAAACAACGGGAAGCAGAACTTGAAGTAGCAGAAATGACAACAACACCGTCAAGCCAGGGCGCTTTACTGCGTTGTCGTCGCACACGGCTGAGTGAGGTGTTGTCGGAAGCGTTCTTCAGAGCTGCCGCTATCCGCGAGCCTGACACGCAGCCTTCGCCGAAGCTGTGACTGGCGGACGCGGCCAGTGTGGCTCATTTTCGTCACCGAGTGGGCTTATCAGGAGCCGAGCCGAGTTGCTTTAGGGCGTTGTTCATAGCCGCAGCTGCCCGCAATGAACAACACCGTGGAGCCGGGGCGCTTTATGGCGATGTTGTCGCATGCGGCTGAGTGCGGCATTGTCGGCAGCGTTGTTCAGAGCCGCCGCCGTCCGCGAGCCCGATGCCCAGCCTTCGCTGGTGAAGTGACGCAGCAGCCTTCGCCGGCGAGCCCGACGCGCACATCGACACATTTAGCACGCCCCTCATACGTACGCGGATCTTTTGTTACGTTTTGAGAGACTGATTACGTGGTCCACCCCAAACTATTATTTTTTTTAGTAGCTGTATACACACCTCCCTATCATTTGGAACCCACAAAGTTCTCATCCTCTGCACCTGTGCAATCCATTTTTCATGACGAACCGGGTCTCTTGCAAACTTATGAAGGGTAAATCCATCCTCCCGAGTGTTCAAGCAATGTCCAGCAATGCAACGAGCCAGCATTTTGGCTAACACGAAGGGACAACGAGCTACCTTCCCGGAGGTAAAACCAATAGAAACAAACGAGTCCACCTGATGGTGGCCCTGCCATGTACGTCACTTAAGTTGTACGTTCTTCTCGAATACAAATCCCTCAAGAGGATTATCATGGCGGGAGTTACAAAAAGCTGTACACATCTAAATCAGGTTTTGTGGTGAAAAAACGCATGGGTCCATGTCGGCTGCCGTTTTTTCATTAATAACATACTAAAAATCATGCATTATATGACAGTGGCCCTTTAATAACAACCAGCTGTTTCCCATTTGTGAAATACCTGTCACTGCCAAAAAAAATATATATGTTCCTCACGCTTTTTCGGTTGAAATACTTCAACTCCCTCCATAGTATACAGGCTTTAGGGTAGCATTAAATTGGCAAAAGATGAGAAGAAAATGGGGGTTTCCTTTAGCATAAGCCCATAGATGGAATCCCCAGCAAGATGTGGTAGAAGGCTTAAAAGCCGGGGGAATAATGGAAACTGTAGTTAAATTTACCTGTATTGTAAGGCGCATTTCTGTCTAAAACAAGGTCATTATGCATTTGTGATGGCGAGAATATGATGTTCCTCAGGAGGGGGTCCATCTGTTACCTTCTCCCGCCACCAGGGTGTTCCACATGGAGTCTCGTACATTATTTGTCAGATACCGTTTATTTGATCTATACCTATTATCTTGTAGAGTCCCTTTGAGTATTACAGTTAGACTCTGCCAAGGAATTAAAATCGTGTTTAACGGATTAATTGGGAAGCACACATGGAATCCTCCCCTCATGCCTCGGTGAGTGCTGCATAGTTATTTATCAATGTTATTTGAAACGAGGTTGCTCCTCTTTATCTTATGTGTGGTAGGCATAGTTGACTCAGTATAATTATTGGTTCTGTGGTTATGTGTTTTTGTCAGCTTTACAGGTGCCCAACGGTACCATATGAACAAAAATATCAATACGGCTGTCAATGTTGCATCCATGGATTCTATCATATTATTTAGCCATTTTGAAGTCAAGTCGATGTGAAATGTGACCTTTTTCCTCAACAACGCCAGCGAATCATTTATTTTTTTTTATCAAATTTGCATCCCCTCCCCTTCCTCGCCTGTGGCCACGATTATTAAATGTTTCGCATAAAGCTCCATAAATTTCTCCTTCCTCTGTCAGAAAGGTGTCAGCTTTCTTTTTCTTATTTTGTAGCACTCTTTCTGCGTGTAGTGCTTGGTTAACGTATTGTTACAGGTTGCCACTTGGTTTGTCAACCCAATGTTTTTCACTCCATTGTTTTCTAGGATTATTTGAATTCGCATTTTTTAAATTGCTTTTGATACACACTTCCTGGAATGTGATCTTCAGGAATGACACTGTTTGCTTTAAAACATGCAGTCATTCTGATTCAATATTTGTCAAATGGTTCATTGTTTTATTTTGCTCTTCGAATGGCAAAAAAATTTGCCCTGTTGTCAAATTCTAGCAGAGGTGCGCTATATTAACTCTTGAACTCCCTGCTGCTGTGAGAAAGTACTTTGCTGTCATCCAAATCTGTTGTATTTTCACACCATTTAAGTGGTAAGATTTTCTCAAGTGTTCCATTCCCTGGACGAATTATGTTACATCAACTTTATGAGATGTGATACCTTTTTCATAATTCCATTCCATTTTTTTTGTAATGGCCTGGCTTATTACTTCGAGGAGACTAGCACGAGCATCTAGTGGAGCGACAAATGTTGGATAAATAGCAGACACCAGGGCGCATCGGCCTGTCCAACAAGAAGGGAGAACATTGAATAGGGTGACTCCACCACATTACCACCACACGTCTGCCCGTCCACGAGTCAAGGCTTCCGATCCTTCAGACCTGTTGGTCATCTGAACCCTATCCGGCAGTGTTGTTGGGGAATCATTCCAACTTTCGCTTCATGTGGGAGAGTGAACGAATTTTTAAAAAAGCAGGTAGAACTCCGGGAAACTTTACCGGCATAGAAAACCAGCAATGGGCAGTTGCCGGAGACAAGGGATGAAATATATCCCACCCTTTACAAGGAATGTCTTGAGACATGACTGGAAGAATACACGACGCGTTTGCTGGGGCATCTAAGGGGGGGGGGGGTTTCAGGAACATAACGGGACGTGCTAACATACACGCTAGGCAGTTGGCTGCAGGGTTAGGCTCTCCATCCATGAATTGCTACCAATCGTTCTCACCCCTGACGCTACCCCCAGGGTGTCTGCTACAGACATTTCTTGAGTGAACTGAGCATGATCTCCCGCTCCTTGGCCTTCAACCAACTGCCCTGGTCTATGCACTTGAGCAGCCTGTAGGAATCTCTGACAAACCCGAACAGGGGTAAAGTCCACATTCGAAGCATATGGGGTTAGCAAGAAATCTATACAACCTGAGGCGGTGGGGGTATGACGGGGGCCGGCGTGCAGAGTCGCAGTTGTCAAGAGAGATGTTCAGTGAGCGAAGAGCCACTGATAAACTCAAATGAGCATGTCCTGCACCAAGGGGGCCTACTCGTACTAAACTGAGGTCGCTCAGCTATCTGCACACATTCGATAGGGTGGGGATGATAGACACAGGATATCTACCAATCAAACCCAGAGTACGCTACAGTGGTATAGTATGACCAAGATACAGAAGACAGATAATACTGATAATTAGGAGCCCAAGAATAAGGGTAAAATTTTCATGCATTGAATTCGAACGTAAGTCGAGCATTTCCCGGAACGATTAGGCATTCTCCTTTCCTGGTCACAGTAGTGGTGGACATTACATAGAACCCCCCTGTGATATGCTGCGTGCAAATTGGGATGGGACATCCTGAGGTTGCTTCTGCAATGACCGCACCAGGATGGCTACGACCCAGACGATGGCCATTCCTGCCAATCTCTGTGTCGAAGAGGTACTCGTGTTGAACATCACGGAGAGGGGACCTTTTCCTCTGGGATGAGTCGAGCTGGGGCGCAGTCAGCTTCTTCAGGACCTTGGGGTTAGACTACCTGGTCCCAGGTTGATTCAACGGGATTATTCTGCCCGTGTATTGTGAAATCAACCCTTGTAGAATGTCATCAAAGTGTGCCAGCCGGTGGAGTTAAAACAGCCGCATTAATTGCTTGCAGGTCATGGACCATGCGAAACTTTCCAGTGTCTTTCTTTTCAACGGGTAAAATTGGTGTGTTATAATCAGATTCATGAATTTCACATAACACCCCTGGTTTGAGCAGGCCGTCAATTGTGTCCGAAAAGCTAACCATCCCAGCCTTTTTCCAGAGTATTTGGGAATATATTTTCGTCCTGGTTTCATCAGAAACGCAACAGGTGAGACATTGCAGAGACCAACATCAGTGGGATTCGTGGACCACAGCGACGCAGGTAGGGAATCAAGAAGTTGACCAGCAAAGTCGCTGTCGGTTGTTTCACGTCCATGGTGCCTATCCAGAAGCTTGGTGCTCCAAAACAAAAGTTGGCAAAAATGTGCTAGACTGAATCCAATAAGGATCAAGTGATGAGGAATAGAGCAATTGAGAGTGAAATGAATTTTGCCAATCTGTAGCCTGTGTGCATGTCAGGACAAACGGACCAAGATCCTTCGCTGTGTGCTGAGGCGAAACCATCAAGGAGAGATCTGGTTGACAAGGAGGCATAGAAGGATCCGCCATCTTATACCATTCAAGTTGTTCAGTGAAGTCAATAAAACCGAAAAGGCAACACCTGGTTTGCCCACAAACAAATCACCCATGTTCTATTCCCATATGTTGTTATCAATGTCCTGAAATGCATCGCTGTAGATGACTTCTCCTGATCTGTCATAGTACAGAGTGCAATGCATACAATCAGTTAACATATCATAAGATCTGAGATTACGGACCCAAGGTGACCAGAGAGTCCAAAAGTGCTCAGCCTCAAGCCAACCACTGGAGTCAATTTCCACTCTTGCCCAATAGATGTCGGTAATGGCGCATGCCACAGGGCGTTGTTCAAGAAGCGGAAACTGGGAGGTGGCACCGGAGGCAGAGCAGCAGTAGGTGTTACCATCTGGAAATTCCAGGATAAGTCCATCAGGGCTGCATTTGATGAGAGGGCACGTGGCGATGAGGAGATCTCTCCCCAAGAGATTGACTGGACAGGTAAGTGCAAACACAAAATAATGCAAAAAAGTCTGTGAAAAACATTGAACAGTCACTGGAGTTGTCAATTGCAGGGCAGTTTCTTCACCCTTGAATCCAACAATTGAGATGGTTTTCCTGGTAAGAGGTATCAGGCTGTGATAGCAGAATGCCGAGCTCCTGTGTCGACCATAAATGATAAAGTTAATGCCTCCTACCGTCAGGATCATCAAAGGCTCCTGCAGGCCTAAACATGTGAATTCAGGGCACCATCATTGCGGAAACTGTCCACCAGAGAGCGGTAGATACTGTTGGTTTGGCACTGAGCGATATCCTTGCTGCTGCTGCGGCAGCTGCTGTGGTAGCTGCTGGTGCTGTGTACGATGTCCTCTCTCTCTGTACTGGTTGTAACCTCATCGATTGTAGCCCCGTGCAGGTTGTTGGCCTCCGCCTCTCCATCCGGACACTTGAGGTCGCTGTCTGCAAGCGTGGGCCCAATGACCGGGCCGTCCACAATTGACCCCTCTGTAGAAATTGCTCTGACCAATCAGAGGCCAGAAATCTGCATAAACCACGCCCCCTTTTTTGCACCCACCGTTCCCTCAGACAACGTTGCATGGTCCAGTATAGCTTTTGTCAGCGTTTTATCGCGTATTTGGGTTCTTTAACAATAGATATGGTTAAGAGGTGTAGTCACGGACTTTGTAATAGTGACGACAGGTATCCTGAAAGGCTAGTTGGTGGAGTTCAATTCGTACCCTTTCCAAAACTGAAGACCCAGTATGAAAAATATCTTTGATAGGTCAAACTTTGTGGAAGATCGTATGATCAACTGAATCCATCCAAAATCAACCGGAACAGATATGTTTGCACGAAGGTAAGCCCTATATTTAATTTTCAATACATGTCTCATATAAATGAATTCGCAGTTCTTCGCTTGCATAACATAGCTACGTGTGAATGATTGACACACTTGATCTGTGTTGAGCGATATTTTGCGATGATCTGACTGCACGAATGTGTCTCTGTTTGGCGGCTAGGGAGCTAAGCTAAACCGGACTCGCGAGTCCTAAAAGCCTTCGACGTGCACCGAGACACCAAGACTGAAGGAAGAATGTTTGAGGACACTATAAAGTAGTGATTGTCGTACTAGGTCGGGACTTACGTAGGATCGGCACTAATTCAAGAATAATTATTGAGGGGAGCGCGTGACATTACACAAAGAAAACGAGAGAAACAACTCGTAAATCAAGCCTCGCCTTCTTTTCCTTCATACGGCGGTTCACAAACTGCTATACAAATACACATACAGATTCAGCACACAAGTGTGATATGTAACACGAAAATAGGAAACTGTCAATGACGAATTTGTCTTTGGGTTATAATATATTATATTATGTGACTTCTCGGTCTTCCTCTGACTCCGGAAAGATCTCGCGCTAATATCAATGGTTTCTCCGTCGATATGCATGTAAATACCATTGAAATACCCCTCGCTGAAATACTTGAAGCCCTGCTGTCTGCTTTTCAATGATATTTCACTGTTAGCTAAGAATGCAAGTGAGAAATCAGCTGGTAAATCGGACAGTTTCGCTCTATTCTTTTCTTGCTGCACCGCCATTTTTGCTAATTGTTTGTCTGAGGTTAGCACACATGGGGTGACGTAACTTCAGGAGGCGTGGTAAAGTGCCCTGTACGGAGGGGTCAATTGGAGCCACCAGGGGGCGCACCTCAACCTATGAATGAACCTGCTTGATACATCATGGGCTCCGAACCGACAGAGGAAGATGAGATCACAGTATGAGTGGCTTCTTCCTGATTTTTCAGATATTGCAACTGGAACAGAGAAAAGTTGTGTTTCTGTACTTTTGTGTTTGTCTACCTTAGATTCTCTTTAGCATATCTCCTCAAATGAGGTTTAAGATGTGACAACCACTCGTCAACCTCAGCACCGGGAAGGTCCGGATTTGCCTACATGGCCTGGGCCACAGACTTGGGAACGCCCTTCAAAATGGCTTCTTGGAACACTTGTGAATGTAAGGCGGAGGCCGTTTAGGCGTGTCCTATTTTCAGAGTACAATAAGTGAGGGCTCGGTCAACAAAAGCCATGGCCTCCTCAACTGCTTTAGAAGCAAACATCTGAAATGACACACTCGGAGGGGAAAAAAAAAGCATCTAACGCTGTAGACAAGGTCAAATAATTTTCCCGCGTAAGAACCTGCTGATCGGGGAGGGAAAAAAAACCCTGAATTTTGCATCTGAATATTCAACTGTGAAAGCGCACATGATTGTGTAAGAAGGACACGGATATCACCTACTGTTAACATTTGTCCTGTAACCGCTCTCAGCACTGCTTGAAGGCAATTGATATCACCAGATTGCATAAGTGGAAGTTTCTGCATCAGCGGACTCACTCATAGCAGTGTTACCAGTAACTGGATCAACTTTGCCCAACATGGGAGCCTGTAAGATTTTGGAACGAGTCACAGGCGGATGAGAAGCTGGACTTTCGGAAGATTCTCGGGGTCTTCAGGACCTCCGGTTTGATGCAGAACAGAGCTGTGGTGGGCACCTGAAAGATTCTGGACATGAAGCTTTAATTCTGTTACTTAGTTCCGTGACTGATCAATGTATAGCCTGTTTTCCACTTCCCCACTTGAAGGGCCTCTACCAGCGTAGACAGCAAATTCCTGTTTTCTCTTCAGTCGGGCTGCTTCTTGTTCAGCGCGGAGGGCACGTTTCTGCTCTTCCGCTTCAGCGTTCGCTCTGTCTTCATGTTCAGTGGTGATTCTCTCAAGTTGATCTCTAATATTTTGTGGAACCTCTTGGTGTCTATTTAATTCCGCCTTGTACATTCCTCGCTGATTCCAACATGTGAATGGGTCGGCTCTCAAATCTACAACTTTGTCCAATTTTCCTTCTAGTTCTTTAATGGCAGCGGTCACTCCAGCAGCCAGAGTTACCGCAACCGTATTCATGTTTGATGTTTGTTGTGAGCGAGTGAGAGATGTTTAATCATCTACATCTACTTCAAGTGAACCGGCAGTTACATTCAACACTGGAGCCTGAAATTTCCTGGCTTCATGGTAAGGTGGTACACATGGGTCATTTGGAGACAACGCCGAAAGATGTTTCTCCTCCAAGTAAGGAGGCGTTGCGGAGGGCACTTTGGGTGTTGAAGGTACCAGACCAACACTCTCTTCCTTGACAGCCAAACGGGACAACTTTAACGCATATCCCATCACCATCATCCTTGCTCTCGCTTTCATTTCCGCAACTTTCTCAGCATTCTCTCTCACCTTTCTACCTTTTGGAGACAACCTGTTAGTTTTTTCTACTTCCAATTTTAGAGCTGCCGCTCTTTTACCACAAGCTTTTTACGTTTCCCTCATTAATGTCACCAAACACGCTGTTGAAGGCATTGGAGGGAACCATCCATTCTTGAAACGGTTCTTTCTCATTCTCTCGTTCCTTTTTCAGGCAATCCTCCAACACACACACCACATGCATTCCTCACTTGTTCACTTAGCACCACTTGTTCAGAATGGTTTGGTATTTTCCGCAAATCGAACCACTCACTTTCCCTAACAAACTCTCCCTGTATTTTGATTGAAATCATCTTTTATCAAAAGGGCTCGAACCTCTTTATTTTCTCAAAAGTACTCCATACCACACAAACGAAAGTACTCAAACCTTAATTTAGCAAAAGCACTTGATTTTTTTTTCTCAAAAGTACTCTTAAAATCTTACTTTATTTGAGGAATTCTAGTTTCTAGGATTCTTGAAACAACCAAACAACCTCTCCTAAAATAAAATTACAATTGCGCATTTCACTGTTCATCCGGGTTATTCTTCTCAACTTTTAAAAGTGCACACTTCGTCCTTTGATTTCAAATGAGGAATTCTAGTCTCTAGGATGGTCCGAAAAGAACGAGAAAACCTCTCGGTTCAGAAAGTTTTGGACTGGCTTCAACCCACTGGTCTGTCTGCCAGTCACGGGATTTACAACCTCTTTGTGTCGGCACAACCTCCGATCTCAGGACACGTCTAAACCCTTTTTAGAGTGGTACGCCCACACACACTACGGCTTTTCAACCATTTAGGTGGGACGCGACGGTGTCCCACCAGGGCCTATAACCCAGGACTATACCACCCACAATTTCCCCACTGTTCAACCAGCCACAAACTAATTTCACACTGACACAAATTCAAATGTGACACGGACCTCAACACCAGTTAACAGAGGATCACTTTTGGAGGATAAATGTCCTTTCACCGTGTCAATTGATTGACGGCCAATGTTCTGTCTGTCAATCAACACCTCAGTCTGAAATCATGTCGGGGTCACCAATTGTTGGAGGACGCTTTTTGCTCTGCGTGTTCATTTAATTTCGGATAGTGAGAATGTTGGTTATCCAAATACAGGCTGGAGATGATGAACAGTTTCTTCAAAGCTTTTACTTACAGAATATTCTGGGCACAAATGAGTGACAGACAATGGCTGTAGCAGGTCACAAGTGCAAAGATAGAGAGGACTTGCAGCATTCTTATACTATCAGAAGGATCCGCATCACAAACGTATGAAAGGAAAATAAAGAGCATCACAAAGAGTATCACAAGAGAACCGCATTATAAAATAAGAGCATCACAAACTATCTTCATCATGACTAAGATGGTAATAACTGGCACATTCCTATGCCCTGGTCTAACCAGTAAGGTTAACTGATGATTTGGCATGTGTGAGCAAAAGATATGCATTAATAGATACAGATCAATAATAAAAGAGATACACATCAATAATACACTTCACTCTCCAGAAAAAAAACATCTCAATTTATTACAAACGAGCACAGTGGATTTAGCAGGTGTTGCATTTGAACCCATCAAATAGACTTTTGTGTTCTTGAACGAGTTTGTCGTAGATTTATACTATGTTTATACCTATTATCATTGTTATTCTCATGTCATTTTAATAGTCTTTTCACATATATTTTAGATTAGTTGGCATGGTGGGACAACACATGCATGTCTGTATAGGTTACAGTTAAATTCCGTGTAATGAGAACGGACCCGTATACGTACTTAAATCCCGTGGAAAATAAAATACAGTCTGTATCAAATAACATCTAATAAAACTGCAGTATAAACCGTGTGTGATTGTATAAACAAGTGAGAGACAGGATAGGAAGTGACGAGTTGTTTGGATGCGAAGGCAAGATACCTCCACCCTTCTCGGTAGAAGCGTGAGGAATACCATGCAAGAGTATTTAACAGTCACCCTGTTTAATACAAAAACTCCAACTGTAGTACACACTAGGTGTAGTGTGTTGGCTCAAAATTCGCAAAATGGGAAAAAATATTAGTAAATAGAAGGAAAGGGACAACTTAAATGGCAAGGATTGGAAATTTGTCAAAGCACATGTCACATCCCATTGAAGCGAGAGTAGGACCCAAATGCAGGAACTCGGAAGACGCAAGGTAGTTCAAGAAGAGACACGTTTATTATATGCAGAGGTATGGGATCGAGCAGGCAGTCCGGTGCAGCAGCAGTAGTTGGGACGTCGGGCGAAGAGAGCAGGTGACCGGACAGGCAGGAGTCGGTACACAGGAGAACAATCAAAGCAGTCAGAAGTAACGAAGGAGTCAGGCTTACAAGGTTGGTCGGAGAACGGACGAAGGTCGGTACACACAGGTTCAATCAGGGATACCGGAGCACACGAACGGGACATGAAGATCATACGAACTGGCGCTGGCCAGTTGTCATCGGGGTCATATAAATCCACAGCATAATCAGGCTGAATGAGGCGCACCCAAAACCTCGACGTGGGAATGGCGAGGAGGCGGGTCAGTTTCCACAGCTACGTGCGCTTGGTGAGGTGGCGAGTCCGTACCCACTGCGACGTGCACTTGGCAAGGGGGCGGGTCGGTTTCCACAGCTACGTGCGCTTGGCGAGGTGCCGAGTCCGTTCCCACTGCGGCGTGCACTTGGCAAGGGGGCGGGTCGGTTTCCACGGCAACATGAACCTGAGCAGGCGGAGAGTCAGTCGAAACTGACACGTGGGCGTGTCTCGGGAGCAGGTCAGTTCCAACTGCCACGTGAACCTGCATCAGCAGCGAGTCCGTCGCCGTTGCGATGTCAGAGTAGCTCGGCTGGTTCGCCCATCCTTGCCGGACCTGGGCTGTGAGAGCCGCCAATTCGACGCTCTGCCGCTCTATCTCCGCCTGCATTTCATGGTAGAACGCCTCATGATTTGGCGGCTCCTCCTCCCTCTGGGCTGGAAGCTTCGCCACCAGCTGCGGGTCTGCGGGCTTCGCCGTTGCCGGCGAGGAGTGGGAGGACTGTGTCTTAGTTGCCGCGCGGCGGGAGGCACAAGGGAGCGCCCGGCCGGGGCGTCTCCTCTGGTCGCCACGCGGAGGTCCCGGGTAGATGGCCAAGCGGGTTCCCTCGTACAGATTGGTGTACTTGGACCTACAGGGCGAAGTCGTTCGGGTGCTGGAAACGCGGGGAGGTGAAACAAACTGACTGGGATGAAAAGCCGGGCAAAGAGATTCAAAATCAAAGTCATCGGAGTCGTACTCAGGCAGCCGGTCATACAAATCACGGTCCTCCTCATATTCCGAAAAGTCAGAGTCCAGAAGAATATGAGGAGCCGGACGGGTCGTGTTCAGGACGTATTCATACTTCGCTGGCGGAGCGTAAGACACGGAAGCGGAGGACGTCAGGGAGCCTACCCGGATTGGACAGGCTTGGTCCTCCGGCAGACGGTCTACCTTGCATCGGTCCCGGTAACGCCGGGTCTTTCCTGCTGGGTCCTGTGTTGGCCAGTTCGTTCCATCACATCCCATCGGAACGAAAGTAGGACCCAAATGCAGGAACTCGGAAGACGCAAGGTAGTTCAAGAAGAGACACGTTTATTATATGCCGAGGTCGGGGATCGAGCAGGCAGTCCGGTGCAGCAGCGGTAGTTGGGACGTCGGGCGAAGAGAGCAGGTGAGCGGACAGGCAGGAGTCGGTCCACAGGAGAACAATCAAAGCAGGCAGAAGTAACGAATGAGTCAGGCTTACAAGGTTGGTCGGAGAACGGACGAATGTCGGTACACACAGGTTCAATCAGGGATACCGGAGCACACGAACGGGACATGAAGATCATACGAACTGGCGCCGGCCAGTGTTCATCGGGGTCATATAAATCCACAGCATAATCAGGCTGAATGAGGCGCAGGCGTGCACCTTCCAATCAGCGCACCTGCGCGGACACCCGCACAGCTCGTGCTGGAGCAGCAGGATCATGACAGCACAAAGCCCAGATAAGCTAAAATATTTACATAGATAAAATACAATTCCGCTGGCCATCATAATTCGCAAAAAATAAATCATCTGAAAAATTACACAGATTGTAGAAATAAAGGTCACCTTGCTAAAATGACCTAAGATGGGTATGACGATACGTAATGGTGGTGACGACAGGAAGGAGGGAGAAAAAGGAAAGAACAAGATAATGAATAGAGAAAACCAACCACACCCCCTACCCTGACTTACACCACCACACAGAATGACTTGATCAGACGGAACTGACTTGAAATGGTCGTAAAGACTGGGAGGACTACTATCTCCCACGCAGACTGCTGCACAAATGACCAATTTATCACCAAGCTAGGCGACTTGTGACCAAGGATCCAAGTAATCAACCCCGACGCACAAAATGGCGCCGACCTGACTATTTAGTGTAGAGGATTTGGACGATGGGTAATGTTAAAAATCCTGTGGAAGATAACACTTCACACAAAGCCGACATGAATCAATATGTAGAAGATATGGAAAATTCAGAGAGCAACCCACCGTTTTAGACATAGAGCAAATTACACTAAAATAAGAGGAAAACAACAAAAGATGATGAGCCTTTTGAGGAATACATGGTGAGAATGACAACTGTATTCAAGATTTAGAGTGGCCTGCAGGAAGATGGAGAATCGGCCATTTCAAAAGCAGTTGACATGCTCTCCATGCAGGTTTAAAAGACAAATTACAGCTGGGTTAACAAACATTATATTGGCCTCACTATTGACACATAGGAGAAATATGTTAATCATTCCCTCCATGTGGAGAACATTCTGAAAGATAAAAAGAAACGGACAAGCTACAACCTTTATGGGAAAGACACTGCTACAGCAAGCCGAACATTTCCTAACAGAAAAACAGGATAAAATGAATGAAGACTTTCTTAATGTAACAATGTGGTACAAAAAAAAAAAAAAAACTCCAGGCCCAGATATCATTACGAAAACAAACTCAACAAATACACTCCAGAAAAAAGAAGAAGGAAAAAAAGTAACAGTTGACTATCTGCACACAGATAATCTGGGGGCAGCAGGCACAAGGTCGGACTCCCACAGGCCTTGAAAAATTAATGTTGCCACATGTGTCACTGTTTAAACCATATGACACACACGGAGTGGTTGTGAGGTTTCCTCAAAAGAGATCAAACAGCAACTAATTGAAAACTAGACGAGGAAAATTTGACAAGTACAGGTGTTAGTGCAGGCCGTCACCTTCATAAAAAGTGACGCGGTATCGACTCCAACCGCTTAACAGAGGAAGAGGAAACATTTTTAAGTCGTCCCATAATAGATATGGTCAATAGGACTATCAGATGTGGGACTCATTTGGGGAGTGCAACCCGTACAAATTAGACAAAAAACAGATGAAACAATATCCATTACAACAAGATGCATTAGACTTCATAAAGCCAGTTATTGAGTCATTAGTTACTGCAGGGGTAGTAATTGAAGGTCCAGACTCAGACACAGATCAACTGTTAAAGAAGTTGATCTGTAGTAATTACTATTAACGTTGAAGTCTCAAACTTGTTACGTCGTGTTGTACTGATACACTCGACCATATTGCTCACTATCTTAGATATAGATCTAGTAATACTAATAGTATAATCAGTTGCCTTTTATATATATATATATATATATATATATATATATATATACACACACACACACAAACACGCACACACACAGTCACTCACATTTGAAAAATGTATGGGTGTGGTCAGTCAATCTTGCAGATAAATCTGCGGGTGTGATTAGGGATGGCCTTAAAATAACTTACTGGATTAATGTAACATAACTGTAAATTTAAAATAAAATAAATAAATATATAACTAAAACAGAAAACTAAAATTTCAAACTCAGAAATAATCATTTCCAATTTCAACTGGTATTAGTAGAACATGATATGTACATGATAAGAGGCCCTGTAGCTCAGTGGTTAGAGCACTGGTTTGGTAAACCAGAGGTTGTGGGCTCCACTCCCCGAGAAGGGTTGCGTCAGGAAGGGCATCCGGTGTAAAAATTGTGCCAAACATATGTGCGTTCATCTGAGATGAGACGCTGTGGTGACCCCGAAAGGGACAAGCCGAAAGAAACACACACATTAGTAGAACATGATATAAAATAGTATTTAAAAATTTTCAACAATAAAAATTCTTGATCTGACAAACTATCTGAAGAAAAGTTAAATGGACTGGCCTGTCAAGGAATAAACACGAACGGTCTGAAAATGCTGAAAGTTTAGTTTAACATAATCGCCTGTTCGTGGCAACAAGTTAGCGATACATTGTAAACAAACATTCCTGTAGGCAATCATGACGTATTGTTGTGGGGGTGGGGTTTGGCACGCACCACTGGACTGCCGTAAATAGGAGGCCGGCTTGCTAGAACGCGCATTTATGTGCATGCGTTCGACGTATTGGCCTAAACTGAATCAAGCGACGTGGATGATAGTCTTATGGTTTTTTTTTTACGCAGTCACACTGCCTCGCGATCATCGCAAAGAGCACTCTTGCCTGGTGTAACTGAATTTCCTTTGACATGGCTCATGATGTTGATGACATAAATGCGCTTGCATTTACGTGAAGCAGTTCTGAACAAGCTAAGGCATTTATCTTAATTTGAAAAATCTTACAGCACACCGACAATGTCACAAAAAGTGAATATGCAAGTCATTTATACACTTTGTCATTTAATAGAAGAGCATTTTTTCTCTCTTTACATGTCATTGCCATAAAAAGAAGATACATTATTTGTTGTAAATATTTTGACCAATTAAGTGAAATTTGAACATTTCCCACAGCACACCGGAAGACCACTCATGGCACACTTGTCAGGAATCATTGCAATAGAGAGCAGAAGGCAATAAAAATGCACATTAACAACAAGTTGACATTTTTCTGTCATATTAAAGTAAGATTTCAAAACGTTTATTGCAACTAAATGATTTACTCTGTCTGATTTCCTAAATAAAAAAAAAAAAAAGTACTCAACCCATACCAGGCACAGTCAACACTGCCTATAAACAGTGTTTCATATAAATCTCTAAATTATAATCCCAAGAATTGGGTATGAATTATGCATATGATAAATTGGATTTGCTGACCTTGATAAATATTTTCATGTGATTTAAAAGTACATTATTTTTATTAGCATTATTTTGAATGTTAATACAAAGACGTTTGATTCAGAAAACCGCTAAATGAAATTACTCCAGTTTGACATCTCCTTTCAGCTTCCTCTTGACTCGTGAGTATGGGCTTAATGTATCATCCATGATGAAATCATACAGGACCTTCACCCACGATGTATATTGTGGAAGGTCATCATAATACTCTGCTGCTATTTTCCTCACCTGCAAATATAGAAATAGAAAAGATGAGAATTGCAAGTAACTAACATTTGAAATTTGCATCCAAACAATCCAATTGGTTCTTTTGCCTTTGGCTCAGAGAAAACAACATCCACAGAATCCCAAAACAATTTCAATTGTGGATTTGTCAGACCACAGAACACTTTTCCACTCAGCATCAGTCTAACTCATCTCGGGCGCATAGAAGCTGGCGGGGTTTCTAAGTGTTGTTGATAAATGGCTTTTGATTTGCATAGTAGTTTCAAGTTATACTTAAAGATGTAGTGCCAACCTATACAGTATTTACTCATTCGTTTATTCCTGAGCAAACGCAGTGGTATCCTTTACACATTGTCGGCTTTTGATGTAGCATGAGAGATTGGTCACTTAGGCGGTACCGCACAGGTCATTGAAGGCATTCATTGTTAGTTTTCAGCCTTGTGTATATCAAGAAAATCTAAACTTTCTAATATTATGGACTATAGACGAAGTCCCTCACTTACTTGCAATTGCACATTGAGGATTTTCTTGGGCACTTTTTCCACAAAGAGTTGAATCTCAACACATCTTTGCTCGTGAATGACTGAATTATTCAGGGAAAATCCTTTCATACCCAATCATGCCACCCACCTGTTTACCTGTGAGATGTTCCAAACAGGTGTTTGAGGAGCATTCCACAACTCTGTCTTTTTTTTTTTTTTTTTAAACAACCTTTCCCAGCCTTTTTGGAAAGTGTTGTAGGCATAGAATTCCAAGTTAATAATTATTTGGTAGAATCAAAGTTTAGCAGTTTAAACAAACATCTTGTGTTAGAAGTATATTTAAAGTAATATAGATTAAACCTGATTTGCAAATAGTTTTATTCTATTTTTATGTTTAACACAATGTCTCGACTTAATTGGAATTGGGTTTGTACACCGGTTAGTCTCACAAGGGTCGCGGGCATGCTGGATTCTAGCCCAGCCATTTTTGGGGCGAGAGGTGGTAATACACCCTTGAACTTGTCACGTCATCGCTAAAAATAAGTCCTTCCAAGACGAAGAGATGGTAAAAGAGGTAAGCCTAAGCAGCTGACTCAATGGTCCATGACCTTAAAAATAAGGCCTATATCTTCAGTCAAAACACTGTAGCTGTAGACAATTAATTTAGATTTATACGTCGCTGTGAAGCCATGGCTGAGTATTTACCCGGCAAATGTGAAAGGACATTGGAGATGAGTGTTTCTCACTGCAGTTGGACGAATCTACGGATGGGTGACAGCCCAGATATGGATTTTCATTCGTATGGTGTTTAGTGATATCACTGGAAAAGATGAGCTATTATTACTTCCCATGAAAAGACAACCTTAAGGAGAGGACATATTTCAGAGGTTTAAAAACTTTCGAGAAAACTCAGCTGCAAGTGGATAAATTAGTGTCTATCACCAAAGATGGAGGACCTGCAATGGTTGGGGGTGTGAATGGATTTGTTGCCATGGACAATGCTTTCCCAGACTTTGTGAAAGTTGAGCTGCAAGGAAAAGACAAAACACTGACCGATATGATAAGCTCAGTTAGCACTTTCAAACGAAAGATACAGCAGTTTTACTTAAAGCTGCAGGGCTATGATTGTGCAATTTTCCAGAACCTGGTGTCAGAGCTTGAGACACAACGGAAGGCCTGTGAGCAACTTGACAGTCTACGCTACACACAGCAGATCAACAATTGTATGTCAGAGTTTGACAAACATTTATGTGCTATCTTTTTCAGGAAGATGTTGAGGTTGATTCACTTGCATCAAACATTGCAGCACTGTTTCACAAGAACTTTTCTGGAGTGGAAGATGAGATTTTGACTCTACAAATGGACATTGAGCTGACGTCGAACACTCATGGACAGTTCAGTAACTTACACAGGGAAAAATACCCCAACATGAAAAAATGTGCTCTCTCCTTGATTACATGATTCGGCGCCACTTATTTATGTGAGTCCGCCTTTTCCTACATGAAGATTATTAGGTCCAAATACCTCTCCACCATGACTGATGAACATTTGGAAGTGTGCTTGAGAGTGACTGGCAGCAGCTGCTGTCCGGACTATACATCCCTGGCTGATTCAATTCAGAGCAAGTCATCATAGTAAACTCAGGTAATTACAAAATTACAAAAACGTTTTTAATTATTATTGTGTTTTGCAAAATTGACTCTTTTGGTATGGGCTATTCGGTCCGTGTACGACCGGTGTCAGAGTTTGGTCTGCATTGCCGGGAATAAGATGGACTCATTTCCGGTGAGAGTTGGACTCTGTTGTCACCAATTTTGTTCACGACTTTTATGTACAGAAAATCTCTCTCTCTCTATGCTGTCGAGTTACACTCTCCCCTACCACCACCTTACAGCCTTAGTCAGTAAACCTCCTTCAGATTCTCTCTCTCTCTCTCTCTCTCTTCTCTCTCTCTCTCTCTCTCTCTCTCCTCTCTCTCTCTCTCTCTCTCTTCTCTCTCTCTCTCTCCTCTCTCTCTCTCTCTCTCTCTCTCCACGTCTCTCTCTCTCTCTCTCTCTCTCTCTCTCTCTCGATCTCTCTCTCTCTCGATCTCTCTCTCTCTCTCTCTCTATCTCTCTCTCTCTCCTCTCTCTCTCTCCTCTCTCTCTCTCTCTCTCTCTCTCTCTCTCTCTCTCTCTCTCTCTCTCTCTCTCTCTCTCTCTCTCTCTCTCTCTCTCTACACACACGCCACACGCACACACTTGCCGATCTGCACACACACGAAAAATGTACGGGTGTGGTCAGTCATGCTTGCAGATAAAGCTGCGGGTGTGATTAGGGATGGCCTTAAAATAACTTACTGGATTAATGTAACATAACTGTAAATAAAAAATTAAATAAATAAATATATAAATAATAAATATATAACTAAAATGGAAAAATAAAATTTCAAACTCAGAAATTATCATTTCCAATTTCAACTGGTATTAGATGATATAAAATGGTATTTAAAAATTTTCAACAATAAAAATTCTTGATCTGACAAACTATCTGAAGAAAAGTTAAATGCACTGGCCTGTCAAGGAATAAACACGAACGGTCTGTCATCGCAATGTTTTGAAAATGCTGAAAGTTTAGTTCAACATAATCGCCGTTCGTGGCAACAAGTTAGCGATACATTGTAAACAAACATTCCTGTAGGCAATCGTGACGTATTGTTGTGGGGACGTGGATGATAGTCTTATCGTTTTTATTTTTTTTTTTTATTTTTTACGCAGTCACACTGCCTCGCGATCGACGCAAAGAGCACTCTTGCCTGTTGTAACTGAATTTCCTTTGACATGGCTCATGATGTTGATGACTTGATGATATAAATGCGCTTGCATTACGTGAAGCAGTTCTGAACATGCTCTTTCGTACATGCTCCGTCTATGCTCAGTACAGTTAACTTGCCGGTTGTTTTGGACCAGGCTCGTTTAGTTAATGTTTATGAAATAAACACGTAAATTAATGTCAAGACCACACAAAATAAGTGACGTTTTGAGAGAATGTGAGGGGAGGGGCGTTATTGTTGCTAGTGTTTGCGCTTCAACATGGCGACGGTCGTGAAAGCAAAACAACGAACTCAAACGCATGTTCGTTCAATGTTGTCAACTAATATCCGGATTAATTTTAGGCAATTTTTCCTCTATTTTCCGGAGCAATTTTCATGAAAATTTAAAAATCCGGAATTAAGTCATTAAATTCTTGATCAGTGAACCTACTATTTTCTGCCTTGCGTCGTTGTTGGGACACACTCTCACACCCTGCTGGTCGAATCAGTACTAGTAATTTTAATATATGCTGTAGATTATTCCACCATTCGTGACTTTGCACCCTTTGCACAATTATCATTGCACTGGTCTGTAACGGTAAATTGCGACCGGGTAGGGGCACTCTGTACAAGCTAAACATAATATGGGGAGTTGCGGTACTCCAACTGCTCTAAATGCATCTTTGCACAATAGTGACTCTTATAAGGAATATTTCCTATTAATTGAATGTCTCTTGTTCTTCATTCTTGTCTGTCTGTTCTTTTTCCTCAGTATTCAACATCGATATTGTACAAGGGCGGCACCAACTGCCAGAGACAAATTCCTTGTATGTTGTGACATACTTAGCCATTAAATATGATTCCAATTCTGATGTAGCCCAGCAACAAGTGAAAGACAAGAACTTGCAAACTTCAAATCTAATGTCAATCGCCTGAGCTTCAACTAGTTTACAAATCAAGCATCCTGTAAACAAAAGACAACTAGATGAATTGGATATTTATATATTTTTGTCACTTCTACCTATAGACTCTAGTGCTAAAAGACAATTTTCAGACAATGTGATGTTTAATGGAGACCTCTTTTTTGTTTTTTACCTTTGCTCCTCATACTGTAGCAACAACATATTTTGTGGTAATTATAAGCACAGAAAACAGAAATAAATATTTCATAGTACATATTTCTATAATTTGTTGTTGGTGCATCTGCCGTTGGATGCACCAACGTGTTGGCAACAAAAGTGGCGGGGAGAGAATACACTTCACACTGCCCCAATCTTCTTTTCCTTTCGGCTTGTCCCGCTAGGGATCGCAACAGTGTGTCATCTTTTTCCATCTTAGCCTATCTCCTGCATCTTCCTCTCTAACCCAACTGCCCTCATGTCTTCCCTCACAACATCCATCAACCTTCTCTTTGGTCTTTCTCTCGCTCTTTTGCCTGGGAGCTCCATCCTCAGCATCCTTCTACCAATATACTCACTCTCTCGCCTCTGAACATGTCCAAACCATCGAAGTCTGCTCTCTCGAATGTTGTCTCCAAAACATCCAGCTTTGGCTTTCCCTCTAATGAGCTCATTTCTAATCCTATCCAACCTGGTCACTCCGAGCGAGAACCTCAACATCTTCATTTCTGCCACCTCCAGTTCAGCTTCCTGTTGTTTCTTCAGAGCCACCGTCTCTTATTCGTACTCACCACTGTTTTATAAACTTTCCCCTTCATCCTTGCAGGGACTCACATAACACACCAGACACCTATCACCAGCTGTTCCAACCTGCTTGGACCAGTTTCTTCACTTCCTTACCACACTCACCATAGCTCTGGATTGTTGACCCTAAGTATTCTAAGTCATCTGCACTCGCTATCTCTTCTCCCTGGAACCTCACTCTTCCTCCTGCACCCCTTTCTTTCGCGCACATATTTTGATTTACTTTGTCTAATCTTCATTCCTCTCCTTTCCAGTGCATGCCTCCATTTTTCTAATTCTTCCTCCACCTGCTCCCTGCTTTCACGATATCATCTGTGAATATCATGCTCCAAGGGGATTCCAGTCCAACATCAGTCAGCCTATCCATTACCACAGCAAACAGGAAGGGGCTCAGAGCTGATCCCTGATGCAGTCCCACGTCCACCTTAAATTCTTCTGTCACACCTCCGGCACACCTCACCATTGTTCTGCTGCTGTCATACATTTCCTGTACTATTCCAACATATTTATCCGCCACACCAGACCTGCGCATGCAGTACCACAGTTCCTCTCTTAGTACTCTGTCATAGCCTTTTTCTAGATCCACAAAGACAATATAGCTCCTTCTGACCTTCTCTGTACTTTTCCACTAGCATCCTCAAGGGACATAATGCATCTGTGGTACTCTTTCTAGGCATGAAACCATACTGTTGCTCGCAGATACTTCTGTCCTGAGTCGAGCCTCCACTACTCTTTCGCATAACTTCATTGTGTGGCTCATCAATTGCTTATTCCTCTATAGTTCCCAAAGCTCTGAACATCGCCTATGTTTTTAAAAAATGAAAACTAGCAGACTTTTCCTCCATTCTTCAGGCATCTTCTCATCCAATAGTATTCTGTTGAATAAGTTGGTCAAAAACTCCACAGCTCCCTCTCCAAATTGATTCCATACCTCCACAGGTATGTCATCAGGACCAAGTGCCTTTCCAGTTTTAATCGTTTGTAGTGCCTAACTTCCCCCTTATTAATCATTGTCATTTCCTGGTCCTTCACACTTGCCTCTTCTACTCATCTCTCTCTCATTTTCTTCATTCATCAACCTGTCAAAGTATTCTTTCCATCTATTTAGCACACAACTCGCACCACTCAACACATTTCCATCTCTCTTTAAAGTGTATGGCAGCACCCAATGCACCTTTTTGCTAATGTTATAGAGTTTATTATCCAGAATTCGAATCGAGAATTATCGGCAACAAATGATTGCACATTGCTTGATCCGCCGGAAAGACGACAGCATAGCTGAATTAGACGACGAGACCCAATACGTCAATAAAGGTGTCAACATGGCGACCAATAGACTACATTGTGAGAACGACGATGAATTTCCCGATATTTTGAGCAATGAACACTATTCTGAAGGGTCCTACGAAGAATATAAGTTTCATAAAGGCGTTAAAGGTTATCAATTTGAGCCAGTTCGACAGCACACACGTTCGAATGGAGACGAAATGGCTGGCCAAGAAGGTGCCGAGAATGCAGGGAGAAGGATATGTCTCGTGTTGTAATCAAAGACTGGTAAGCATTTGTGAAGTTCTTGTTTGGTTTTAGTTAGTCATAAACTGATAAATAGTAAAGGCTTCGGTATCCTGAATGTATACACAAAGTTTTTGGTCTTTTAAAAATATGCAAATGCCGTATATTTAGCAAATAGTGATGCGACTTCCCGGCCGGTCATTGTCAAGCCCAATGGATCTGCCTGTGCGCCTCAGAGAAACTATCAGCAGTACGATGTGCATCACTATTTTGCGTGTACAAGGCTCGTTTATTAATGCACTAAAACACACTGAAGATGTTAACATAGTCCACATTCTAAGTTGGTATATTTTTACAAATAAGAATTTCAAAGAATGAAATTCATTTAAAATTGTGTCAAGTTAATTTGAGAGCAATAGCTGGTCTTAACTTGCTTCACCATCAATGTAATTTCACGTGCTAAACTGATGCCATAACCAGACAAAACCCAGACCCGTCCAAACCCCATTTTAATCACAATTTTTCAAAGATGTCATGAGCAAAACTGCAAAAGTTTTTAATGAAAATAGTGGTTTTGTTTGGGCACTAAATGCTTAAAATACAAAAGCAAAAGGGGTGGATGGTTCTGTGTACTGGACTGATATGGTTTGTTTGAGCATGTAGAAGTTTGTGAATGTGAGCAGATTTGTATTTATTCATTTATTATATCCACAGGCATGTAGATGGTCCATTCCTATGCAAACAGCAGAAAAGTGTTTTTGTTGCCATCAGAGTCAATATATTCACCAGAAAATGGCAGACTATCCAGACCAACTACAGTGCATGACAGAGCACCCAGGATTTATTAACCAGTCTGAACCGGTGGGTACTGGAGGTTGCCTACTGACAATTCCAGGAACAGTATTGGCAGTGACTGAATTTTCCACAACACGAGTAAGAGCTATTTTTTAAAAAAATATTTCTCCTAATCAGCCTAGCCTTTTGCCATTCACATTCATCCATTTTCTTCATCGCTTATCCTCACAAGGGTCACGGGTGGAGCCATCAGCTGTCATCAAGCAGAATGAAGTGGAGATCACGACTGGACATCCCAGAGAAAACACACGCAGGCACGGGGAGAACATGCAAACTCCACGAGTGGGGCCGGGATTGAACATGGGTCATCATAATTGTGAGGCCAATGCTTTACCCTTTCCCTCCCATGAAGTAGACTGTTTTCCCGAGCCTTCTTTATGAGGGACCACAGTTTCTGTTTATTATCTCTGTCCTCCTGGGTTAAGTCCTCCGCGAAATGAAAGCCAAATTTTTTGCATATATGGGCTCCTTTTGGCCAAAGTTCAAATCTTCTGAATCTCTAGGAAGTGAATCTCATGATAACTCCTCAGGGTTTTGTTTTATGAGAGGGCAGCGTGCACAGGTGCAGCTGCTCTTAGCTCTCCAGTTTGGTGCATTTTCTTTATTATTATTTTGGTGGTACTCGTGGATTACGGTAAATCCAAAGTCACATATAGCTTCCAGGACATAATCGATCTGGAACAGAAGCATAGTTTATCAATAACAAAGGAATACCAAAAAGGTAAACAAAATCCTGGAGGACATCGCGAGACCACCGGGATCTCCGTGGATAGCTGCTCTCAGCAAGTGACAGAGAATGCGCCGGGAGTGTAAGCAAAAACGAGTATGTCGGGCAGGCCTGGCTGCTAAGCTAAGGAAGCAATATACAAGAAGATACATCACCCACAAAATGGACGAATTAGAACTAAAACAAGCCACGAGCAGCTTTGTTTGTTTCTGCAGTATTATTTTCATCACGGAGACGTGGCTAGACCAATGCAGCCCTATGGGGGCACAAACCAGTGCAATCTGTAGGCCGGTCCCAAGCCCGGATAAATGCAGAGGGTTGCGTCAGGAAGGGCATCCGGCGTAAAAACTGTGCCAAACAAATATGAGCGTTCATCAAAAGAATCCCATACCGGATCTGTCGTGGCCTGGGTTAACAACGCCCGCCCCCGGCACTGCTAACCTGCAGGGCGTCGGTGGAAATTCAGCTACTGTGGGTCGAAGACAAAGAAGAGGAGGAAACCGGATCCAGCGTCAGAAGAAAAAAAGGAATGCACAGAGCCTACAACTGAGTGTAGGGACTTTGAATGTTGGGACTATGACAGGAAAAGCTCAGGAGTTGGTTGACATGATGATTAGGAGAAAGGTTGATATTCTGTGCATCCAAGAGAGCAGGTGGAAAGGTAGTAAGGCTAGAAGTTTGGGAGCAGGGTTTAAATTATTCTACCACGGAGTAGATGGGAAGAGAAATGGAGTAGGGGTTATTTTAAAGGAAGAGCTGGCTAAGAATGTCTTGGAGGTGAAAAGAGTATCAGATCGAGTGATGAGACTAAAATTTGAAATTGAGGGTGTTATGTATAATGTGGTTAGCGGCTATGCACCACAGGTAGGATGTGACCTAGAGTTGAAAGAGAAATTCTGGAAGGAACTAGATGAAGTAGTTCTGAGCATCCCAGACAGCGAGAGAGTTGTGATTGGTGCAGATTGTAATGGACATATTGGTAAAGGAAACAGGGGCGATGAAGAAGTGATGGGTAAGTACGGCATCCAGGAAAGGAACTTTGAAGGGCAGATGGTGGTGGACTTTGCAAAAAGGATGGAGATGGCTGTAGTGAACACTTATTTCCAAAAGAGGGAGGAACATATAGTGACCTACAAGAGCGGCGGTAGAACCACGCAGGTAGATTATATTTTGTGCAGACGATGTAATCTGAAGGAGGTTACTGACTGTAAAGTAGTGGTAGGGGAGAGTGTAGCTCGACAGCATAGGATGGTAGTATGTAGGATGATTCTGGTGGTGGGTAGGAAGATTAAGAAGACAAAGGCAGAGCAGAGAACCATGTGGTGGAAGCTGAGAAAGGAAGAATGTTGTGCGGCCTTCCGGAAAGAGGTGAGACAGGCTCTCGATGGACAACCGAAGCTCCCGGAAGACTGGACGACGACAGCCAAGGTGATCAGAGAGACAGGCAGGAGAGTACTTGGTGTGTCATCTGGTAGGAAAGGGGAGAAGGAGACTTGGTGGTGGAACCCCAAAATACAGGGAGTCATACAAGGAAAGAGATTAGCGAAGAAGAAGTGGGATACTGAGAGGACTGAGGAGAGGCGAAAGGAGTACATCGAGATGCGACGTAGGGCAAAGGTAGAGGTGGCAAAGGCTAAACAAGAGGCATATGAAGACATGTACACCAGGTTGGACACGAAAGAAGGAGAAAAGGATCTCTACAGGTTGGCCAGACAGAGGGATAGAGATGGGAAGGATGTGCAGCAGGTCAGGGTGATTAAGGATAGAGATGGAAATGTGTTGACTGGTGCCGGTAGTGTACTAAATAGATGGAAAGAATACTTTGAGAAGTTGATGAATGAAGAAAATGAGAGAGAAGGAAGAGTTGAAGAGGCAAGAGTGAAGGACCAGGAAGTGGAAATGATTACTAAGGGGGAAGTCAGAAAGGCACTACAAAGGATGAAAACTGGAAAGGCAGTTGGTCCTGATGACATACCGGTAGAGGTATGGAAGCAATTTGGAGAGATGGCTGTGGAGTTTTTGACCAACTTATTCAACAGAATACTAGCGGGCGAAAAGATGCCTGAAAAATGGCGGAAAAGTTTTCTAGTTCCCATTTTTAAGAACAAAGGGGATGTTCAGAGCTGTGGGAACTATAGAGGAATAAAGTTGATGAGCCACACAATGAAGTTATGGGAAAGAGTAGTGGAGGCTAGACTCAGGACAGAAGTAAGTATCTGCAAGCAACAGTATGGTTTCATGCCTAGAAAGAGTACCACAGATGCATTATTTGCCTTGAGGATGCTCGTGGAAAAGTACAGAGAAGGTCAGAAGGAGCTACATTGCATCTTTGTGGATCTAGAGAAAGCCTATGACAGAGTACCAAGAGAGGAACTGTGGTACTGCATGCGTAAGTCTGGTGTGGCAGAGAAGTATGTTAAAATAGTACAGGACATGTATGATGGCAGCAGAACAATGGTGAGGTGTGCCTTAGGTGTGACAGAGGAATTTAAGGTGGAGGTGGGACTGCATCAGGGATCAGCTCTGAGCCCCTTCCTGTTTGCAGTGGTAATGGATAGGCTGACAGATGAGGTTAGACTGGAATCCCCTTGGACCATGATGTTCGCAGATGATATTGTCATATGCAGTGAAAGCAGGGAGCATGCAGAGGAACAATTGGAAAGATGGAGACATGCACTGGAAAGGAGAGGAATGAAGATTAGCCGAAGTAAAACAGAATATATGTGCGTGAATGAGAAAAGTGGAGGGGGAAGAGTGAGGCTACAGGGAGAAGAGATAGCGAGGGTGGACGACTTCAAATACTTGGGGTCAACAATACAGAGCAATGGAGAGTGTGGTCAGGAAGTGAAGAAACGGGTCCAAGCAGGTTGGAACAGCTGGCGAAAGGTGTCTGGTGTGTTATGTGACAGAAGAGTGTCTGCTAGGATGAAGGGCAAAGTTTACAAAACAGTGGTGAGGCCGGCCATGATGTACGGATTAGAGACGGTGGCACTGAAGAAACAACAGGAAGCTGAACTGGAGGTGGCAGAAATGAAGATGTTGAGGTTCTCGCTCGGAGTGAGCAGGTTGGATAGGATTAGAAATGAGCTCACTAGAGGGACAGCCAAAGCTGGATGTTTTGGAGACAAGATTCGAGAGAGCAGACTTCGATGGTTTGGACATGTTCAGAGGCGAGAGAGTGAGTATATTGGTAGAAGGATGCTGAGGATGGCGCTCCCAGGCAAAAGAGCGAGAGGAAGACCAAAGAGAAGGTTTATGGATGTGGTGAGGGAAGACATGAGGGCAGTTGGGGTTAGAGAGGAAGATGCAGGAGATAGGCTAAGATGGCAAAAGATGACACGCTGTGGCGACCCCTAACGGGACAAGCCGAAAGGAAAAGAAGAAGACGTGGCTAGACCCATGAATCCCCAATGCTGCAGTTTTGCTAGCAGGCTGCAACCTACATCGACATGACAGAACGAAAGACTCTGGTAAGAAGTGGGGGCTATGCACACAACAAATGGTGTTCTAACAGCAGAATCATCGACACCCACTGTTCTCCTGATTTAAAGGTCCTCGCAGTCTCGTGCTGACTCTTTTGTCTTCCAAGGGAGCCAACATGAGTCATTGTAGTAATTGTCAATATCCCGCCAGACGCTAGCGTTAAGCGCAGCACTTGGCAGTCTACTCGTGACTGTTAACAAACAGCAACTTGCCCACCCTGACGGAGTATTGATCGTTGCTGGTGACTTCAACGAAGCGTGTTTAAAGACGGCCTTACCCAAATTCATCCAGTATGTGACGTGTCCCACCAGAGGAGACAAAACCCTGGACTATGTTTACTTCCCCATCTTGCTGGGTCCGACCATGTCTGCGTCACCCTTACGCCCACATAGGTCTATGCCCCAAGGTCTGGCCTGGCCAATCCGCGGCTCGCGAGCCTCATGCGACTCTTTAGCTTCATGCAGCTTTTCAGGAGCTTTCACATGACATGCGTCAAAAATGCATGGCTGGCGCTGTCATTCACTCCCCCTACAGCGAGATGGCACACTGACATTGTAAACCTGTTTGAGTGACGTCAAATGAGCGACGAGAGAATCATTGGTGTGACATTTGTGTTGTGGCCAATTTCCGTCAAGTTACCTCTTGAAATGGCAGGGAAAAAAAGCACAGCCAAACAAAAATATGAAGAAGAACACAGGATGTTTTTGCCAGAGTGGGAGAGGTTTTTTTTTTTTTTGTTAAACGTAATGGCAAGCCGATCTGCCTTATATCACGCAGCATTAGCGCATTTCAAAGCTTCAAATCGTCAGTGTTACTTCAGCTCACTCCACCCTAACATCGAACAGCAATTTCCAAAAGGGACTGAACTTCGCAAGAACAAGTCGGTCACTTTGAAAAGCGAGGCAGAAAAAGCAGGTGCAGTTTTTCCAAAAATTTACTAAACACTTGGAGACCGTAACTCTTGCATCAGATCAGCTGGCTTGGAACAAAGCCAGACACGGAAGGGCACTTCATTTAAAAAATGCCTCATTGACGCCTTCGAAATCTTGGCTCCTGGAGACGACAAGCATATCAGACATTCAACTGTCCTGCCACAGCGTTGAATGCAGAATATCGGATATTAATACAGGTGTTGAATCACAGTTGCACTCTGACCTTCAAACGTGAGTATTTTAGTGTGGCATTGGATGAGAGTTGTGACATACAAGACAAGCCTCAGTTGGCAATATTTGCACAGTCTGTGTCAAATGAATGTATGATCAAAGAAGAACTCCTTGATATTGTGCCATTAAAAGACAGAACCCGTGGCAAAGATGTGAAAGAAGCAATGATGGCTGCGTTTGCAAAAGCAAATCTGCCCATACTGAAACTAACTGCAATAGCCACGGATGGAGCGTGTACCCATGTATATGATGTGGCTCTTTGCAGTAACAGAAAAAAAAGTGGCTCTTAGTCTCTTACTAGTTGGCCACCCCTGCCCTAGCACCAGAACCTCCAGGAACATATAGATACTGTTCTGCATTACATCAAAAACTGTAGACACTGTGACTGTAAATAGATGGATCCTGGTTTTCCCCAATCAAAAACCCTGGATGACCCGAGAGACTAAAGCACTCCCGAGTCATTGCAACGCCGCCTTCAGGTCAGGGGACAAAGCACAGTACAGTGCCACAAGAGCCGACTTAATGAGGGGCATCAGAGTGGCCAAAGTGGCCTACAAAAGAAATATTGAGGAATGCTTCACAGAAAACAAGTAAAAAATGTGGGAGGGATTGTAACGATTACAACACATCACAAACTACAACGGTAAGAACAAAATTTGTGCCGGAAACACAGACGCCTCGCTGGCAGAGGAACTAAACCATTTCTTTGCCCGTTTTGAGATGGACAGATGAAACCCAGGCTCATCATATTCACCTCCCATCCATTACCAGCACACCGACGCTTCAAGAACATGAAGTGAGAGGTGTGCTCAGGACTTTAAATACCAGGAAGGCTGCTGACTCAGACGGAGTGCCGGGAAAGGTACTGAGGTCTGTACTTATCAGCTGACGAGTGTTTTCTCAAAAATCTTCAACAGATCCCTGCAACAATCAACCATTCCCTCCTGACTGAAATCTGCAATAACATCCCCATCCCAAAGAAAGCAGCCATTGCCAGTCTAAATGATTACAGGCCTGTTGCACTCACACCTGTGATCATGAAGTGCTTTTGAGAGGCTGGTTGCACGCCACATAAAGGGGCTCACTTTTTCCCCTCACTCGACCCATACCAGTTTGCCTACAGAGAACACCGGCCCACCGAGGATGCCATCACAATAGCTCTCCACACTGCACTCAGCCACCTGGAACCCCAAGGGAACTACATCAGGAAGCTTTTCATATACTTGAGTTCAGCCTTTAATACCATCATCCCAGGTATTTTGGTTGACAAACCCTCCCTCCTTGGACTATCTCTTTCCATCTGCTGCTGGATTAAAGACTTCGTCACAAACCGTCCACAGTCTGTCAAATATACTTACAAACACACCTCTCTCCCTCAATCACCCTCTGTACCGGGTCCCCCAAATACTGTGTACTGAGTCCTCTGCTATACTCTCTGTACACATGAGACTTCATACCAGCTCGTCCCAGCAACTCCCCATCAAGTTTGCTGATGACATGTTCGGGCTCATCTCAGAAGAAGATGAGTCTGCCTACAGAGACAAGATTGGTAAATGGTCAAAGTGGTGTTCTGTAAGCAACCTTACACTGAACACCACAAAAATGACAGAAATCACCCTGGACTACCGGAGGTCCGATGTCGACCCAGTCCCACTGTTCATCAATGGGAAGTGTGTGGATAGGGTCCACTCTTTTAAATTTCTGGGAGTCTAAATCACGGCCAAACTCCCTTGGACTGTAAATACCACTGCGGTGGTGAAAAAGGCCCAGCAGCGACTCCACTTCCAGAGAGTGCTCAGGAAGAACAACTTGGAAGCTAAGCTGGTATAGGCCTTCTACAAAACCACCGTGGAGAGCATCCTCACATAATGCATCACAGTGTGTCAGTGTCAGTGTGCACAGCACCGAACAGGAAAGTTCTGCAAAGATTGGTCAACAGTCCCCAGAAGATCACTGGCTGCTCTCTGCCCTCCATAGAAGACATAGGCAACTCCCGCTATCACAGCAGAGCCACTAATATTGTAAAGGACTCTTCACATCCTGGTCATCACCTGTTTAACCTGCTGCCCTCTGGCACACGGTACAGGTCCCACAAAACTGGGACAACCAGATTCAAGGACAGCTTTTTCCCCAGAGCCATCAAATCCTTGAATTCAAAACCAGTGAACATAATAGTACAGTAATGGAATATTATGCAACGGCACTTTTGTGCACTTATTTATCTTAGCAATAACTGTGCCTTGATGTTTTATCTGTCATTTTTACCACAGATGTTTTTCAATTTTATATCACTTTGCACCTTGTAGAGAAGCACTCATTTCGTTGTATGCACCGCATATAATGACAAAGGCTTTTGATTGATTGATTTTGATTGACAGCTGCTCCTCCATGTCACCCTACAAAAAGCAGCATTTGTCCAATCAATGCTTGTTCCCATTCTGGAAAATTGTCATATTTTCAGGTTAATGCGACCATACTGCTTATAGACAGCTTGTGAGATGGTGTTGGGAAATTTTTGGCAGAAATAACCGCGTGTCACTTCTATCCTTTGTCCAGAGGGCCAAGAGTACACAGGATTTAATTGTTCTACATCCTGATTTATTCCCCTTTGTTTAAATGTTGATGTATTTGTTTGTATATGAAGTAAACACACCACAGAAGTAGAATCATAGCATTTTTATTGAAATGTATGCTTATATTTTGTATAAATATGTTATATAACAGCACAGAATTATTATTTGGTCTTTCAATAAGAGTACTTTGAGAACACCTTAAAATACATGTTGCAGTATTCTCTCTGCTGTAGGAGAGATCTGTTTCATCATGAATAGCCACTTCAGTCTGGCAACTTTTGGAATGGACCAAAGATGGAGATTCAGCATCTGCGGGTTTGATGTCAACCTCTTGTGCAGAAGATGCTTCCTGCGACATCTTTAATTAATGGAAAAATAAGGTTCAAAGTTTATAAAAATAAGAAAAAATGTATTGATAAAATGGTGGCCTACCTGGTAAAGCGTTGGCCTCACAGTTCTGAGAACCCGGTTCCTTCCTGGCCCATGCATTAATTGGTGACTCTAAATTGCCCCTGGGTGTGATTGTGAGTGCAATGGTTGTCTGTCTCCATGTGCCCTGAGATTAGCTGGCGACCAGTTGAGGGCGTACCCCGCCTCCTGCTCATTAACAGCTGGGATAGGCCCCACTCTCCGCGACTCTCGTGAGGATAAGCGGCAAAGAAAATTTATGGATGGGTGTATAGATGAAGCACAGGTTTATTTCATTCTATTCAAATGGTTCAAAAATTGTTTTTGATAAGTTGCAAATAAGTCTCCTGTGAATGACTAGCATGTAATACTGCTTGTTTTAATGTTATGTAATATTTTATTAAAATTAAAAAACCTGCAACAAAATTAATAAATAAAAATAAATAAATACAAAGGTTTGTATCCATTTTCTTAGCTATTTATTCTCACAAGGGTCGCAGCAGTGCTGGAGCCTATCCCAGCTTTCAATGGGCAAGAGGTAGGGTACACCCGGAACTGGTTGCCAACAAATTACAGGGCACAACGAGACCTGTCGGCCGGTCCCAAGCCCGGATAAATGCAGAGGGTTGAGTCAGGAAGGAACACGGGTTCTCAGTACTGTGAGAGCAACACTTTCCAGCTGCTCCACCGTGCTGCCATTTGCATACATTATCCTGTTTTTCTAGCTGTGAATGATCAAAGTATTTGCAGTAATAAAATATTTTCCGCTAAGTACAACGTGTGCTTCTATCATTCAACCATATAAACAGTGTTCAACGTTTTCATGAAATAAAAAGATTATAAACACACCTCCGCAACTTGTCTTTTAACAAAAGCTCTTTCCCTTTATTTGGGGGGGCTAAGCTTGTTGAAGCGTGTCCAGGTTCAGGTGACAGTGACTGTTGACCGGGTTTGGAAAAATTAGCCCTCTTCGTTTGCTCAAAGCTTACCCACTGCCTTCTGAGGCTAGGGTCTTTGGGAAAATAATGGACACTGACCAAAATTATTCGAATTGCGACAAAACTGAACCACACACGTGTTCACAATTGTTATGGATTGGTTTTAGCTTACAATCACTGAGCAATTCTCAAATCCAGCGAGTCTCCATGCTCATGTAAGTCACACAATAGTCGGTCCACCTTGAGTGATGTCAGAGGCGTTGCCCCCGAAATGAGTCATTTTTCAGTTGATGGAAACTAGGTCAGAGTCCGCTGAATTTAATTCCAAAACATATTTTTGGGGAAAAAAACATTAACAGGATACGTATTTTATGGTACAAGTGAACATATATTTTCATCGACATAATATAATTTGCATTAGAAAATTGCACATTATAATCACTTTAATCACGCTTACCTGCTTCAGATAGTTCCCATCTCTATCCTTCTGTCTGGGGAACCTGTAGAGATCCTTTCCTCCTTCTTTCATGTCTAACCTGGTGTACATGTCGTCATATGCCCCTTGTTTAGCCATCGCCACCTCTACCTTTGCCCTACGTCGCATTTCAATGTATTCCTTTCACTTCTCGTCCGTCCTCTCAAGTGTCCCACTTCTTCTTTGCTTAATCTCTTTCCTTGTATGACTCCCTGTATTTTGGGGTTCCACCACCAAGTCTCCTTCTCCCCTTTCCTACCAAAAGACACACCAAGTACTCTCCTGCCTGTCTCTCTGATCAATTCCCACCACCAGAGTCATCCTACACACCACCATCCTATGCTGTTGAGCTATACTTTTCCCTACCACTACCCTACAGTTACCTCCTTGAGTTTACATGGTCTGCACAAAATATAATCCACCTGCGTGCTTCAACCTCCGCTCTTGTAGGTCACTCTATGTTCCTGCCTCTTCTGGAAATAAGTGTTCACTACAGACATTTCCATCCTTTTTGCAAAGTCCACCACCATTTGTCACTCAAAGTTCCTTTCCTGTCGGCAATACTTACCCATCACTTCTTCATTGCCCCTGTTTCCTTCACCAACATGTCCATTACATTCTGCACCAATCACAACTCTCTCGCTGTCTGGGATGCTCAGAACTACTTCATCTAGTTCCTTCCAGAATTGCTCTTTCAACTCTAGGTCACATCCTACCTGTGGGGCATAGCCGCTAACCACATTATACATAACACCCTCAATTTCAAATTTTAGTCTCTTCACTCGATCTGATACTCTCTTCACCTCCAAGACATTCTTAGCTCGCGCTTCCTTTAAAATAACCCCTACTCCATTTCTCTTCCCATCTACTCCGTGGTAGAATAATTTAAACCTCGCTCCTAAACCTCTAACCTTACTACCTTTCCACCTGCTCTCTTGGATGCACAGAATATCAATCTTTCTCCTAATCATCATGTCAACCAACTCCTAAGCTTTTCCAGTCATAGTCCCAACATTCAAACTCCCTACACTCAGTTGTAGGGTCTGTGCATTCCCCTTCTTCTTTGTTTTTGACCCACAGTAACTGAAATTCCACCGATGCCCGGTGCAGGTGTTGTTAGCCTGGGTCACGACCGATCCGGTATGGGATTCTTTAGATGACCGCTCATATTTGTTCGGCACAGTTTCACGCTGGATGCCCTTCCTGACACAAACCTCTGCATTTATCCGGGCTTGGGAACGGCCTCCAGATTGCATTTGCTTGTGCCCCCATAGGGCTGCATTACACTCCAGCAATGGTATTTTTCATTTTTTATGCTAATTATTTTTTTTATCATTTATGGGAAGGAGTTGCATCAAGCAGTGGTGTGGCTGTTCATGGCTGGTTGTCTGCCAACTGGGACCTCACAAAACTTCATGGCACCATCTGTCTGGCACCACATACCTGGACTCTGACCAGCCAGCAGAATTCCTGGAGCTGTTCTTTATAAGGGAGCAGCTTCTACACATTGTGAACTAAAATTACTTCGCTCTGGATTTTTTTAAGCATAACCCAGCACATCAACAACTGGTAAGAAAGTAGCCTGAGATGTTTGTGATTTCTTTTGAAAAACACCTTTTAGCTGACATTTCTTTGTCCAGAAAAGTTTTATTTAATAGTTTAAAACTTCTTACTTCAAGGAAGATCCCTCACCGTACCTTGGCCGCAGGTTGATTGCTGGAGCTGGTTAATACTGATCGTTAGTGCCATAAATCCTCACGGACAAGACCAAGTTGTCGCCATTCCAGTTAGCCTGCTCCAATTTAGCCACCTGACTATATCTAGCCATCCTAGGTTCACGCTGTGTTGGATCAACTTTCTCCCATTAAAATGTCGCCATGCTGTAGTCTGAATCCGTGGTGGCACTTTGATGGTACCCATGCAGGTCATTGGAGAGAGAGGCAAATGCAAGCGTCTTTCACTGCAAAGCTCGTTTATCTACTTATTTGAAAAATAAAATATTTGGGGTTCTCAGTGAAGCTACAATGCGTTCACAACTAGACGCTTTGCGCACAAAGTCAAAATGGCAGCAGGTGTGGACAGCATTGTAGTGCTTGTCAGAATAAAGTAACATTTTACTCTATGGCTAGTTTTGATTTTAATGTGAAAATCTGATTCGGGACTTGTTCTTTCATTGGATTTTGACAATTAATCCAAAACAACCGCTGACTCATGTGTAGCACAAATAAATCCAAATAATTTTTAAAGTTTTGCAATCTCATAACTAGTGGCAAACGGGGATTTACAAGTTTACAATGGCATCTCGGCAGAGTATAAATACTTTTTGTGCTCCAAATGTCAGCTATAAAGAAAAATTGGGAGTCTTTGTCTTCAACACTTTCTGATACTCGTTTACACAAAAAAATACATTTTACATGAGAAAATCTTTTCAATAAAATAATTGTTGAAAAAAAATTGATGAAAAAAAATTTATGAAAAAAGAAGCCCATGTGATTTTACTGTCATGAGAGGAGCTCAGGTGAACTTTGTGGGGGCATTGCTCCCTTTGCTGATAACATAACTCAAAGAAATTATTAATAAGATCTTTCTGGTTTACTAACCATAGGTAGCCTACGTCCCGGAATGCTGGGGAAGTCATGGTGCTCATTGTGATACCCTACATTGAAGGTGAGCAGATTGAGGGAGCCATAGTAGGAGTAGGTTTCATGACCCTTGAGGAACATGTAGTGTTCAGCTATAAAGTGACCAGAGATGGGGTGTAAACCCATACCCAGCATGGAGCCAGCCAGCATGTATACCACAGGTTTAACTCCCCCCACCCAAAAGAGCAGAATGTTAAACACGAATTGGACAAAAACATTGGTCAGCTCCAAATTAGTTACGGGTTTAGGGTTGATACACAGAGGTCGTATGGTGTAGAAAAGAGGCTGCAGAATAATCCAGATGAACTTGCGGAAACGTGTACAGAAGAACCAGCCTTCAAAATCAGTTGGGATATCGACATCTACACCATCTCCTCCAAGGTAGCGGTGATGGTCTAAGTGATAGCGTTTGAATGAGGCAGAATAAGGTAAGCCAATTGGGAGGTTGGCAAACATGCCAAAGTATCGGTTCCACATAGCTTTGTTGTTTCCAAAAGCGGTATTGTGGGAGATCTCATGGATAGCAAGAGTCATTGAATGGTTGATACAGCTCCCAAAGGCATAAGTCCAAAACAAAACCCATTTCCAGTCCATATCTTTGATTAAATAAAAAGCTAAAAATTGTATCACCACCATGATGCACACAATCCATTTCAGCCTGAGGTCGGGACCCATCAGAGACTTGATTTGGGGATATTTCACTGTGAGAAGAAAAAGAAAAAAAAAAAACGTATCAGAAAACAATACATTCATAAAAAAAATTACTTTGGAAAATGTTCCTGATCTAACTGGATCTCATTTTGTTTTCCAAAAACAGTGAAGTTCCCAATATCAGGTTTGATTATTTCAGAGTAAAGCTTAACGTACTAACCAATAATAATGTGGTTTTACTAACACCCGACTGACAGCACTAGCTATTATTGAATTGATGGATGAAACCACATGGATTAAAAGAAATATGCCAGGGCTCTACACTAATCTTTCACTGTGATTTTGTTCTGCATTGGTGCATCAAAATTTTTTTGGGCTGCACCAGCATAAAAATTAGATGCACCCAAATTTTTGACCACATCAGATTCAACCCTGTAGTTTTACCACTTGAAAAAACAAACAAACAAAAAAAAAACAGCTGCATGTCTTCTTTTTATTGAGTATTAAATAATCTAAACCTGGTAAATGAATGTTTTTTATTGAAAGGTTAATTTCACTTACTAAAAAGTGTATTGTGCTTATAATGCTCCATGTCAGAACGTTTATGAATTTTGGACAGATCAAGATGAGACATTCAGGAAAAAGAGTTTGATCATTATGTTAATCTTGTCATCTGTGGCCATAGCCACTTGCAATTAGATGGCCCTATTAGGTCAGTAAGGTATGGTTGGTATATTTATTGCGCCCCGGCTCAGTGCCTGGACATTGGAGTTCACTGCGATGCACGAGAGAGTAGCCTCTGCCTCCCTTTGTGTGGGGGATGGGTCCGAACTATTGTTCGTCCCTGTAAACCAAACAGCAGTTCAGAGTACCCACCCTTTTTTGAGTCCTTGGAGGGCTGCTGGAGAGCGCTCCCCCTGAGGAGTCAATTCTTCTACGTTTTGGACTTCAATGCTCATGTCGGCAATGATAGTGAGACCTGAAAAAGCATGACTGGGAGGCTTGGGGTTTTGTTATTGGACTTCTGTGCTCATCACAGGTTGTACCTAATGAACATCAAGTTCAAGCATAAGGATGGCCATATGTGCACTTGGCACCAAGACACCCGAGGCCACAGTTCACTGATCGACTTTCTGGTTGTGTCATCAGACTTGTCTTTCCTACGCGGGTGAAGCAGCACAATCCTTGCTCATTTCCATATCTTACATGACATTTATCACATTTAATAGCACTATTCACTGACTATTAAAACTCAGCCAGTCAGCGGTGCTGTAAAAAATGTATAGAGTAGGAGAAGCAACCTACTATAATTTGTCTGATTAAATAGTTTTGGAGTGGTACATCTATTTCTCTGTATTTCTGTTTTAATGAAATGTCGCGGTGAATAATGATATAGTGTATGGAATTTTGTTGCAGGCAAGCTTCCGTTGAAAAGAAGAAGGCAGCAGCTAAAAAGGCAGGCAAAGCATAGGGCAGCTATTTACAGCAATCCAATTTCACATGAGGAATACAGAAGAAAAGGGAGAGATGCAGATTTGGATGATTATTGGGTTGACACACACTTGTACCCCCACAGGATCTGTCAAGTAGACACCATCAAAAGAAAGGGGGGAGAAATGGAGGAAGATTTCAGGTAAATATTACAAAAAGAAAAAGCACTTCTGAATTTAACACCAGAGTCTTGTGTGAGAAAGAATTGTGATGATAAAGAAATAGAACAATGGGAACTGGATAGAAATCTGACCAAAACACAAACCTGAATACAAAAGATAACTTAAAAGTTTTGTGAGGAAAGAAGTAGGGCTTCCACTCCGCAGAAATACTCCGAGAAAAAATAGAGCAGTCATCAAAGATGACAGTGTGCTTTTTTTTTTTTTTTAATTCCATCCCAACACCTAACATAAAAAAAACAAAACAAAACAAACAAAAAAAAAAAGATAATTCACAAGAGCTGTCTTGCTTTTGTGGAGAAAACTGCATATGCATTGCCTGAGTGTAAAATGTAGTCTGAAGGAGGAGAAGAGGAACCCAACAACACCAACACCACCGTTGAGGTTGGACGTTCCAGGTAGAGTATGATGGTAACTTGTTGCCCGGTACAGTCAGAGATGAAAGTGGACTTTCGTGAAAATACAAATGTGAGCACTCGGGGGTCCGGGGGCATGCCCCCTGTGAAATTTTGGAAAAAATAATTGGCTGTGGTGCATTCTGGCGATATCTGTGAACAAAATTCAGACCAAAATTGAAAGTAAAATTTCTAAGTCTAAGTCCTGACCCAAAATAAATAAATAAAAATCGGGCAATTTTTTTTTTTTTTTGGGGGGGGGGGTGCGTGCCATCACACTGCCTCGCGATCGACGCAGTGAGAACCCCCGGTGTAACTGAATTTCCTTTGACATGGCTCATGATGTTGATGACTTTCGACGTAAATGCGCTCGCAATACGTGACGCAGTTCTGAACATGCACTTTCGTACATGGTCAGTACGGTTAACTTGCATTTCCTGTTTCCGGGTGAATAGCGGTTGTTTTGGAGCAGGCTTGTTTAGTTAACGTTTATGAAATAAACACATAAATTAATGTCAAGACCACACAAAATAAGCGACGTCTTGAGAGAATGCGAGGGAGGGGGTGTTACTGTTACTCGTGTTAGTGCCTCAACGTGGCTACGCTCGTAAAAGCAAACCAACGAACTCAAATGCATGTTCGTTCAATGTTGTCAACTAATATCCAGATTAATTTTAGGCAATTTTCCCTCAATTTTCCGGAACAATTTTCATGAAAATTTAAAAATCTGGAATTCCGGGAAAATCCGGAGGACTTTCATCACAGCAGTCACATTGGTAAATGACATAATAAGATTATTGTTAATATGTTTGTCAAGGTACATTATTGTATGCTCATAAAAAAAATTGTAGAGACCATCAAAATATTAATTAAAACAGATTGCCGATGACCAGTATGAAGTTGACACCATGACTTGGATTGGGGAGAAGCCAGAAGTTGACATACGCTGTTATAAACACCCATTTCACTTTTTGTGTCGCTGAAGTCAAATGAGACTAAATCTCTCCGGTTTCAAGTCAGTCAGGATCACCAAAATTATTTAATTTTGTTAAAAGCCACAATAATGAGAATTTCATTGAAATTTTTACTAGGCTAAAAATGTTGTGGTTCCCATTTCCTATATCTCAGAAGTCGGGTTGGAAGGTAGTTTTTTTTTATAAACTATATTTTTACTCCCTCTCAAGCACATGGTGCCATCCTTTTCTTGTCAATTCTCGTTAATTCATGCTCTCGCGTGCATAACGAGATAAAAATTCATAAAGGTTTGGTCCAAAAACCTTGAAACAATGTCAAAAATCGGACATGGCAAAACATGAAACCGGAACTTGACTTGATATGGCTCAGTAACGCTTTGACATGGGATGAGGCAGTTACCCGAGCTGATGCTCGTGAACACATGCATGTACGTACACACAACGATGTGGCTACAAGTGGCATGAAAAACGGCTTTAATGCACAACATACTCAGGGTGCAGCAGCGCCCACAGGTAAGTGGTACATGGCCATCCCGCCGCTCACCACGGCTGCTGTTAAACTATGGCGTCGGGCATTTTGAAGGGTGCGCGCCCTCACGTTTTTTTAATGTGCCCTTTACGCTCCTCTCTACATAGTCTGAGCACTCGTTTTGATAGCGACCTGACGCCATTATCAAACACCCGACTTAACTCTGTGCTTTATGTGCAGCGCGTAGCGCACACGCTCATTTGTGCCGCCCCCGTCAGACATATTCGTTACGTGGTGTAAAACTGTTGGGGCAGTCAGGAATTTGGAACCAAGAGCTTTTTTTTTTTTTTTCCAAGCCTTATTTTTGTTGAGGTCAAAAGTTTACATTCATTTTTCAATTATTGAGTAGAATTTTCTTTGAACTGCATGACTTGGGTCGAACATTTTGGGTAACCTTCGACAAGCTTTTGACAGTACTCTGCTGGATTCCCATTACTCTTGACGGAACTGGTGTGACTCACTCCGGTTTGTAATTTGCCTTACTCGCACATGCCTTTTCAGATCTGCTCACAAATTGTCAATCAAATTCAGATCAGGGCTTTGTGATGGCTACTCCAACACATTAACTTTGTTACCCTCAAGCAACATTTTTAACCATTTTAGCAGTTGCATGCTTCGGGTCATTGTCCATTTGCATTTAATTTTACTTCCTGGTTGATGTCTTGAGATGCTGCCATCTATTTTATGAAGAGCTTCAATTCTTAACCCTCCCCCTTCTAGTTTTTGCCTAGGCGACCACCAGAGCTGCATTCCCCCTAGCCAGTCGGTATCCTTCAGCTGCCTCGGGAGTCCCACAGGCCAAAAAGGCCTGAGAGGACTCCTTCTTCAACTTGATGGCAAGCTTCATCGTATGTGTCCACCAACGTATTCCGGGGTTACAGCAATGACAGGCACTGACCGCCACATGGGAATTGCTGCCACAACAGGCACGGACCACCTCACAATCACAGCTATGGTCGACCGCCTCAGCTATGGCGGTGCGAAACATAGTCCATTTGGACTCAATGTCCCCCACTATCCCTTGAACATGACCAAAGTTCTGTCAGACACAGGAGTTGAAAATCCTTTTGACAGGGGAATCTGCCAGCCATTTACAGCAGACCATCACAATACGTTTGAGCCTTCCACGTCAGACCAGTATCTTCCTCCACCATCGGAGCCTACTCACCACCAGGTGGTGATCAGTTGACAGCTTAAGCCCTACCTTCACCTGTATCCAAGACATGGCTGCAAGAGACAATCATCGAACTGCAACCTATGCTGTCCTGTTGCCTAGTGTAACATGGACGCTCTTATGCCTGAACATGGTGTTCGTTATGGACAACTCGTGATGAGCACAGAAGTCCGGTCACTCGGGTTCTGATCACAGGGCATTGTTCCCAGTTACACCCTCCCTGTCTCACCATCATATCCCACCTGAGCATGGAAGTCCCCCAGCAGACGATGGAGTCCCTAGTAAGAGCATTTTCCAGCACCCCCTCTCAGGACTCCAAAAACATTGTTTGGCGCATAGGCCCAAACAACAGTCAAGACCCGAAGGTGGAGGGAGGCTCACTCTCTCATCCGCCGGGGTGATTGCTAACATACTGGTGTTGACCTGGGAAGTAATTACTATACCCACACCTGCTTAACGCCTCTCACCATCAACAACTCCACAGTGGAACAGAATTCAAGTCATCTCAGGAGGTCTGGTACCACAGCCCAAGCAGTGTGTGGAAAAGAGGCCCATAATATCTAGTCGGCTCCTTCCCTGCCAGAGAGGTGACATTCCACGTTCCTAGAGCCAATTTCTGTAGCCGGGGATCGGATCGCTAAGGTCCCTGTCTTCAGCCACCGCCCAGCTCACATTCCACCAAACCCCTATGGCCACTCCCACAGGTGGTGAGTCCATGGAAAGGGGGACCCACATTACCCTTTCGGGCTGTGCCCCACCGAGCCCCATTTGGTGCAGGCTCGGCCACCAGGCACTCGCTTTTGATCCCCACCTCCAGGCCTGGGTCAAGAAGGGGGCCCCAGTGACCCGTGCCCGGGAAACCTAGATCTATTATTTTTAATCATCATAGGGTTTATGGAATTGTGACTTGTGTGGTCCCTGACACAGGACCTGTTTGCCACTGATAACCCTTCATGAGGCATTAAGCCCTAGACAACTTTGCTCCAAGGATCATTGCGACACGCAAACCCCTTCACCACAATAAGGTGACGGCTAAAAGAGGGGTTACAAAGTCTTTTTGTTTAAATATCTAGTTTCAAAATGTACTAGTACGTACTGTGTGTGTGTGTATATATATATATATATATATATATATATATATTATATATATATATATATATATATATGCAGTGTATGGTAAGGCATGGCTCGTGTATGGGAGGGAAAACACTACAAAGAGTGGGTGCGGCTTATTATTAGGTGCACGCTGTCTTCCGGAAAAGATGTTATATTGTAGGATTAGAAAAAAATAAATAAATGAAAAAAAATCTACCTAGCCTAGTTCTGAAATGTAGGAAATAAGAATCAACTTTCTTGGCTAAGTGCGTAAAAACACGCAAGGAATTTTTCTCCGGCAGTCGGTGCTCCCCTGGTATGACATTCAGAACAAAGAACAACCACACAACAAGAACAAAGAACAAGAGACATTTCTGTTTGTAGGAACTATTCCTTAAAACAGTTGTGCAAAATGGAAAATCTTCTTCATTTAGAACATGTAAGAGATAAGTCTATTAACATCCTACATTGTGTAGCTCTTACAGAGTGCCTTTACCCGTTCGTGGTTCCCGTTATAGACCATTGCAAAGGGAGCAGTTTAAAGTGACGAATCGTGTGATAGTCTACAATAGGGGTGCTCAATAAGTGTAAAAGGGGGGTGCGCCCCCCTTTGGGCACAACATTTTTTAATAAAATACTGTTAAATGGTACCTCCGGTTACTTCTAACAGTGTAACTGCAGGGCAGTCATAACATTTTGAAAACTTAAAATATGAGTCCAAACAACCAAAATAATTTTGCCAAACTTCAGATATTAAAATGTAGACAGTGAAATTTATATCAAATAGGATACTGCACTTACAAATTATACTTCAGTACAGATGAGCGAGAGACAGAGAGATCATGAAATATAAATGTGAGTGATAAAATGCTTGATCTACAGGGCTAGTGCTACAGAGAGGCCCAATTGTATTAACAGTTGTCAATTACATAATCTTTGAAAAATTTACATCCAACTTACCTTTGTGTTTCCTGGTTTGGATATGCTCCTGGATAAATCCACAGCACTTTGCCAGGAACATCCACTTTTTGTATGTGTTCGGTTAGACATGTTGATACCGTTTTCATTCCCATCTGCATGGTTACACTTTTTTCAAGCCATTGCCTATCTGAAACAGTTTTTTACTCCAGGGTTTGTATAAATTTCCCTGGCATGATCTTCATCTTTTCGCTCCAAGACTTCAGCAATACTGGAAAACGTGCAGACCGCTTGATAACATATGCATACGTATTTCTATAAGTTATATTTATGCCGTAGTAAACAGAATGCTTCTCTACGAAATGTTAACAGAGTGAAAATACCGATGAAGTACCACCAAAATGCTGACGGAAACCGGAACGTTGTTTTATTATAAACACCAAATTTAATACAGGTAGCACTGCCCTTTTCCGACATCACAGCTGTGACTAATTTGACTAGCGTTGCTGATAGATGCTGGCGACCGATCTTGATCACAGCCTCGCCCCACGTCAAGCCGTAAAAAAAAAATTCCAACGAATCTACACCTTTCAAAACAATTACATTTTCAGCTGAAAAAACTCGTAATTCCGCGAATCCGCAGAAAATTCTCATCCCTGGATGTGTGGAAGGACATCGGCGCTTGTTAGTGCTTCTCACTGCAGTTGGACGAATCTAATAACGTGAATGACAGCTCAAATGTGCATTTTCATTCATGTGGTGTTTAGTGATCAACGTGAACTCAGTTACAAAAAAATTTCGTAGTTATGTTGTATTGTGCAACATTGGCTGATGCTGTTATGCAAGGTACAAAAACATACATTTACACATAAAGAATACTCAATGTACTTTAAAATAAACATGTTTTGCATTTTAGTAGTGGGTAGATCTTTGTAACTTGGTCATTCTATTTCATTATTGGTCATTCTAAAAAAAAAACTTTTTTAAACACGGAAGCACCGTCTCTGCTGCGTAGCCCACTTCTACTTCCTTGTTTACTTGTGAAGTAAGAATAATTTTATTGTGTTGTTTTTCCATAATTAAAAGATGTTTCGCAATAGCTTCGTATATGTTTCGCAATAGCTTTGTATAACCTAAAAGACGATCGCAATAGCTTTGAATAACCAGCAATGTCATAAAAAGATGTTTTTGTGTTATATGATGTCGTGCAACGCCATTTGTTGGTAACAAAGAATAGTGTGGCGTCAGGCGGGATGAATTGGCCACTCACCCCTCCTTCCGCACACGCTTAGAGTATAAAAGGAGAACTTTAGATACTCTCGGTAGAGTCTGCTGCGGGTTGCGTACGGATGCCCAGCCGGTATTGAAGCTGCTCTCTACCTGGAGTGTTGGCTCTCCCTCCTATTGGCGCACGGTAAGAGCTGGATATTCTTCTAAGAGCTGGTTGGATATTACTTAGCTTCATACCACGTGATTTGTGCTTGTGTTACCATTTCTGTGTGGGACCAATAAAGTGCCAATTGTTGGTAGCCAGAAGTGTGTCTTGTCTTCATTTCTGAGTGCCTATCTCCGACGAACCTATTAAAATTTGATACCGAACTCCTGAGTGAGGTATCAGAAATGTTTTAAAACAACTTGACACCGCCCCTCTCTGCTCTTAAAGGGGTACACTCATAACTACAAACAACACCGCCCGCAACTTTAAATCTGCGGGCATGACTGACCACACCCATACATTTTTTTCAAATGTGAGTGACTGCAATATAACAAGACAACACATGGTGTCAGAAGTGGCCGTGAGCAGCTTTGGATGTAATGTTTGCCACGAAGGAGCCAAGAAAGAGAGAGACAGAAAAAGAACAGTCTCTGGTAGAGTGAGCTGTATTGGCAAAGGAAAATGTAAAAAGGAGTTTGCTGTTGTGTCCTTTACCCCAAAAAATTACAAATTCAACTAAGTGAACTAGTAGAACTGAAACTAAATTGAATTCAGATTTGCATCATGGCATGCAAGCGTGCTCTCATAACGTGTATATTTTATCCATTTAAAAACGTTTTAAGTTATTGGTTTTGTAAATGATTCAAACGCATGAATTTGATGTTTCATTATCAGTAAATAATACAGACATATTTACAAGTAATTACTTCTGAACTGTCACCTCGTCATTGACGACCCTGTCTGCAACTGGGGTTGGTTGTTTCGGTGGCTCTTGCCTCTCAATACCAGGAGTAGTGGAAGTAAACAAGGGATGAAGTCCATAAGGTTTGTTGGCCTTGGTTTGACATCCGAATGTACCAAAAATTTTTGTTTTCCTTGCTTCCAGTTGATTTAAGTGTTTTTTTGTCGTTTCGCATGAACTTCCAATGCCTTAAAACCTCTTGATCCATAGTTAACATGCATGTTTCCTTTACCTAGTCGATCAATTTTGCAAATGAAGTCGCTTAACAGAGTGGTAACTACCTTCTTTCCAATGGTAGACGATTTCTCCTTCCATCCAATCCCATCGAAACTCATTTTTGACATTTCTATCAATTTCTTTCACTCGCGAAGTGTCTTTCCTCTCGAGCACGGCCAATGTGTTCACTTGCAAATGACGCCATTACCTGCCTGTTCCACATTCGACCAATCAACAGACGCGCATCACATTTTCCGCCTCGTTCCGCCTCGCTTGCAAAAGTTGGATCGGAAAATGAACACATGTGGATTCTGGCACGGGTTACGATCGGAATATTGCAGAACAACAAAAAATTTTTTTTAATCCATGCAATTTAAAAAGACGGAATTTTGTCAATAAACGGAAAAATCATGACTGGACAGTTCTGTTATTTCCAACTCTTCTAAATTGCTAGAAGACTCTGTATCATTTGCAAAATTGCCCAAGTAACAATAATAATCAGCATTACAACATTACCGCTAACCTTTTTTTAAATGTCATTTTAATCCCTTGTTTCAAAAGTATTCCCAGACAATAGATTGCCTGTTATTGTACGAGAGCAAATTAAGAGGATTCTGATCATTCCTCGCAGGAAGTATCATGGCTTGGTCTTGCTGGTGAGCCATTCACGGAGTCAGTGGGGTTTAAAAAAAAAAAAAGTTATGTTATCAATCCATGCTCTTGAAACAGTTCAACACTTGTTTTGAGAGCTGTTGACCACTCAGAAAAAGTTTCATTTACAATTAACATTGAAAAAAATGCATAGCATATTTTAACAATTGAAAATGAGAAACATTTTGCATCAAACCATATCTACCTTGTGATTTTATCTGATACTCTTCATTCCTGTTAATGGAATAAGGAGTTTTCCCCCCTATATTTTAGTGAAGTGCTGATATTTAAAAGGTAGCTACTGTACAGTGGATTGTAATGATAGTAAATACACTTTACAAAATGCAACCCGTTTAGTTTTCAATGAACACTTTGGTCTAATATCCATCCATCCATTTTCTTTTTGCCGCTTATCCTCACGAGGGTTAGGTGTTAGTGCTGGAGCCTATCCCAGCTGTCAACGGGATAAGCAAGGAGGCGCGGTGCACCCTGAACTGGTTGCTAGCCAATCGTAAGGCACATAGAGACAAATCGCACCTAGGGGAAATTTAGAGTGCCCAATTATGTTGCATATTTTTGGGATGTTGGAGGAAAGGAGAAAACCGACGCAGGCACTGCGAGAACATGCAAACTCCACACAGGCTGAGCCGGATCGAACACGGGTCCTAAGAACCGTGAGGCCGACGTTGCGCCACTTAATATATACATATTGGGCCCACGTGGAGCTAAGTATGTTTTTAGGTGGTACTTCGTGGAAAATGTTTAAAAACCACTGGTGTACACTACATTACATTCACGAACAGGTAACTGCGTTGGCTTAGCTTCTGCGATGATATGTATGGGGCAACGATCTTGAATCTTCGCTAACGTTTGATAGTTAACTTAGACTGTAAGGCGATAACATTGTTTGAATGATTATTTATAAGGTTGCCAATGAACACGTATAATAATCTCACAAGGGTAAAGCAGCATACTCTGGGCTCAAGTGATAACGTTCAACTTTATTCAAATTTACTAAAAAGACTTTAACTTACCAAGGATCTCTTTCCTCCTGTTAGCATGTGGTTGGTCAGTATAAACCCATTCATAATCCTCGCGGGTGACCCTATTCCCCATCTTCTAGGAATAGCTTGAAAGAATTTCCCGTAACTCACGCTAAACTTAAGTCTCAGGCGTAATAAAATGGAGGTCGTTCTCCTACTCGCTTCTTCTTTCCACTCCGCCCGTATGACGTCCCAGCTGCGCTGTGAAATAATCTGCCAATGTGCAATGACACAAATCACTTTAACCTGGTAATTCGGATTTAACTTCCGGTCAGGGCAAAACATTGCTTTGGGTACTATTTCAGTTGAAAGTTGACATCCTTTGATATCCTTAAAATTGTACATTGTGAAACATAATATTGGAATACGTTAGGTTTAGCTTTTTTGGTGTCAATATGGGTAATTCTTGTTGCGCTGTTAGCTGTCAAAACCGTGAAGGCGGTTACAAAGAAGTAACTTTTCTCCGGTAAGTGTGTTTAAGTTTAACCTTCATAATTAATTATTATAATTATGAACGTGGAAAATATATCATGAGAATATTGTGAAGGTCTGTGCCTTCTATTAGATATGTATATGTCAATATATCTTGAAAACCTTCCTGGGCATTCTGCAAATGTTTGGATTAAATTCAGGGATCCAAAACATCACAAGTATATAGATTTATCGCAGCGTTTTCCAGAACAATATGTTGATTGTTTACCATGCTTTTTGTCCTGACCGGAAGTCAGAGGCTGTTGACCATGGCGGAACTAACATTTGGCGTGGTAATGCGGCTTCAACATCTGGTCAGGGCAAAACATTGCTTTGGGTACTATTTCGCATGAAAGTTGACATCCATTGACATCATTACAATTGGACATTGTGCAACATAACATCGGATAGACTCCTCACAGACCCCTTTAGCGTGGTAATGCGGCTTCAACATCTGGTCAGGGCAAAACATTGCTTTGGGTACTATTTCGCATGGAAGTTGACATCCTTTGACATCATTACAATTGTACATTGTGCAACATAATAACATCGGATTTAATTGGAATATATCAGGTTTGGCTTTTTTAGGTGTCAATCTGTTTGAATCTTGTTGCGCTATTGGTTGTCAAAACCGTGCAGGCAGTCGCGAGAAGTAACTTTTCACCGGTAAGTCTTCTTTTCCTTTCGGCTTGTCCCGTTAGGGGTCGCCACAGCGTGTCATCTTTTTCCATTTTAGCCTATCTTCTGCATCTTCCTCTCTAACCCCAACTGCCCTCATGCCTTCCCTCACCACATCCATAAACCTTCCTTTTGTCTTCCTCTCGCTCTTTTGCCTCAGCACCCTTCCACCAATATACTCACTCTCTCACCTCTGAACATGTCCAAACCATCGAAGTCTGATCTCTCGAATTTTGTCTCCAAAACATCCAACTTTGGCTGTCTGAGCTGAGCTTATTTCTAATCCTACCCAACCTGTTCACTCCGAGCGAGAACCTCAACATCTTCATTTCTGCTACCTCCAGTTCTGCTTCCTGGTGTTTCTTCAGTGCCACCGTCTCTCATCCGTACATCATGGCCGGCCTCACCACTGTTTTGTAGACTTTGCCCTTCATCCTAGCAGAGACTCTTCTGTCACATAACACACCAGACACCTTCCGCCAGCTGTTCCAACCTGCTTTCTTCACTTCCTTACCACACTCACCGTTGCTCTGAATTGTTGACCTTAAATATTTGAATTCCTCCACCCTCACTATCTCTTCTCCCTGTAGCCTCACTCTTCCCCCTCCACCTCTCTCATTCACACACATATATTCTGTTTTACTTCGGCTAATCTTCATTCCTCTACTTTCCGGTGCATGTCTCCATCTTTCTAATTGTTCCAGGGCATGCTCCCTGCTTTCACTGCATATCATAATATCATCTGCGAACATCATGGTCCAAGGGGATTCCAGTCTAACCTCATCTGTCAGCCTATCCAATACCACTGCAAACAGGAAGGGGCTCAGAGCTGATCCCTGATCCAGTCCCACCTCCACCTTAAATTCTTGTGTCACACCAAGGGCACACCTCACCATTGTTCTGCTGCCATCATACATGTCCTGTACTATTCTAACATACTTCTCTGCCACACCAGACTTACACATGCAGTACCACAGTTCCTCTCTTGGTACTCTGTCATAGGCTTTCTCTAGATCCACAAAGACACAATGTAGCTCCTTCTGACCTTCTCTGTACTTTTCCATGAGCATCATCAAGGCCAATAGTGCATATGTGGTACTCTTTCTAGGCATGAAACCATACTGTTACTCCCAGATATTTACTTCTGTCCTGAGTCTAGCCTCCACTACTCTTTCCCATAACTTAATTGTGTGGCTCATCAACTTTATTCCTCTATAATTCCCACAGCTCTGAACATCGCCTTTGTTCTTAAAAATGGGAACTAGGACACTTTTCCTCCATTCTTCAGGTATCTTCTCACCCGCTAGTATTCTGTTGAATAAGTTGGTCAAAAACTCCACAGCCATCTCTCCAAATCGCTTCCATACCTCCAGCGGTATGTCATCAGGACCAACTGCCTTTCCATTTTTCATCCTTTGTAGTGCCTTTCTGACTTCCCCTTACTAATCATTGCTGCTTCCTGGTCCTTCACACTTGCCTCTTCAACTCTTCCTTCTCTCTCATTTTCTTCATTCATCAACTTCTCAAAGTATTCTTTCCATCTATTTAGCAGACTACTGGCACCAGTCAACACATTTCCATCTCTATCCTTAATCACCCATACCTGCTGCACATCCTTCCCAATCTCTATCCCTCTATCTGCCCAACCTGTAGAGATCCTTTTCTCCTTTTGTGTCCAACCTGGTGTACATGTCTTCATATGCCTCTTGTTTAGCTTTTGCCACCATTACCTTTGCCCTACGTCGCATTTCGATGTCCTCCTTTTCCCTCTCCTCAGTCTTCTCAGTGTCCCACTTCTTCTTCGCTAATCTCTTTCCTTGTATGACTCCCTGTAATTTGGGGTTCCACCACCAAGTCTCCTTCTCCCCTTTCCTACCAAAAGACACACCAAGTACTCTCCTGCCTGTCTCTCTTCCGTGCCACCATCTCTAATCTGTACATCATGGCCAGCCTCACCACAGTTTTGTAAACTTTGGCCTTCATCCTAGACTCTTCTGTCGCATAGAGCACCAGACACCTTCCGCCAACTGTTCCACCCTGCTTGGACCCGTTTCTTCACTTCTTTACCACCCTCTCCATTGGTCTGTATTGTTGACCCCAAATATTTGAAGTCAGGCACCTTCGCGATCACTCCTCCTCCTTTGCCCCTCACACTCATGCACATTTATTCTGTTTTACTTTGGCTAATCTTCATTCCTCTCCCAATGTGTGTGCCTCCATCTTTCTAATTGTTCCACCACCTGCTCCCTGCTTGTATTGCAGATCACAGTATCATCTGTGATCATAGTCCAAGGGGATTCCAGTCTCACCTCAACTGTCAGCCTATCCATTACGACCCCAAACAAGAAGGGGCTCAGCGTGGATCCCTGATGTACTCCACCTAAAGTTCTTCTGACACACCAACGGCACACCTCACCGCTGTTCTGCTGCCCTCATACATGTCCCGTACTATTCTAACATGTTTCTCCGCCACACCAGACTTGCGCATGCAGTACCACAATTCCTCTCTTGGTACTCTATCATAGGCTTTCTCTAGATCCGCAAAGACACAATGTAGCTCCTTCTGACTTTCTCTGTGCTTTTCATTTCACACTCTCAAAGCAAATAATGCATCTCTGGTACTCTTTCTAGGCATGAAACCATCCTGTTGCTCACAAATACTGACTTCTGGTCTACCCTCCACTACTTTTTCCCATAACGTCATCGTGTGGCTCATCAACTTTATTCCTCTATAGTTGCCACAGCTCTTCAAGTGCCCTTTATTCTTAAAAATGGAAACTAGCACACTTTTCCTCCATTCTTCAGGGATCTTCTTGCCTGCTAGTATTATGTTGAATAAGTTGTTCAAAAACTCCACAGCCACCTCTCCAATTGCTTCCGGTATGTCATCAGGACCAGCTGTCTTTCCATTTTTCATTCTTTGTAGTGCCTTTCGAACTTCCCCCTTGCTAATCATTGCCACTTCCTGGTCCTTCACACTTCTACTCTTCATTCTCTCATTTTCTTCACTCATCAACTTCTCAAAGTATTCTTTCCATCTATTCGGCACACGACTGGCACAGTCAACACATTTCCATCTCTATCCTAAATCACCCTTACCTGCTGCACATCCTTCCCATCTCTACCCCTCTGTCTGGCCAACCTGTAGAGATCCTTTTCTCCTTCTTTTGTGTCCTACTTGGTGTACATATCGTCATATGCCTCTTGTTTAGCATTTTCTTCACTAATCTCTTTCCTTGTATGATTCCTGTATTTTGGTGTTCCTCCACCACCGCAACACAATCCGGAAAAGCAGTAGAAAATGGATGGATCGATGGGCAACCATGATGTTTGTCTCAACTTCAGACGTCACATTCCTTCTCGGGATTCTCCGCTGTGTGCACGGGTATTTCTGGCGAATTCAGGAATGTGCGATCAATTTTGGATGATAATCAAAAAATGTAAATGTTTCTGACATAATGGATTTTAGATTCAAATTCAGCATTAAAAACTATTATATTAGCAAAAGGTGCTTTTAATACTTAACATACCCTTGAAACATTTTTGGCCAATATGTGCCTTTTTTTTTAAGAACAGTCAAGGAGATAAACGATAAAGATCAAATTAGTAGCAATCTGAATACAGCTTCAATTAAGTTATTACTAAACCCAGGTTATGACCCCACTCTTCTGGCTAATTATTGTCGCTTATCCCTGATTAATGTAAATAAGATTATTTCAAAAGCCCTCCATGTGAGACTTGAAAAGTTATTACTAAACCCAGGTTATGACCCTACTCTTCTGGCTAAATATCGCCGCTTATCCCTGATTAATGTAAATAAGATTATCTCAAAAGCCCTCCATGTGAGACTTGAAAAGTTACTCTCGTTGATAATTCACTCTGACCAGACAGGTTTCATTTAGTGTAGAAGTTCCACAAATAATGTCAGACGTTTTGCTAAATTTAATCTGTATGTCACAGCGTAAAAACACAAGACTTAATTATTATGTCACTTGATGCAGAGAAATATTTTGTTAAAGTTGTTGTTTTCACGTGACGTCACCCGCTGGGCTGCCTCGAACGGCGGCCATTTTTTATCCCTGAGCTCCGTTACTCATACATAGGCAAGGCGGATGACAACATGTTTCGAACTGCATTTATTGAAGACGCGACCGACAGCACATCAAGCCCAGACTGACTATTAGGCTACACAGAAGCAGGAGCTGGCCGCTGGTGGAGCATCACTGGAGCAAGAGCAGGAGGTGGCTGCCACCGGCCGGGAACCACCGGAACAGGAGCAAGAGGTGGCTGCTGGGGGCTAGGCACCGCCGGAACAAGAGCAGGCACAAGGACCTGCCACAGTTGGTTGTGTGGTTAACAGGCAGACACTTGAGACAAGTCAAGATCCCCAGATGGTGTCCATGGAATCTCCATTGTGACATATCCATTAATAATTAGTACCTGGTGGCTTGAAATAGGTCCGGGCACAGTTGCTGAATAACATGCCCAGACGACCAGTCAATACGGGGGTTATATTATCTCAACCAATGGTTCCCCAAAACAAGTAATAATTCAAGGCATCAAAAACATTAAAAGTAATAAGGTCAGAGTGGGAATCTGGAAATTTCGGTTTGAGCATTTGGGTGTAATGCGGAATCTTCCCAAAGAACTGCTGTCTGAGGCATTGACATTGTGATAACGTTTGAGATCAAAGGGTCTAAGGTTCACGCGCCTAATGAGGAGAGTGTTTAGCAAGTTACCGTCAGAACCAGAGTCAATGAAAACTGTGTTTCCATTTCTTGATCTGGAGAACATAATGCAACTTGAGGAAGATTACAGGTAGGATCGTTCTGATTAGGATTCAGACTCACCATTCTGGTGCCTATGTTGACAGCACCGGCAGCCTTGACATAACAGTTACCCATGGAATGACCCAACAGCCCGCAGTAGAAGCACCCTCCTTCCCAAAGGTCGACATTGACGTACCTCGGGCAGGAGACCGATCCTGTTCAGTATCATGGGTTCAACCATGGTGGCGCTGGCCAGTGGATCGAAGCTGGCATCAGGTGTTTTGCCATGGTTCAGCTGGTCACCGGTCTCCCAGTGCATCATGACACTTCCGTCGCTGTCCAGCTCGCGATCTATGAGCTATTTGTCTAGCTTGATGGTGAAAGCAATGGGTGTCGGTTGGAAGGTCTAATGCAAGGGTCGGCACCCTTTAACACTCAAAGAGCCATTTCGACCCGGTTTCCACGGAAAAGACAACACTGGGAGCCGCAAACAGTTCTTGATATCTTGACATGATCCAAACACGTGTCCCACCATTTTTGGAACATGGTGCAGCCATAAAGTTCGTTAATGATTTGACATTTGATCATGTTTATCATTTTGAACTTTAAATATCTCGTATTTGTAGTGTATTCAACTAAATATAGGTAGAACATGATTTGCAAATAATTGTATTCTGTTTATAATGTTTAATACGTCAACCAATTACTTGAAATAAGGTTTGTACAAACTTAATTCCTCATCTTATTTGTTGTATTTTCTTTGTATGAATGGATGGCTTGGATTGTTCCCAACATCTGATTAAATTTTCTCGTCAATAAATTTGGAAATATATTTGAGAAAATAGTAGCAGCATGGTGGCAACGCTGTGGAGCATTGCCTTCACAGGTATGAGGACTGGGGTTCAAATCCCATCCCCGCCTGTGTGGAGTTTGCATGTTCTCCCCTTGCCTGCATAGGTTTTCTCCGGGCACTCCGGTTTCCTCCCACATCCCAAAAACCTTTAATTGCCAACTCTAAATTGCCCCTCGGCGCGAGTGTGGCTGTTGTCTGTCTCCATGCGCGCTGCGATTGGCTAGCGACCAGTTCAGGGTGTACCCTGCCTACTGCCCGATGACAGCTGGGACAGCTCCTGCACACCCACGACCCTGGGCGAGTCAGAAAATGGATGGATATTTCAGCTGCTGTATGAAAAACTATATGTTTTCAGTTATGACACAATTACTTTATATATATATATATATATATATATATATATATATATATATATATATATATATATATAATAGCCACACAAAATGCATGTATACTGTACTGGGAACAAAATGGCTGCATTAAAAAAAAAAAGTTAAGTCACACATTTTTTTAAACCACCTAATTAACACCAAAAGTCTACACATCAATAATAATTTTGTTCTAATGAAAATTCATTGTGTTCGGGTGTAGTTAAAAATAAACAAACAAAAAAAATATGTTCAAATCGTAGGTGGGAGTTCTGTGGGGAAAAAATCTTACAAACATAATAGTTCAGTCTCCAATTGTAATTGTAATACAAAACTTAACTTGAATTAACAGACAATGCCAGATGTAGGCAAGATACTTTAACTTGTTATACTTTAAAATGGTGAACAATATGGACCACTGTTACATGTATTTTGAACAGTCACACTAAAATGTCCATGTTCTGCATACTGTAATGAGAGTCAATCCAAAAACTGGATTAAAATCTCTGGCCAGGTAAAATGAACATGTTCTGGAAATCTCAGTACCTGATGGCTGACCATTGATCTTGTGATCTTGAACGAGTTCTCCTTGTTTTGGTTAGTTTGTGGACATTCTTAAAAAACGTATAAGATCCCGACAAACCAAGTGGTGTGTAACTTGGAAAAAAAAAATTGCGCTTGAAAGGTGCGACAAATATACAACTTGATTTCTCTAAATAAACACCCCAAGAGACACAGTGCCCTGTCTACGCTTATTATAGCGCTGACAAGGGCAGAGTTGCAAGTCGCACTGCATTTTTCAGGTGCCAACAAAGTTTGTGCACAGGGTGTGTGGTGTTGATATGGTTAATGTTGGAAGGCATTTGTAATAACATTTTCAAAGGATATTTAATACTGTCATTGGGAAAACTGCAGGTGCAGTGTGGGTGTTGAAAAACCCTTGTTGTCACACCTGTTTACGAAGCAATGAGTTGCGATGAGACCTGTATTATGAATACATTTCCCGAAGAACATTGAGTAAACCAAGTGGGAAAAATACTTGTCTGAAGAAAAAAGAAAAAAAGTGTAAAAATATATATTCAGGTCATTCTTATATAATTTCATTAATACCAGTCAAGGTATTTAAATAATTTCCTTTTGAAAAACACTTTTCCTTTTTTGAGCATTTGAATTATGGGAAGTTGTCATCAAAATGTTTTTGCTTCAAAGAAAAAAAAAATATTCCCAAGTAATATTCTTCAAACTTTTAATGCCAAAATGTCTAAACCATTATGTGTCAGAAAAAAATACATTCAGGATTTGCAACATTTCCTGAAAATGGTTCACTAAATGTTATTTTCTAGTTTATCAATTTTTTTAATGAAAACTAACACAAATGTATCTTAGTGTCTTAAATAAGAATTTTTTTTTCGGTCACTTTGTGACTCAAACTGTCTTCTTTGGCATTTATTTAATGTGCATTTAGGCCTGTTTTACTGCCACTTGTCCTATCTCCTACCTAATGCAGCTCTATGGGGGCACAAACCAGTGCAATCTGTAGGCCGGTCCCAAGATCATAAATATTGCGTCAGGAATAGCTTCATGCTTAAAACGTTGCGAAACAAATATGAGCGTTCATCGCAGATTGTAATGGACATGTTGGTGAAGGAAACAGGGATGCTGGTGTTATTCCCATTGATATTTTATTCACATATACAAACTTGTATACAAACAAGATTTGACATGGACCACTTCACTCTGAGTCCTCGTCATAAAGGATTCTCTTCTGACCGACCAGGTCACCATCAAAGGCTATTTCCCTGTGGCGCCTAGTCCCTTTAAAAGGATTCTTATGGGATCTTAATGAACATTGCACAGCACCAGACTGTGCCTTTTGTGGCTATACGGCTATATACGGTAATTGAACTTGACTTTTCCATTAATCCCACTAAAGAGAGCCTCATTATGTTGTTGCAATACACCATAGGAATCTATGACCTAACCTTGCCAGAATATGGCAGCCATTTTGCATTGACAAAACAGTAGGCAAAGATTATTTCTCAGATATTGTGCATGTCATTGCCATTATAACGATTGTATAAACATAAGAGTCTAATGTGGTGAATGATTAGTTCGGCTCATTAATGCACTTGTATTCGGAAAATTTGAAGGGCAACAAATGGAAATTGTGCAACTCACATGATTTTCTATGAAGCATTTTGCTCAATCACTGGGATTGAAAGTATTAACGTTACTATGAATTCTAAATATTTGAAGTCACCAATAAACAAGGTGTAATCCCTTTTTTTCCCCCAAAACAAAATGTCCTGACCGTTACAGATTAAATTATATGAAAATGACCCGTATATAAATTGGATTTAACAGAGGAAGGAAATACTTATTCCCCCACGCCCCCCCCAAAAAAAAAGTGTAAAAAAAATTACATACAGTGCATTTACCATTTAAACGTGACCCATTTGTATTTGAAAACCTACCTCAGCACAAACAATGGCAATTGACCCAAATGCTCATAACACAAAGAATTAAACAACGCACAGAATTAAAGAAAATCTAAGGATTGCCTCAAATAATTCTGAAGGAATGAGTTTGCACTTCACCAGTTAAGTGTTGATGTTCAACAGGCACATTATCTTTGCTATAATGTAGATCATCTCACCAGACAATAAAAACTGCTCCAAACTTGAATTTAAAGCAACAAAAAATAAATGTAAAGTAACGATGCTTGGTCAAGTAGTTGCCGCAAATGGGCTTTCTGGCAATATTCATACTACTCCAAAAGTGTGCTAAACTGTAAAACATTTTTTAGTACAAGACCAAATTTAAGATTATCATTATCTTGGCATTTGGCATGTTATAAACAAACAGAGCGCTCAAATTTAAACGAATCCTGAAAAATCTTCACCTATGAGAAAAGCTAATGTAATAACTTTATTTTTCTTTACATTAGATAACATGCTGCTCAAAAGTTAGTGTTCAGGGACAAAGGCCTCACATTATCCAGTTGCTGCTGTACATCATAAACTATATATCCCCAAATTTTTCTGAATTACTCAATTTTTAGCTCTCTCCGAAAATAATTTTTCAGTTTTAGATATTAAAAAAAAAAGAACATTTAGTGATTGATATGCTTTTTGTTCGACATCAAAACAATGCTCCTGATTGCAAAAATGTATGGAGCTGGCATTTTTCTTGGGAAAAAAATAAAAACAGCTTCCCCTTTACCATTTTTTCAGTAGAAACCTGGAAAAACAAAAAGAAATATTACGTATGTCTGACAAACAGGAATTGGAAGTGGATGTGCTGTGTTTATGCAGACTATATTGCCGGGGGTGGCACTCGGGTGGAAATGAGATTTCAGACAAAAAATTATAATGAGTGACTCAACCCAGCAGCAGTCGTGATGGATTCCTCCAGACCTTCAAATTCAAGGCGAAAACGTTGCCATCTCCAGGGAAATGCGTTGCCATAGTTCCTTAGTCTGTTTGCCTCTCTTCAGGTTCTGAAGTACATCGTTTAACTGCATAACACCAACAGGCGTGAGACAGAAAGCACTTCTAGCACTGCGGATGATGTTGACAAAGTCATCGTAGTCAGCAGGTGTCAAGTGGATGAGTCTGTGATGGATATACTGCAGAGAAAGAGATTGTCTTAAAAGGGTTGCAATGAATTGAACAAATCAAAGATACCGTGAGGAAAATAAGTACTTGAACACCCTGCGATGGCACTTTGAAATCATGGATGGGTCTGACATTAGCAGTTTATTTGCATGTCCACTGTGAGAGACAATCTAGGAAAAAAAAATCCAGAATGTACCCCTTTAAGAGCAGAGGGTGGCGGTGTCAGGCAAACTAGGAAGTAGAAGTAGGGTGAGCAGACACTGTGCACTTCCATGTTAAAAAGAAAAAAAAAAAACGTCAGGCTGTGGTTCACTGAGGTGGATCAGTTTTCATGTGCACTGAGAGTGTGCGACAAGTGCGCAATTGCGCAGTGGCGCATCCTAGAGGGAACAATGGTCAAGACTCCACAAAATAAGTGACGTCCTTCAATATCTATGTATTTCTACTCGTAATAAATTTTGCGCACGTCATTTTTCGTGCTTGACTGTGCAGATTTACGAGTGCGATGATGTGCGGGCGCATGCGCGCCCGTCAGATCACAGTGACTCTGTTCAGCTTCTTCCTTTTTCTAAAAATTGCTCCAACGCTCGATCTTTTTTCACCAAGCAGCTTGGTATTTACCCCGTAGCCCTTTCCAACCTTGTGGAGGTCTACAATTTTATTTCTGGCGCCTTTGGACAGCTCTTTGGTCTTAGCAATAGTAGTAGTTAATCTTAATGATTGTGTGGGGTTCATAGGTGTCTTTATGCAGCTTTATGCTACTTTTTAGAGGAAGACTAACAGGTCTTTGAGGGCCAATTTTTTTTTTTTTTGGATTGATTGGAACGTGTTAAAATGCTTACTCGCACCAGTAACAAATCATTAAAAAATAAAATCATACATTGTGTTTTCTGTATATTTTGTTTTTTTTAGTTTACCTCTCTCACAGTGGACATGTATCTAAAATTAAGTTTGGACATTGCATTAAACAAATTAAAAACAATGATAGAATACAACGCTTTCCAAATTTTGTTCAACTTATATTTAATTCAATACACTGCAAAAATAAGATAATGTTCTAACTTTGTTTTTAGCAAATAATTCTTAACTTTGAATTTTATAGAAGAAACACATTCCAAAACAGCTGGGGTAGGTGTCAAAAAAAGCTGAGAAGGTTGAGGAATGCTCATCAAACACCTGTTTGGAACATCCCACAGGTGAACAGGCTAATTAGGAAGAAGTGGGTGGTATGATGGGGTATTAAAGGAGCTTTCCTGAATTGCCCAGTCATTCACAAGAAAAACTGGGCAAGGGTCATCTCTTTGTGAACAAGTGCCTGAGAAAAATAGTCAAACAGTTTAAAAACAAAGTTCCTCAACGTACAAAAGCAAGGAATTTCAGGTTTTCTCATCTATGGTCAATAATATCATCAAATGGTTCAGAGAATCTGGAATAACCACTGCATGTAGGCAGCAAGGCTGAAAACTAACATTAAATTGCCCGTGACCTTCAATCCCTCAGGCGGCACAGAACCAAAAACCAACATTAGTGTGGAAAAGATATCACCGGGTCAGGAGCACTTCAGAAAAAATGTCAGTAAATGAAAAATGTCATGTCAGTGTTAAATCAGTAAGTGCTACTTAAAACTCCCCTAAGGTTAAAAAAAACATATATCAAAAACACCCGGAAATGCCACCAGCTTCTCTGGGCCCGAGCTCATCTGAGATGGACTGATGCAAAGTAGAAAAGTGTTCTCCAGGTAAAATTGTTTTTGGAAATTGTAAATGTCATGTGGCGGCACGGTGGATCAGCTGGTAAAGTGTTGGCTTCACAGTTCTGAGGTCCCGGGTTCAATCCTGGACCGGCCGATGTGGAGTTTGCATGTTCTTCCCATGCCTGCGTAGGTTTCCTCCGGGTACTCCGGTTTCCTCCCACATCCAAAAACATGCAACATTAATTGGACACTCTAAATTAAATCTAAGGTGTGATTGTGAGTGCGGCTGTTTGTCCCCATGTGCCCTACGATTGGCTGGCAACCAGTTCAGCGTCTACCCCGCCTCCTGCCTGTTGACAGCTGTGACAAGTTCTAGCACTCCCCGCAACCCTCGTGAGGATAAGCGTCAAAGAAAATGGATGGATGGATAGAAAACAAAGAGACAAAATATTTACAACAGTATAAAAACAATAAAAATAACAAAATATATATATATTTTTTAAAAAGTACAATCAAACTATGTACAGTACACGAAATATGACCAAATAGTGGAAACACTCGAAAAAGCATGAGAGAAAAAGACTTTTCAACCTGGATTTAAAAACATTCACACTTGGGGCTGACCTCACCTCTGTTGGCAATTTATTCAATTTGTGTGCCGATTAATAGCTAAATGCTGCTTCATCATGTTTGCTTTAGACGCTGCGCTCCACAATTTGACCTGAGTCGGTCGATCTCAGAGCTCTCCTGGGTTTGTATTCTGGACTGAAATCATTTAGTGACTTATAGACCAGTAGCAGAACTTTAAAATCAATTCTAAAGATGACTGGAAGCCAGTGCAAGGACTTTAGGATTGGAGTTATATGCTCTGACAGCTTTGCTCAGACCAGAACGCGAGCTGAAGCATTCTGAAGCGCTGCAGATGCTTAATAATCTTTTTGGGGAGTCCAGTCAGAAGACCATTTCAGTAGTCGTCCACATTAGCTAAAAGCATGGATGAGCTTTTCCTGGTCTGCTTGACACATACAACCCTTCACTCTAAACATGTTCTTCAGATGGTAAAAGGCAGTTTTTGTGATTGATTTGATATGACTGTTGAAAGTTAGGTCGGTATCAATGAGAACACCAAGGTTTCGGACTTGGTCTTTGGTTTTTAAAGATAGAGTCAAGGTGTTTACTCACAGCAATTCTCTTTTCTTAATTTCCAAAAATACTTGTTTCAGTTTTGTTGTGGTTTAGTTGAAGAAAATTTTGGCTGATCCAGTTATTTATCTGCTTTAGACAGTGGCACAATACCTCAATTGAACTTCAGTCATCTGGAGACACTGTTAAGTATAACTGTGTCATCTGCATAGCTATGACTGTCCAAATTACAGTTTTGAAGAATTTGACCCAAGTGTAGCATATTCAAGCTGAACAGGAGGGGTCCAAGAACTGACCCTTGAGGGACCCCATAGGTCATTGCCATTTGTTGTGATTGAGCACTTCCAATGGAAACAAAGTAGCTCTTTTCTTCCAGGTAGGACCAAAACCAACCATTTAGTACTACCCATGTTTCCAACCTGTTCAGCAGTATATTTTGATCTACCGTATCAAAAGCCGTGGTGAGATCCAACAAAACCAAAATCAACAACCTTCCTGAGTCAGTATTCAACCTTTTGTCATTTAGCACTTTGATAAGAGCAGATTCTGTACTGTAATGAGTTCGGAAACCTGATTGAAATTTGTCAAGAAGTTCATTTAAATTTAAGAAATTGCTGAGTTGATTAAAAATAACTTTCTCAAGAATCTTGGCTTTGAAAGGGAGATTTGAGATAGGGGTCTAAGTTGCTAACAAGGAATCATCCAGTGCTCTTTTTTTTTTTTTTTTTTTTAGAAGAGGTTCAACAGCAGCTAGTTTAAGAGCTTTCAGAAACAACCAACTGAAGTAAGCCATTGATTATTTGTTGCAAATCAGCAAGCACTGACTTGAAGTCCTTTGACAATTGAACACTGTAATCAGAAGTGACTGAGGCTCTTGTGCTGGCGTGAGGAACAAAGAAAGAAGAAAGAAACCACATGTGAAACTCAATAGCATTGTGTTGACAGGAGTGCGTAACAAGACCGGACGATAAGGAAGTGAGCTAGAGAGGTTGGCGGGGGAAAAAGCGAAATAAATATCACCCATGTCAAAAAGTACAGTTGGACTCTAGCCTACATTATTCAATAACATAACAGCAAGATTATAACGTGGTGTCAGAGTGGCGGTAGTATAACTACGGACTCACGGCGGGCGCGAGGGGGCAGGGGGGAGGGGGGGTGATTGGGGGGTGGGTCGAATGAGGACGACAACGAATTGACCACGACAGAGGTGTATGTTCGGTGTTTCAAGCCTGAGGATGGAATGGGACTCATCCAATTTACCAGATGCGTGGCAGAGATTCAAGCAATACGCCGAACTCATGTTCACAGGACTGCTTAAAAACAGAGCTGAAGAGGAAAAGTGCAGTTCCTCCTGCTGTGGATTGGAGATAAAGGATGGGATGTCGGCAATTCGTGGACACTGACTGGAGACGAAGGTAAGTTTCTAAAAACTTATTACGAAAAATTCTCTGATGACCTCACTCCAAAAGCAAACCCCATACATCTATTTGGTAGATATAAAGTGAAGATAAGTATTTGAACACCCTGCTATATTGCAAGTTCTCCCACTTAGAAATCATACAGGGGTCTGAAATTTTGATTGTTGGTGCATGTCGACTGTGAGAGAGATAATCTAAAAAGAAAAATCCAGAAATCACAATGTATGATTTTTTTAAATGATTTATTTGTGTGATACAGCTGCAAATAAGTATTTGAACACCTGTCCATCAGCTAGAATTCTGACCCTCAAAGACCTGCTATTGTGTCACCCAGTTGGGTGCTGATCAGGTTCGTCAGCAGCAAAATCGTGTTTGGACCCAAGATGAATGGAATTCAGATAACTTTGCTGTTGCTTTAGCAATTGTGGGAAATGGAAAGCCATTCCCAGACGGGGAGTATGCCAAAGCATTTGTACTTGTTGCCAAAAAACATTTAGACACCTTTGCATTAAGACATGCTTTGTCGGCAAGAACTGTTCACCATCATACCATCATGACGGCAAATCAAATTGAATCATGTTCACGATTAATTAAGTCTCAATGCCTGAATGAATCTTAATCTCACCATATATGAAAGACTATGAAGCCATCAGCAAAACCATGCAGCACCAGAAGTCGCATTAGGATAATGAGTACTTTTGTCATCATTAGTTAGCAACAGCGTAACAATGTTATTTAAAAGAATTAAAAGCCTGATTGTACTCTAAAAGTGTCTTACATAAATCGCAAATAAACCTGTATTTGTTTTTTTTAAATATTGTATGGCTCTTTGTGATCTACAAGCGCGGATGTAGGAGCATGCAGGTGGATTATATTTTGTGCAGACGATGTAATTTGAAGGCGGTTACTGACTGTATGGTAGTAGTAGGGGAGAGTGTAGCTCGACAGCATAGGATGGTGGTGTACAGGATGACTCTGGTGGTGGGTAGGAAGATTAAGAAGACAAAAGTAGAGCAGAGAACCATGTGGTTGAAGCTGGGAAAGGAAGAATGTTGTGCAGCCTTTCGGAAACCGGTGAGACAGGTTCTTGATGGACAGGAGAAGCTCCCAGAAGACTGGACTACGACAGCCAAGGTGATCAGAGAGACGGGCAAGAGAGTACATGGTCTGTCTTCTGGTAGAAAAGGGGAGAAGGAGACTTGGTACCGGAACCCCAAAAAAAGTAGACTCCTGCATTCCGCCTCAAGGTAAAAGGATGAAAGAGGGGATGTCACGTGGGAAATAAAAAGGCTGAGAGTAAAAGAAGAGCTACTCCAAAAGCGGGGTGCAGTTTCATGCACCATTTCTCATTGATATAGAAGCATATCCCACCCCCTTTTGTTTTCCCTGCCAGCTCCATGATTTGAGCCACCTGGTGAATATGGGACCCGGATAGCGCTATTGCTCGTTCGGGAATGTGCTCGCACAGCCAAGTCATGGTGAAGCATAGGGCGGTGGAATGTCTCACATCTTTGGTGGTCCTATCAGGAGATGACGCTCGTCTATTCTGTTGGGAAGGGAATATAGATTCTCAAGGTGAATTGATAGGAAGGCCAATCTGTGCCGTCTCCTGAGGAGTTTCATTTGGATTCTGCCTCGCGTCCCCGCCAACACGCTCTGAAGACCGCAGAGTCGCTGCTGTGGTGAGTAACTTGGGGAAAAGACTCATTGAATTTGCCGTAGGTGTCGTTGAAAAAAGTACGGTGAAGACTGAGATGATTAGCAGGTCATCTCTTGTATACTTGAGTCCAGAGACAACCCCAAAAGACAGAAATGTAAACAATACTAGGGAGCCACGTACTGAGGCAACTACGTGAGTAGGCGCTATCTTGGAATGATGAAAGCAAGTAACGATGCCATTAAAGACGCCATGTTGCATAGTGAGGATGTCACTCGGTTACACCTACCATCTCAAGAGTTTTGATGGACAAATTCTGATTTCTAAGGCATTTGAAATGGCACAAATTTTAGTTTTAACCTAAAATACTTGAACAAATGACATTTGAAGGAACTCCGGCATTTGACATCACTGACACTAAGTTTTCAAAACACCTGTTTGTACATTCCTGCTCTGCTAAAGATCTTAACTTCTACCACTCCAGGAGTTTCAGCATTGCCTCACTCCTCTATTGAAAGAACCAGGAGCTGCGCCTCTGCTCAAAATACCACTTCAATGGTTGCCTGAGGTCTTCCGGTGCGAAGGAATGGGTGAGTTATAAAAACAACCCACCCCAACCAGTGCTGTGCCTGCAAGTATTTGAAGTATTCTGACACATTTTTACTTCTTCTTCACGACGTACCTGCTGGACCACCAGCTTGTGGTCCTAAGTAGTAGTGACCTTGCTCCATACTGGTCTACTGGGCCCGAGCCCAAGACCACTCCTACCCTCCTGCACTCTGCCAACTAAGTCCTTGTGTCCAAGTGCTGTCTAAGTTTGGCGTACTCCTCTGCCAGGCTGGAAATAGGTAGGTGTAACATCCCTTTACCGTGCTGCTGAGGCACCTGGGAAGGCCAAGGCACTTCCTCACAAACGAGCTGATCAGTCTCTCCAGCTTTTCTATCTTTGAGAGTGGGATCTCATAAAGGGTTAGTGGCCAAAGGAGTCAAGGAAGTAACCCGTACCGCAAGCACCAGAGCTTCAACTTCCCAGGAAGCAGGGTTCTGATTCTTCCCAGGCAACTGTCCATCTCCTTTCTGGGCTGCTCTACTTGCTCTTTGTCGTTAAGAGAGGCATCGTACCACTGGCCTAAGCTCTTCACGTGCTTCTTGAAGACTGATGGAATTGGTTCCTCACCAATATAAAAGCAGTGGTTAGACAGTTTTCCCTTGACAGTGGAGATGCTTCTTGATTTACTCAGCTTGATCTTCATGTGAGCCAGCTCAATGTTTTCCTGGAGCTTTTTTAACAATCATGCAGTGCAGGCCTTGGTTGCGGTAAGTTTGGTGAGGTCATCCACGTAGGCTCTGACTGGAGGCAGCCTCACTCCAGGTCTTATTTGCTGCCCACCAACCACCCAGCGAGAGGCTCGGAGAATGACTTCCATGACCAGGGTGAATAGCAGCTGGGAGATGGTACACCCAGCCGTGATTCCCACTTCCAGGTGCTGCAGTGATGTAACTTTAACACAGAGCTTTTCTTCCTTCCTTCCTTCCTTCCGATTCCCACTTCCAGGTGCTGCAGTGATGTAACTATAACACAGAGCTTTTACTTCCTTCCTTCCTTCCTTCCTTCCATGAACTAGGTCTAGGTCTTCTTCCAAGTTTTCTGTCGCAACGTTGTGTGCAACCCATAGAGTTGTTGTCGTGGGACCAAGCCGCCACAGGTAGCTAGCCCCAGACTTTACAACGATGTAGACTTTACAACAGTGTACTACTCATAAAGCAACAGGCTCTATTAGTGGTGGTCAATGGAAGCCACTATGCGGCTGGCCTCATGGACAGCAACGCCACCAACCACTTCCAGTGGGTCTTTCTATGCTTTTCCTCTGCCCCTAAGGAGGACCTTGATATCTCATCTTTATCTCATACATTTTTGTTGACCATTGGACTCTCCTGCATCCCTGCTACGGGGGTTCCGTATTGGCGAGGAGATGGTTACAAGATTGTAGTGGACGTGGGTGGTAGACCAAACTGGGTTATGATGAACTGCCTAAAGCTTGATCATGTAATGAAAACACAGTTTGTATGTGGTTAATAAGGGAACATGACTGGTTCATGGCTTTCAAGAACATTCACCCATCTCCCGCCTGCATTTCTGGAGCTCACCAACAGTGATCTTTGGGTTCTTCTTAACCTGTCTCACCAAAGCTCTTCTTCCTCGAATGCTCAGTAGGACCAAGCGGACAGGTTCTGGTTCTCCCAAACGTCTTCCAGTTAAGGATTATGGAGATTACTGTGCTTTTAGGAACCCCAAGTACACCAAAATGTTTTTATAACCTTTACCAGGTCTGTACCTCGCCTCAATTCTGTCTCTGAGCTCTTCAAGCACTTCCTTTGACCTCATTATTCTCATTTGCTCTGACATGCACTGTGACCAGAAATGTCTTAAGAAGACAGGGCTGTGACTTTACTAATCAAGTTCAATCATTATAATCAAACAGCTGGATACCAATGAAGGTGTAGAACCATGTTAAGGATGATCAGAAGAAATGACCTGAGTTAAACTTGTGTCACATCAGATATTCAGAAAAAATTATGGCTGTGTAATCTTTCAGTTTTTCTTTAATAAATCAAAATTTTCATCAATGCAGTTTTTTTTTGCAAATATGAGGAGCTGTGTGTACGCTAAAAAGGGTTAGGGTTAGAAAAATGAATTTAAATGAGTCTAACAAATCGCTGCAAAATAACAGAGTGAACAAGTTATGGAGGCCTGAAAACTTTCTGTACACACTGTATTTATAGATTATTCTTGGACAAATTAAGTGAAACCATATTGAAAATAAGTTCTCATACCTGAAGGTAGAATTGTTGGCAGCGCTGAACAAGCTGGTGGAAGGCAGGTGTTCGGAGGTGAACATGAATGTGAGCGGGATTCAGCCTCTGAAGAGCTTCCATGATAATCTCCTGAAGAACAAATGGACTGAGGACACCTTTAGCTGCTCCCACACAGAACTGGTATACGTAGTTGACTCCTAAAAGACAAAAAAGAAACTATTATCCTAAAGAGAACAGAGGTGGACACAGTGAACATGAGGAAATGCAATGTTTTTAATAACTGCCAGTTTAATCCATTGAACTACTGTAACATGTAAGATACTCCACATAAAATTGCCAGAACAACTAAATAATGATTATGAGGATGAGCACATAGTGTCCTTTCAATTATCTACAGTATCTATAGTTGAATTTCTCTGAAACAAATCAGATGATGAGTATGTTAGTCTATATTCCCCATCTTCTTCTTCTTCTTCTTTTCCTTTCGGCTTGTCCCGTTAGGGGTCGCCACAGCGTGTCATCTTAGCCTATCTCCTGCATCTTCCTCTCTAACCCCAACTGCCCTCATGTCTTCCCTCACCACATCCATAAACCTTCTCTTTGGTCTTCCTCTCGCTCTTTTGCCTGGGAGCTCCATCCTCAGCATCCTTCTACCAATATACTCACTCTCTCGCCTCTGAACATGTCCAAACCATCGAAGTCTGCTCTCTCGAATCTTGTCTCCAAAACATCCAGCTTTGGCTGTCCCTCTAATGAGCTCATTTCTAATCCTATCCAACCTGGTCACTCCGAGCGAGAACCTCAACATCTTCATTTCTGCCACCTCCAGTTCAGATTCCTGTTGTTTCTTCAGTGCCACCGTCTCTAATCCGTACATCATGGCCGGCCTCACCACTGTTTTGTAAACTTTGCCCTTCATCCTAGCAGACACTCTTCTGTCACATAACACACCAGACACCTTTCGCCAGCTGTTCCAACCTGCTTGGACCCGTTTCTTCACTTCCTGACCACACTCTCCATTGCTCTGTATTGTTGACCCCAAGTATTTGAAGTCATCCACCCTCGCTATCTCTTCTCCCTGTAGCCTCACTCTTCCCCCTCCACTTTTCTCATTCACGCACATATATTCTGTTTTACTTCGGCTAATCTTCATTCCTCTCCTTTCCAGTGCATGTCTCCATCTTTCCAATTGTTCCTCTGCATGCTCCCTGCTTTCACTGCATATGACAATATCATCTGCGAACATCATGGTCCAAGGGGATTCCAGTCTAACCTCATCTGTCAGCCTATCCATTACCACTGCAAACAGGAAGGGGCTCAGAGCTGATCCCTGATGCAGTCCCACCTCCACCTTAAATTCCTCTGTCACACCTAAGGCACACCTCACCATTGTTCTGCTGCCATCATACATGTCCTGTACTATTTTAACATACTTCTCTGCCACACCAGACTTACGCATGCAGTACCACAGTTGCTCTCTTGGTACTCTGTCATAGGCTTTCTCTAGATCCACAAAGACACAATGTAGCTCCTTCTGACCTTCTCTGTACTTTTCCACGAGCATCCTCAAGGCAACTAATGCATCTGTGGTACTCTTTCTAGGCATGAAACCATACTGTTGCTCGCAGATACTTACTTCTGACCTGAGTCTAGCCTCCACTACTCTTTCCCATAACTTCATTGTGTGGCTCATCAACTTTATTCCTCTATAGTTCCCACAGCTCTGAACATCCCCTTTGTTCTTAAAAATGGGAACTAGAACACTTTTCCTCCATTCTTCAGGCATCTTTTCGCCCGCTAGTATTCTGTTGAATAAGTTGGTCAAAAACTCCACAGCCATCTCTCCAAATTGCTTCCATACCTCTACCGGTATGTCATCAGGACCAACTGCCTTCCCATTTTTCATCCTTTGTAATGCCTTTCTGACTTCCCCCTTAGTAATCATTTCCACTTCCTGGTCCTTCACTCTTGCCTCTTCAACTCTTCCTTCTCTCTCATTTTCTTCATTCATCAACTTCTCAAAGTATTCTTTCCATCTATTTAGCACACTACCGGCACCAGTCAACACATTTCCATCTCTATCCTTAATCAGCCTAACCTGCTGCACATCCTTCCCATCTCTATCCCTCTGTCTGGCCAACCTGTAGAGATCCTTTTCTCCTTCTTTCGTGTCCAACCTGGTGTACATGTCTTCATATGCCTCTTGTTTAGCCTTTGCCACCTCTACCTTTGCCCTACGTCACATCTCGATGTACTCCTTTCGCCTCTCCTCAGTCCTCTCAGTATCCCACTTCTTCTTCGCTAATCTCTTTCCTTGTATGACTCCCTGTATTATGGGGTTCCACCACCAAGTCTCCTTCTCCCCTTTCCTACCAGATGACACACCAAGTACTCTCCTGCCTGTCTCTCTGATCATCTTGGCTGTCGTCGTCCAGTCTTCCAGGAGCTTCGGTTGTCCATCGAGAGCCTGTCTCACCTCTTTCCGGAAGGCCGCACAACATTCTTCCTTTCTCAGCTTCCACCACATGGTTCTCTGCTCTACCTTTGTCTTCTTAATCTTCCTACCCACCACCAGAATCATCCTACATACTACCATCCTATGCTGTCGAGCTACACTCTCCCCTACCACTACTTTACAGTCAGTAACCTCCTTCAGATTACATCGTCTGCACAAAATATAATCTACCTGCGTGGTTCTACCGCCACTCTTGTAGGTCACTATATGTTCCTCCCTATTTTGGAAATAAGTGTTCACTACAGCCATCTCCATCCTTTTTGCAAAGTCCACCACCATCTGCCCTTCAAAGTTCCTTTCCTGGATGCCGTACTTACCCATCACTTCTTCATCGCCCCTGTTTCCTTTACCAATATGTCCATTACAATCTGCACCAATCACAACTCTCTCGCTGTCTGGGATGCTCAGAACTACTTCATCTAGTTCCTTCCAGAATTTCTCTTTCAACTCTAGGTCACATCCTACCTGTGGTGCATAGCCGCTAACCACATTATACATAACACCCTCAATTTCAAATTTTAGTCTCATCACTCGATCTGATACTCTTTTCAACTCCAAGACATTCTTAGCCAGCTCTTCCTTTAAAATAACCCCTACTCCATTTCTCTTCCCATCTACTCCGTGGTAGAATAATTTAAACCCTGCTCCCAAACTTCTAGCCTTACTACCTTTCCACCTGCTCTCTTGGATGCACAGAATATCAACCTTTCTCCTAATCATCATGTCAACCAACTCCTGAGCTTTTCCTGTCATAGTCCCAACATTCAAAGTCCCTACACTCAGTTGTAGGCTCTGTGCATTCCTTTTTTTCTTCTGACGCTGGATCCGGTTTCCTCCTCTTCTTTGTCTTCGACCCACAGTAGCTGAATTTCCACCGACGCCCTGCAGGGTAGCAGTGCCGGGGGCGGGCGTTGTTAACCCGAGCCACGACCGATCCGGTATGGGATTCTTTAGATGAACGCTCATATTTGTTTGGCACAGTTTTTACGCCGGATGCCCTTCCTGACGCAACCCTCTGCATTTATCCGGGCTTGGGACCGGCCTACAGATTGCACTGGTTTGTGCCCCCATAGGGCTGCATTGTCTATATTCCCCATATAAGAGAATATTCTTAATGAACCAAAACTAAAAATTCAATGCACTACAAAATACGACATAACGAACCTCGCGGTATTCCTCTTTTCTCCTCTCATTCATGCAGTCAGAAAAAAGCAAGGTAGCAAATACTGACCATGTACGTTATGGGAGTAGTGACCGCAAACATACTAAACTGAAGCTGTCTCGTGAAGTATAGAAAGATGTCAATGATCAATGATCAGTTACATAATAATTTAAGTGTGGTAACAACATAAAATGAAACATCACAGTTAATCATGTACAGTGCCGTGAAAAAGTACTGGTCCGCTTCTCAACATCTTATATTTTTGTATACTTTCAAATGTAAACAGAAACATACCACCCAAGTGAACTTAAATCAGTATTTTTAAATGATTGCATTGTTAAAGGAAAAATACATCCTGTATATACAAAGTTAACAGGTTGTGTTAAAAAAAAGTAATGACCCCCTAAACCTAATACCTTATTTTCCGGATGAAAGCATGCACCGGTTAACAGGCCACGCTCAATCAATCTTTGTTCACACCAAAGCTTCAGTCTCGCCAATTCCTGTCGATACACAGACTCGTCGCCCTCTTTGCTGAGGTCGATGACTCTGGTTTCATCTGCGAACTGCAGGAGTTTGACAGTCAGGTGGCTCGAGATTAAAAAAAAAAAAAAAATCCATTCATCCAACCGCTTAACCAAGGTTTGGTCACGGTGACAGATGTCCAGGAACATCAATAATTCCCTCTCCCCAGCCATTTCATCCAACTCTTCCTGGGGGATAACGAGATATACCCAAGTTAGCCGACAGACAGTCTCTCCAGAGTGTCCTGGGCCATTCCCGGGGTCTACTCCAGGAACACCTCACCAGGGAGGTGCATCGGAATCAGATGCTCCAGCCACCTCATCTGGCTCTAGTCTGAGCCCGGACAACATGCGGAGGAAACTAATTTCAGCCACTTGTATCCGGGGTCTTGTGCTTTTGGTCATGACCACGGGTGAGGGGAGGAACATAGGTCGACCTGTAAATGGAGAGCGTCGCCTTTTGGCTTGGCTCCTTCTTTACCACAATCGATCAAGACCAAGTCAGCATCACTGTAGATGCTGCCCGTCAATCTCCGAATCTATTCTTTTGTCATTCGTGAACATGACCCGAGAATACTTGAACTCCAGTTGGGGCACGATCTCATTTCCAACCTGGAGAGGGCGTGCCACATTTTTTTGACTGAAGACCATGGTCTCAGATTTGAAGTCATGATTATCATCCCAACCACTTCACATTCCGCTGCAGACTGCTCCGGTGAAATTTGGCAATCACGACTTGAATGAAGCTGATAGAACAGGGGTCTCAAACTCAATTTAACTGGGGGGCCACTGGAGGCAGAGTCTGGGTGAGGCTGGGCTGCATCAGGATTTCTACAAGAAAAGCTGTGATAAGAACATTCCGATGTACGGAAATATCTTTATTTATATATTTAAGATGACTCAGAGAATCGGGTGGTGGAAGTTGAGAAAGGAAGACTGTTGTGTGGCCTTTCAAAAAGAGGTGAGACAGGAAGAGCTCCTGGAAGACTGGAATAGTACTGCCAAGGTACTCAGAGAGGCAGGCAGGAGAGTACTTGGGGTGCCTTCTGGTAGGAAAGGGGAGATGGAGACTTGGTGGTGGAACCCCAAAATACAGGAAGTCATCCAAGGAAAGAGATTAGCGAAGAAGAAGTGAGACATGGAGAGGACTGAGGAGAGGCGGAAGGAATACTGTGAGATGCGACGTGGCGAAGGCTTAACAAGAGGCATATGACGACATGTACACCAGGTTGGACCCGAAAGAAGGAGAAAAGGATCTCTACAGGTTGGCCAGATGTGCAGCAAGTAAAGGTGATTAAGAATAACGATGGAAATATGTTGACTGGTGCTCGTAATGTGCTCAGTAGATGGAAAGAGTACTTTGAGAAGTTAATGAATGAAGAAAATGGGAGAGAAGGTAGAGTAGAAGAGGCAAGCGTGAATGACCGGGACGTGGCAAGGATTAATAAGGGGGAAGTTAAAAAGGCACTGAACAGAATGAAAAATGGAAAGACAGTTGGTCCTGATGACATACCAGTGGAGGTATGGAAGCAATTTGGAGAGAAGAAACTGTGAATAGAAACGATCAGGGTTTTTCCTAATCAGAAACCCTGGATGACCAGCCTGGTCTGTTCATACCTCATGTGTTTAGGTTATGTGACAGAAAACTTTACAACACAGCTCAAGCAGAAATGAAAAAGCAAAGCACAGCAAATTTATTTACATAGCGCATTTTATAAAAAAAGGTAATGCAGCACTATGGGGGCACAAGCCAGTGCAATCTGGAGGCCGGTCCCAACTCCGACTAAATGCAGAGGGTTGCATCAGGAAGGGGATCCGTCTTAAAACTTTGCCAAACAAATATGAGTGTTCATCTAAAGAATCCCATACTGGATTGGTCGTGGCCTGGGTTAATAATGCCTGCCCCAGCATCGTTATACTACAGGGTGTCAGTGGAAACTCAGTTACTGTGGGTCGAAGACAAAGAAGATAGGAAAGTGGAAAATGAGTTGGTCCTGATGATATACCTGTGTAGGTATGAAGGCAATTTGGAGAGGTGGCTGTGGAGTTTTTGACCAACTTATTCAATGGAATACTAGCGTGCGAGAAGATGCCAGAAGAATGAAATGAATGGAAGTGTGCCAGTCCCCATTTTTAAGAACAAAGGTGATGTTCAGAGCTGTGGAGACAATAGAGGAATAAAGATGATGAACCACACAATGTAGTTATGGGAAAGAGTAGTGGAGACTAGACTCAGGACAGACGTATCCGTGAGCAACAGTATATAACAGTTTCATGGCTAGAAAGAGTACCACAGATGCATCATTTGCCTTGAGGATGCTTGTGGAAAAGTACAGAGAAGGTCAAAAGGAGCTACATTGTGTCTTTGTAGACCTAGAGAAAGCCTACAACATAGTACCAAGAGAGGAACTCTGGTACTGCATGCGCAAGTCTGGTGTGGTGGAGAAATATGTTAGAATAGTACAGGACATGTATAAAGGCAGCAGAACAGCGGTGAGATGTTCCGTAGGTGTGTCAGAAGAATTTAAGGTAGAGCTGGGACTGCATCAGCCATCTGCAGCCCTTCCTGTTTGCGGTAGTAATGGATAGGCTGACAGATTAGGTTAGACTGGAATCCCCTGGACTATGATGTTCGCAGATGATATTGTGATCTGCAGTGAAACCAGGCAGCAGGCGGAGGAACAATTACAAAGATGGAGGCACACGCTGGAAAGGAGAGGAATGAAGATTAGCCGAAGTAAAACAGAATATATGTGCATGAATGTGAGGGGCAGAGGAGGAAGAGTGAAGCTCCAGGGAGAAGCAATAGTGAGGGTGGACGACTTCAAATACTTGGGGTCAACAACACAGAGCAATGGAGAGTGTGGTAAGGAAGTGAAGAAGAAGAAGAATGGTGTGCTGCATCCACGAGTGCCTTGCAGTCTGAGAAATGGAAAAGGTTTTTTCTGAGAGAGGTTGGCTTTCCATCACACGAGTTTTCTGCAGTTTTCTGGCCTTATAACTTCTTGTTTAGTACATTAAGCTCATGTGTGATGTCAACAAGAAAGGCTAAGTCCATGTGACATTTTGGATCACTTAGCACAAGAACAGTCACTCCATCCTTCTCCATGAAAGCTTTCACTCATGCTCTCAACTCAAAAAAATCTCTGCAATATATTTCCCCTGCTGAGCCAACGTTCCTCAGTGAAGTAGAGCATATCCCCATATTCTGACTCCATTTCCTCTAAAAAAAAAAAAAAAAAAGCACGGACCCTTCTGTGCTTTAAGCCCTGGGATCTGATTCAGTTGATACATTTTACAACGACGGACATCACATTGTCAAACTTCAGGCCTCTGCTGCAAAGGGCCTGCTGACAATAATAATAATGATAATGCAGTGCAGAGCTATGGCCTTCTCCACACCCTCCTCTTCCAGATTCTTTTGAAGAAGTGCCACAAGTCCATTTTTCCTCCGTCATTGATGGAACTCCATCAGTTGAGACTGAGACAGAGAGGGGACGTCAGCGAGATGCGACGCATGCGCTCGGTGCGCAATGGAGGACGCGCCCCAACTCGTTTCTCATTTGCTTCAGTTACAGTACTTTGTTTATTGACTCACGGTAGCATTGCTTGTCACACACCTGCTTACGGTTACGTTGTCTATCACATTTGCTGTGTTTGTTTTGTTTTGGACTGCCCTAAGTAAATAAAAAGAGGAGACGTGGCGATGTGAATAGAACGGGTTGGAAATGGTGAAAGAAACAAATCCCACGTTCTCCTCGGGAGAAAAAAATTTTTCTTGTCTTCCTTCCTTGAGAAAGCCTACTTTAAATCTCCTAGGTTGCGGGAACCTGGCACACTGTTGACTTAATCCCCGATGTCGTTCTTCAACTGTCATCAGTTGTGTAAACGTGACGTTCATCCCTGACCTTTCACTTCACTGCGGGGTTTGAAAAAAAAAAAAAAAACATGTTTGGGGCTGTGTAATAATTCCACTTGAAGTCAGTGTCGAGTTCAAATTTCAGTTTGTATTCGCAGGCGGCCACACGATGATTGAGATCGTTATGATCAGAGTCAGCAGCTTCACGGGTCTTCCTCAACCCAGTTGGTTGGGGGAATGAATGAGCGACCGACCGACCGAGTGAATGCAGCGAGGCATTGAACGTATTGAGTGCACGAGCGAGTAAAGGCGATGAGGCATTGGATATACTGATCTTGACTGTGTCTCGAGCGCTCTTCCAATGTCGCAAGTACGCAATAAGCTCGTCAGATGTCCCGCCCTCGAGAGCCATATACCTCACCGTGATTGGTTCATGCAGCTCTGCAAACAATAAGTGTCATTCTACGGGCCACACCAAAATTAATCTTTCATATTAGGACGGGGCCACAAACTATCATCCTGGGGGCCACAGTTGGCCTGCAGGCTGTGAGTCTGAGACCCCTGACCACTTCATCTGCAAAAAGCAGAGATGCAATACTGAGGCCACCAAATTGGAACCCCTCTGCACATCTGCTGTGCCTAGAAATTCTGTCCATAAACATTCTGAAGAGATTCAATGACAAAGGGCAGTCTTGGTGGAGTCTAACCCTCTCTGGAAACAAGTCAGACATTTTGCAAGCAATGCAGACCAAACACTGTCACTGGTTCTCCAAGGGCTGAACAACCCATATCAGGGATTGGGTTAGAGTTAGTTCGGTGGATCACCCTGGATTCCTCAGTGTTGGAGGTGTCCTGTCCACCAGGCTACTCTCAGGTGGCCTCCTGGCTAGACCCCACCTCTAAATAGGGCAGTCATTTGCTAAAAACATTTAAGCTCTTTTTTTCTTCATTTATGTACACGCAGCGTACAATATTGACAAAAAATATGGACTAGCTGAAATTTTTGCAGATCAAAAAAGAAAAATTGTAATATCACACATCCATAAATATCCAGACTCTTTGCATAGTATTGAGTAGAAGCATTCTTTTGAGCTACAAAACCCATTCTAATGAAGTTGGCTGCTGTGTTAAACAAATAATAACATAACAAAATGATCATATTAAACCGATATTTAATTGAATTAATGACAAAGAGAAGATATTTAATGTTCAAACTGACACAGTAGTGTTTTGGGCAAATAATCATCCATCCACCCATCCATCTTTTTTGCCACTTATCCTCACGAGTGTCACGGGAGTGCCGGAGCCCATTCCAGCTGTCAACGGGCAGGAGGCAGGGAATACCCTCCACAGATTGCCAGCCAATCGCAGGGCACACAAATTAAATTTGAATTTTATGGCTGGAACACATTCCAAAAAAAGATGGGAAAGGTGGCAAAAAAGCAAGTTAAGGAATGCTCATCAAAAACCTGTTTGGAAAATCCCACAGGTGAACAGGGTAATTAGGAACATGTGGGTGCCATGAATTGGTATAAAAGGAGCTTCCCTGGATGCTCAGTTATTCACAAGCAAAAATGGGGCGAGATTCACCTCTTTGTTAACAAGTGCTTAAAGGGCTACTGTCATGAAATGGATGATTTTTAGTATGTTATTCAGGAAAAAACGTCAGTCAATATGGGCCCATGCGTTTTTGACGTATACAGCTTTTTGTAACTCCCGCCATGAAAATCCTCTCGAGGGATTTGTTTTTGAGAAGAAGCAGGAAGTGACGTAAAGGACAGCGGCGCCCCCAAGTGGACTCGTTTGTTTCCATTAGTTTTACCTCCGGGAAGGTAGCTTGTTGTTCCTTCGTGTTAGCCAAAACGCCGGCTCAATGCATTACTGGACATTGCTTGAACACTCGGGAGAATGGATTTACCATTCATAAGTTTGCAACAGACCCGGTTTGTCGTAAAAATGGATTGCACGGGTGGAGAGGATGAGAGCTTCGTGGGTTCCAAATAACAGGTAGGTGTGTATACAGCTACTACAAAAAAATAATAGTTTTGTGCGGACCACATAATCGGTCTCTCATAACGTAACAAAAGATCCGCGTACGAAATATGTCGATGCTCGCATTGGACGGCGTCGGGCTGCTGCGCGGATGGCGGCGAATCTGAAGAACCCAGCCAAGAATGCCTCACTCAGCTGCGTGCTCGCAGTAAACCGCCCCGGCTCGACTGTGTTGTTCATCGCGTACTGAGGCATCTATGAACAACCCCCTAAAGCAGCACCGCTCGGCTGCATCATAAGCCACACCGGCCGGCTGCGATGAGCCGCGATGGCTCATCTCCACCGCGGAAGTGGATCGGATGGGGATGTGGTTTGGCCGTGATCACATATCATCTGAACATGGCTCGAAACAATAGTGAAATATTGCCCCGAGGGCTCGAAACAATAGTGTAATATTGCCCCGGTAACTTCACTTGGTTGTGTGGTGTTCTCCTTTTCGAAAAGAGCTTCTGTGTCAGAAGGGGTGCGTTTGTCTCCCATAGTTACGGTGCACCGCGTGTTTTCATTGGCAAATGTCCGGGTGACGTCACGGATGGAGGATGCAGCCAATATAGCGAACACTTGGATATCGTAGAATGACACTTCTGCAACTTTGCTCATGGATGACGCGCTCTTCGCTCACATTAATTTTTTCGTATAGACATTGAAGTGAATAATGTTATATGTATTTTTCATTACAATATCTATTTTAGAATGTTTATCGGGATGACACTTGGGCTTTAAAAATCGTCAAACAGTCTCAGGACAATCTTCCTCAACATAAAATTGTAAACAACTTCAGGGATATCATCAACTACGGTCCATTTGGGAATGCCAAAAACCAACATTGAATGCCCGTGACCTTCAAGACCTTAGGCTGCACTGCATCAAAAATTGTCAATGTGTGAAGGATATCACTACATGGGCTCAGGAACACTTCAGAAACCAATGTCAGTAAATACAGTTCGGTGCCATATCCGTAAGTGCAGGTTAAAACTCTCCAATGCAAAGCAAAAGACATTTATCAACAATACCCAGAAACTCCGCCAGCTTGTCTGGGCCCGAGCACATCTAAGATGGACTGATGCAAAGTTGAAAAGTGTTGTGTTATCTGACAAGGCTACATTTCAAATTGTTTTGCGAAACTGTGGACCTTGTGTCCTCCGGGCCAAGGCGGAAAAGAAACATTGCACGCCACCACCAAAAACATCATATACTTTTGTGTGCCCAAAGTTCATAAGACAGCGTCAATATCTGTCTGTGTTAGTGCCATTGGCATGAGTAACTTCCACTTCCGTTAAGCCATCGTTAATGCTGAACGGTACATACAGGATTTGGAAAAAAGTGCGAGTACAAGACTGCCCTGCCAGCAGTCCAGACCTGTTTCCCATTGAAAATGTGTAGCAGATTATGAAGCGTAAATAAACTACAGCAACAGAGACCTTGGACTGTTGAACAGCTAAAGCTGTATATCAAGCAAGAATCGGAAAGAATTCTACCTACAAAACTTCAACAATCAGTGTCATCAGTTCAAGATGCTAATTGAATGTTGTGAAAAGAAAAGGTGATGTAACACAGTGGTAAACATGACCCTCTCCAAGGTTTTTAGACCATGTTGCAGTCGTAAAATTCTCCATCAATGCTTACTTGCTATAACAAAGTTTATCAGTTTAAGCATTCAATATCTTTGTAGTGTATTCAATTAAGTTTCACTTGAATTTGATTTGGAAATCATTGTATTCTGTTCTGTTGTATTCTTTGTCTTGGTCCATTGTGCTAAAGAGGGAAGTAAGTCGAAACGCAAAGCTCTCAATTTACCAGTTGATCTACGTTCCTACGCTCACCTATGGGCACGAGCTGGGGGTCGTGACCAAAAGAACAAGATCCTTGATACAAGCGGCCAAAATGAGTTTCCTCCATAGGGTGTCCGGGCTCCCCTTTGAGATAGGGTGAGAAGCTGGGGAAAGGGAAGTCTGGGTATCCCTGCTGAAGCTATTTCCCCCGCAACCCGACCCAGAGAAGCGGTAGAGAATGGATGGATGTATTCTGTTTTTATTTAACATCGTAACTTCATTGGAACTGGGTTTGTAAATCCAGTCATGAGTCTTTTTGGGAATGATGCAACAAATTTTTCACACCCGATTTTGGGATCACCTGCAATTCCTCCTTGGAGATCCGCTCCGGTTTTGGCAAGTTAATGGTGAACATTGGTGGACAGCTATTTTCAGGTCTCTCCAGAGATACTCAATTGGGTTTAAGTCGGGCCTCTCACAAAGTCATTCAAGAACAGTCAAGGAGTTGTGTTGAAGGCACTGCGTTATTTTATCTGAATGCTTTAGGCCATTATTTTGTTGGAATGTGAAGCTTTGGTAAACCCTGAGGTCCAGAGCAATCTGAAGATCATTTTTGTAGGATATCCCAGTACTTGAACACATTCATCTTTCCTTCAATTTCAACCAGTCATCCTGTCCGTGCAGCAGAAAAACACTCCCACAGCATGATGCTGCCACCGCCAAGCTTCACTGTTGAGACTGTATTGGTCGCTGAATAGTTAAGGCCAAAAAAGTCAATCTTGGTCTCATCTGATCAGATAATAATCTTTCTCACGAGTCCAATTTGCTTTTTTAACCAAACTAACGACATGCGGGCTTTCGTGTATCTTGGTTTTAGGAGAGGCTTCTGTTGGGCCACTCTCCAAAGAAGCTCCAACTGGTGGTGGTCTGCAGTGATGATTGACATTTCTAGCACTTTCTTCCATCTTCCAACATCATCTCTGGAGGTTAGCCACAGAAATCTTTAGGTTTGTCTTAACCTGTCTCACCAAGGGTCTTCTCTCTCGATTGCTCAGTTTGACAGATTGACAGGTCACTGTGCTCTTAGGAACCTTTATGTTAAGCAGAATAATTTTTTTGGAACCTTGGCTAGATCAGTACCTTGCCACAATGGTGTCTCTGAGCTCTTCAGGCAGTTCCTTTGAATACACCTCAACGCACCTGGCTGATACACTCCTTAAGGTTGAAGATCACACCACATTCATCCAGTTCATCAAAGACAGTAACAAGCTTGCATATCAACAGGAAGTGGAGAGGCTGGAGCTTTGGTGTGGCCAACCAAACCTGGAGATGAATGCACTAAAGACTGTAGAGATGATTTTGGATTTCAGGAGGCATCCGCCACAGCCCCTCAAGCTGTCCAACTGTCTTGTGTCAATCGTCGAGACTTTAAAATTCTTGGGAATTACAGTCTCACAGGACCTGAAATGAGAGACGAACATCAACTCCATCCTCAAAACAGCCCAGCAAAGGATGTGCTTCCTGGGCCTTCTGAGGAAGCATGGTGTACCACAAGAGCTGCTGAGACAGTTCTACACAGCAGTCATTAAACCAGTACCAAGTACCTCCATCACAGTCTGGTTTGGGGCTGTCACAAAAAAAGACGAACTCCAACCATAACGGAGAATCAAAACTGCTGATCGGATTGACGGCGCCACCATTCCTACCCTTGTGGACTTGCAAGCCAACCAAACTACCACAAGAACAGACAGGATCCTATCTGAGTCTCCACATCCTGGCCAACAGCACTTCCAGCTACTTCCCTTGGGTACAGTAGATGCGTCCTCACAATAGAAAACAAAACTAGCAGGCATTCCAACAGCTTTTCCCTCTTGCATTTAAATTCTGAAACAGCTAAAGTACAATTCAACTGTAATATTTTGCCAATTATCTGCCTTGACTTTGTGGTCAGATTCTGCAGGTCCGATTAGTATTATACATTATAGATTATTCGTGCACTCACTGTAGTAGTCTGACCACTCTGCACCATCTGCACATCTGTTGTTGACCAATACGAGCCTCTCTTACTGGAGTAGCAACATTTGCACAATCGACAAGGTCCCATACTACTGCATGAATAGTCACTTTAAACTTTGAACTCGCAGAAGAGCGGCTCCAACTACCGGCGACAAATTCCTTGTGTATTGTTTACATACAGTACTTGGCCAATAAAAGTTGATTCTGAGGATTTTCATTTGCTCTAACATGCACTGTGAGCTTTAAGGTCTTATATAGACAAGTGGGAGACTTTATTAATCAAGTCCAATCATTGTACTCATACACAGCTGGACTCCAACGAAGGTGTAGAACCACAATGATGAGTCGAAGAAATGGAGCGCACCTGAGTAAAATATGTGTATCACAGCAAAGGGTCTGAATACCTATGCGGTGGGATATTTCAGTTTTTCTTTAATAAATCTGCAAAAATATCAAAAATTCCATATTATCTGTCAATAAGGGGTCATGGGTGTACATTAATGAGGGGAAAAATGAACTTAGATTCTTCAAGCAAATGGTTGGTCTCTCTCTCTCTCTCTCTCTCTCTCTCTCTCTCTCTCCCCCTCTATCACTCTCTCTCTCACAGTTCTGAGAACCCGGGTTCAATCTCGGCCCTCAATGTGTGGAGTGCGGAAACTCCATAACATGTAACATTAACTGGACACTCTAAATTGCCTGTAGGTGTGATTTGTGAGTGCAGCTGTTCGTCTTTATGCTGGCAACCAGTTCAGGGTGTACCCCACCTCCTGCCCGTTGATAGCTGGGATGGGCTCCCGCGACCCTTGTGAGGATAGCTAGCTAAGAAAACGCGTGTGTGTGTGTGTGTATGTATGTATGTGTGTGTGTGTATATATATATATATATATATATATATATATATATATATATATATATATATATATCTCAGTATATTTTTTTGTTTGTTTTTTTCCCACAGAGAGAGAGAGAGAGAGAGAGAGAGAGAGAGAGAGAGAGAATGTGGTACCTCAACTTACGAAAGTCTACTTACGATAAATTCAGCTGATGAAAAACCTCCCCGGAAAATTATTGTCTTTAGTTAAGAAAGAAATTCAGGATACGAAAAAAAATGGCACTGGAGTCCCCCGAATGTAAACATCCTGTACTGTATCTTGGTTTGAAAGCGGGACAATAAAGCTGCTCTCCCTTGATTTTTATACAGATAGATAGATGGAAAGAATACTTTGAGAAGTTGATGAATGAAGAAAATGAGAGCGAAGGAAGAGTAAAAGAGGCAAGTGTGAAGGACCGGGAAGTGGCAATGATTAGTAAGGGACAAGTTAGAAAGGCACTACAAAGGATAAAAAATGAAGAGGCATTGTCCTGATGACATACTGGTGGAGGTATGGAAGCAATTTGGAGAGGTGGCTGTGGAGTTTTTGTCCAACTTATTCAACAGAATATGAGTGGATGAGAAGATGCCTGAAAAATGGCGGAAAAGTGTGATACTCCCCATTTTTACAAACAAACGCAATTTGCAGAGATTTGCAGAATTATAGAAGAATAAGGTTGATGAGCCAAACAATAAAGTTATGGGAAGGAGTAGTGGAGGCTAGACACAGGACAGAAGTAAGTATCTGTGAGCAACAGTATGGTTTCATGCCTAGAAAGAGTACCACAGATGAATTATTTGCCTTGAGGATGCTACTGGAAAAGTACAGAGAAGGGCAGAAGGAGCTAGATTGTGTCTTTGTGGATCTAGAGAAAGCCTATGACAGAGTACCAAGAGAGGAACTGTGGTTTTGAACATAGCCACATCCTCATCTTAGCTGTTATTTTTACTTACACTATTTGAAAAGAGCTATGTAGACTTTCTACATCCACTCGCACTTCCCTTCTCTTTTGCTAATAGTTGTATTCCTGATTGTGTTGATTGTGTTAACAGAACCAATACAGAAGTTACATCAAAATTAGTTTACTCTTAACTGTATGATCAATTTAGGTGATGGGTGGGTTTTTTTTTGGCTTGGGCAACTGCCCCTAAAAATGTCTGGGAATGTGACTGTGTTGAGGTGTTAATGTAAATTACCAACACTGTTGAATAACTGGGGCAAATGTTTTGAATGACTCATGCAGCATTTCTGATCCCTTTTTTTCGACTGTGTAGTTGTCTCTCCAACTGGTTCCAACCCACCAAGCACAACAGTGAGATGCCCGCTTGGGATTGGGGCAGTTGATGAAGCACTTGGCATGCGCGCGCACGCACGCGCACACGCACGCACGCGTGCGCACAAACACACACACACACACGCGCACGCACACACACACACACACACACACACACGCTTGCTTGCTTGCTTTAAAACAAGGACGCAGAGTCCTTGAAATGTGGCCTTAAATACATCTCTCACTGGTGTTATGGAAGACCAGCGGATAAGGGGGAACGCTCTCCCATCCCTGTCAGCCAACTGGCAACCAAGGCTGTTTGTTCGGGAAGGGGAGAGTCAAAACGGCCACACCAACAAGCCACCAGACAGCTGGGCAGTGGACGAGACTGGAAACTGCTGGCAGACCTGGACAAGAAGCTCTGCTTTCCAGATGAGATTGGAACTACCACCCCAATTCACATGTTGTCAGTTAACCTATCAGGAGGTTCCAAAACTATTATTTCATCATCTGAGCTTCCCCATGTTCTTTCAAGACATAGTACTTTTTATGTATGTAAACTTTTGACCTCGAAGAAAATTATATACAGTAAAACCTCTCTAATTTGCTCTTCACCTATTGCGGCTTCAGTGCATCCCAGTCTCTCCCCCCCCCAGCTATATCGGCATACAGTACGTGTAATATTATTGGAAGGCACATTGATACAAGTCAACACCCCCAGCAGGCCATGGACCCATTCAGCATAAAAAAAAAATGATGGGCTGGACGTCCCCGGTGCTTAGCATTACAGACCATTCGTTCGAGCTAAGCCAAGATGCCGACTTGTTCTGCACCAAAACTGAGAAACGCACCCAAATTAGTCCTTCTTTAACCTCCCGTGGGGTCAACCTGACAGGATAAAGCTGTGGCTGTCACAGTTGAGGCTCAGTCATCAGCGGGGAAATTTGCACACATTTAATCATTACTAGTTATTAGCCGTTAAGATATAGCCTCTCGTGCTGGTACAGTAAAGCAACATACATTATGAGGCGCACCTGTTCAATCCTGGACTTCCGTGTGTGGAGTTTGCATGTTCTCCCTGTGTCTGCGTGTGTGTAAACTTCCCTCCTGCCCGTTGACAGCTGGGATAGGCTCCAGGATTCCTGCAACTATCGTGCGGCTAAAAAAATGGATAGATGGATATATACGTGTAAGCACACAACACTTCCCGGTTACTATTTATGGTGATGCGCATTCAACTGTGACAATCCGTGCCTGCGTGGGTTTTCTCCAGGCACTCCGGTTTCCTCCGGGCACTTCGGTTTCCTCCCACATCCCAAAAACATGCACGAATTTGGACACTCTCTATTGTCCCTACGTGTGATTGTGAGTGTGACTGTTGTCTGTCTTTTCCATGTGCCCTGCGAATGGCCGGCAACCAGTTCAGGGTGTACCCTGCCTCCTGCTCGATAACAGCTGGGATAGGCTCCAGCATTCCTGCGACCCTGGTGAGAATATGCGGGTCAGAGAATGGATGGATGGATGAAAATAATAAAATGATAAAAACCGATCTATTGTACCCAATCACAAACCAGGAATTGCATGATTGAGAATCAGGGATAAGCACATAATTTGTCTTGATGCAGACAAAGTGTGGGTCATTCTGTCACAACAGTATTTATCCCAAGAAATACTTCATGACTGATGAGCTCACCTAGCCTTGAAGCGAGCCCCAGCAGCCATTTTACATCTTCAGTGTAGGGTGGGCTTCGGGAAAAGTTGTTTGGGTGGTCATTATGAGCTCTCCTTCCCAGCATCTCCAGTGCTAACATACCTGAGCAAGGGAGGTGTCATTATTATTATTTTCTTTCTTAGTATTAGTAATGGAATAGCAGTAGATGTGGTAGTAGACATAGTAGTATTATTAGTACTTTTAGTAGCAGCGGTAGTAGTAGCTGGAGTGGCAGATGATTATTTCTTCAACTTTTGTTCAATAAACTGAAAATTCTCACCAACTCTATAGGCAGAATGGAGGTAGTGCATGCCCTGTTGGCTGATTGGCTGGTGATGCTGCTCTTCCTCTACTGGGAAGGAAGTGCTGACCAATGGACTGGGCTGGGAGGAAACAGAGGAACCCTGAATGGCCTGTAAAGTGGAGCCAGCATGGATACTCCCAACTATAAAACATGACAGATGAAGAACACTGTGCTTAAAAACATTTTTTAAAAAATTATTAAACGCATACACAACACAAAAAGACATGCACACACACGCACACATAAATACACACAGTCAAACATACACACGTGGAAACACACACACACACACACACACACACACACCACACACACACACACAGACACACACATATTTAACCTGTTACAGTGGTGTTAATTGGTAGACTGCTCTCAGAAAGGTAGGGATAGGAAATCTGTGTCAGAGATGGCACAGAGATTGCAGGGAAGGTCACAGCAGTGGCTGTCATGGAAGGTGAGGGAACGGGAGCCACTGGAAATGGGTACTGGGCACCAATAAAGGCTGAGTGCATACCCTGTGGGTAAAACAGAGAGCACTGTAAAAGAACAAAATATGAACAGATAAAAAATTAGACTTCAGCTTCCTCAAATATCTGTATATTATCCTTTTAAATTAGCATTAAAAAACAATTCCCTCCACGTTTGAAGGGGACTAGGGACATAAAAAGCAGAAGAAAATAAGTATTTGAACACCCTGCTATATTGTATGTTCTCCCACTTAGAAATCATGGAGGGGTCTGAAATTTTCATCGTAGGTGCATGTCCACTGTGAGAGATAATCTAAAAAGAAAAATCCAGAAATCACAATGTATGATTTTTTTAAAGTTCAAGTGTCATCCCTTTAAACATTCTAAAATAGATATTGTAATGAAAAATACATATAACATTATTCACTTCAATGCCTATACGAAAGAATAAATATGAGTGGAGAGCGCATCATCCACGTGCAAAGTTGCAGAAGTCTCATTCAACATCAAAGTGGTCGCAATATTGGCTGCATCTTCTGTCCGTGATGTCACAGTGGGACATTTGCCATTGAAAACACGCTGTGACACCTACTATGGGAGAATGAACACGCCCCTTCTGACACAGAAGCTCTTTTTGAAAGAGAGAACATCTCACAACCGAGTGAAGTGACCGGGCAATATTATACAATGGTTTCGAGCCATATTTAGATGATATGCGGATCATGGCTAAACCACATGCGGCCAAACCACCTTCCCGTCCGATCCACCTCGTTGCGGCAGTGATAAAAACAATGCCAACACCAGCGATGACGATGCCGCGGCCAAACCGCCTCCACAACCGATCCACCTGTGCGCGGCGGAAATAAAAAACAAAGCCGCCGACGAGCGACGACGGCGTCGCGGCCAAACCGCATCCCTGTCGGATCCAATTCCTGCGGCGGTGATAAAAACAACACCGCCCACGAGCGATGACGGCGCTGCGGCCAAACTGCCTCCCGTCCGATCCACCTCTGCGCAGCGGTGATAAAAACAACGCCGTCCCACAAGCGATGACGCCGTCGCGGCCAAACCGCCTCCCTGTCCGATCCACCTCCGTGCGGCGGTAATAAAAACAACACCGCATGGCGCTGCGATGAGCCACCCTGGCTGAAGCATTGATCGGCGGACGCAGCTACTGTACCAAATATTAACATTGTTTTTCTCAGGTGTTCAAATACTTATTTGCAGGTGTATCCCACAAATAAATCGTCAGAAGATCATACATTGTAATTTCTGGATTTTTCTTTTTCGATCATCTCTCTCACAGTAGACATGCACCTACGATGAAAATTTTCGATCCCTCCATGATTTCAGTGTGCGAACTTGCAAAATAGCAGGGTGTTCACATACTTATTTTCTTCACTGTATACTTACAGTATCACCTACAACTGAAAAAAACCCGACCTGAATTATTATATGGATCTGATGTCTAACCTGGGGGTATGCAGCTCCGGACACGGGAAAGACAGCAGGTCTGGGTGTGTGCTGCAGAGGATGACCCAAGTACTGAGGGGTGCAAACTGTGGGCAGATGAGTCTGGATGGTGGCATAGGGGTGAAGGCCATGGGCATGTGGATGTGCCATTACCTGCCCTGAAATGGCATGAGACTGGTACATGTTCGAGCCCACAGAGATAACGGGTACAACAGCTGCTGCTGTGACGGAACCTGTGACGGTAATCCCAGCCACCTCCACATTGGTTCCACCATCGAAAACACCACAGCTAGCCTCTGGGGGCCTTCTGTTGATACTTCCATTGGCCCTACACCGTCCAGAAGTCTCTCTTTGCTGGTTAAAGCCTTCTATGATTGAATGTTCATACAGCCAGTACCACTGATGAGCGACCTCAAACAAGACTTCAGGATACACACCTCCACCTTTAGCTGCTTCCTCTACTGCCATACAGGCTTTTTCTAGCATCATGTTGTCCTGAATAAAAGATGAGAACAAAAAAAGAACATGAGCTGCTTTGATTTGTTTAAAAGATAGTTGTATGTAGCCCAATGTAAATGTATTATAATTGTGTAATAGGAGAAACACATATACCATATCAAAGATCCGATAAAATTAATCACATCCCTGCTGAAATTAGGTTAAATTCATATTCATCACTCAAATATAAATATATATATTTACTCGCGAACTTTAAATAAACTTGAAATTAACTTGAACACCCCTCCATGAACCATCCCCTTATCATGATGGAGGGGTTTCTGTGTCAAAGTGATCCTAAGAGCTGTTGTTTGAGGCTTTATGCACCTGGCAGAGTCATCCATGACAAATAGGTCCCTGGCAAGGGACCAGACAAAGCACGGCTCAAACACCTCTTCTAATGTTGCCAAACAATGTGACTCTGTTTTCCCTTGCCCCAACACTTCTTGATTGAGTTAAATTGTTCCAACTTCAAACTGTTCAAATCAGTGCAAATAATTTAATTCATTCATTTTCTGCACTGATTTTCAGTCCAAATATATTATTAAATTTTATTCTACACCATATATTGTGTTTTTATTCTGGAAGCCAATACTGTTGACTATTCATAGCACAACTGTTTACTTTTAATGCTGTACATTCCTTTTTTTACCGTCATGAATAAACCCCACATAAAAGTCTTTTGAGCTTGGTCTTGTCCTTTTATAGACCTGTCTATATATTTGTTTCTGTCACCTTTATTCATAGAGGATGACTATGTGGTGGGGATAATTATGTCCCCAAAAATGTGAGCATTGTTCATTTTATGTATAATGTTGCACAAAATTATATTGTTGATGCTCAAGAAATATTAAATAAATACATAGATTATTCATGTTGTCCTTGGGGGCTACCTGCTGCTTCATGGAGACATAGCTTTGTGAACGCCACCCCAATGTTGGTGAAATGCTTCTGTGGTTCCAGCTACACTAGGCAGACCATTTTGTGGCGTTAAGGGGAAAAAAAAGGACAGAAGGATATGCTCCTATATCAACGAAAAATTGTGTACATCATGGAGCTCAGCACACACTTCAGCCCAGATTTGGAGTCACTGTTTTTAAACTGAAAGTTTTTGTACTCACCGGTGTGTTTGCATCTTTCATACTCGCATAGGTTTCTATTCGTCCTCAAGCTAACACATATGCCGCACTGGTAATACTCGCGGTGCAAGTAAAAGAAGGGGGAAAAAAAACACCCGGAGTCACAGGTCATTATTCTGGGAGGCTTGAAAAAAGCTGAACTCAACAACAAACTCCCTAAATACAAGCAACACACTAACTGCCCTAAGAGGGACAGAAGACATTGATAATACGCTCAATGATGATGCATATCTTGCGATCCACAAAGCAACTCTAGGCTTGGCTGATCACTGCTTAACTCACCTAATACCAACATATTGGGCAAAAACTTAAACGTACATAGCCTCTAGTGAAACATGAGTGAAAATCTAACTTCAAGGCTGTTTAGACTCTGTCTATGAAACAAACTAGCAGCCTGGATGACTATACGGACACCGTTATAACCTGTATCCGTTTTTGTGAAGATGTTTGTGTATCAACAGGTATTTTGCACGTTCAATCACAACCAAACGTTGTTCACTACTTACTACATTGCCAGGCTATAGAGGTTGCCGACTGAAGTGGAAGTAGATCCCTGTGTAGTTGTGTTAGATACCAGCTGACGTAAGAAATTAACATTGGAAAGAGAAATTATGCAGTAAATATAGAAAAACAGTTTACCACTAACGACTAAAATTGTGTGGCATGGATTGTAATGTCAAACCAATTACTAGCGAGAATCCCCCCCAAACTAACAACAATCAGGGACTGGCTGACAACTTGACCACCTTCCTCTCCAGATTTGAAAAGGACACTTTCACTTATGACACCAACCCAGCTGCACCATCGACCACGATCACACCTATTATTCCCCACCCCATGTGTTGACCATACACAAACAGGATGTGAGATGCATCTTAAAATAAGAGCCCAGAAAGGCAAGCCCAGACCTTGTGTCCTCATTTTGCCTTAAAGTCTGTGCAGACTGGCTCGCTCCAGTATTCACACAGGTCTTTGATAGATCTCGGGAACTGTGGGAGGTACCATCTTGTTTCAAATTCTCCCAAATCATCCCAGTCTGCCAAGAAACTTACAATCTCAGGTCTAAATGACTACAGACCTGTCGTCTTGATATCTGTGGACATGAAGTTCTTTGAACACAACTTCCTGGACCACCTCAAGAGTGTAAGTGCTCTCCTGCTGGACTCCCTGCAGTTTGCCGACTGAGTAAACATCTGCAGATGACGCAGTCAAAATGGTACTTCAATTACTTCTAGGAAACCTCAACAGTGCGGGGACCTCTGGGAGGGTCTTGTTCGTGGACTTTTAACACCATCATCCCAGAACTCCTTTTCCTTCAGCATCTCCACCTAAGTGCCTCACAACTGCTCTCTACGAGTGGATCAACAGCTTCCTAATGGGCAAGACATGGCAGGTGAGCCAGGGGGACACCACCTCATCTATATGCACTACCAGCACCCCAGCCCAAGGATGTGTCCTCTCTTCACTCCACTCCTTTCTCTACACAAACTACTGCACCTCAATGCACCCACCTCTCAAACTCATGAAATTTGCAGATGACACCACAGTCATCGGCCTCATCAAAATTTAGGGGGGATCCTTCGCCACAGCTACCCCTCACGCTGTCCAACTGCCGTGTGTCACCCATCAAGACCTTCAAGTTCTTGGGAATTACAGTCTCTTGGGATGTGATGAGAGAGACCACCATGAATTCCATCCTCAAAAAGCTCCAACAGAGGATTAACTTCCTGTGGGTTCCAAGGAATCATGGCCTGCCTCAGGGGCTGTTGAGGCAGTTCTAAACAGCAGTCATTAAAAAAAATCCTGCGTTCATCCAACACAGTCTGGTTTAGTACTGCCATAAAAAAGGACACATCCCAATTTCAAATGACAAAACTGTTCGAAAGATTTCAGTATCCCCCTATCTATATGAATTGAATCCGGCCAGAACTAAGACAATGTAAAATGGCCACTGCACCAGACTATTGTTCTATTCATAATTTCAAACTGCCGTAAGACTCGGATCATTTGCACAACTGTCCCCCCCACCCCCCAAATAGCAGTAAAATATTACTTTATTGCTCAGTGACTGTATTATTATTTTTTAATGTCTCAAAACTATTCACTGCACCCAAACATTTGTTTCATTGTTATCTTTTGTTCTGAAACCCAAATATCTTCAGCCTACACCAAAAACAAAATAATTTACCTTGCCCTTCCAATACCTTTGGAGGTGACAGTTAAAGTTCATCTTCAATTTTTCAAATGAAACAAATGAGCACAGTTGACTTTGAAAAAAAATTAACCCAAGAACTGCAATTTTAAAAAAATGTTTTGTTTTAACCTGTTCTTTGCACTGCACCAAGGCTCTCTGGATTTCATTAGGATTCAGTGCATGTGCATGAGGCAGGCAACTCAGAGCCAGTTCCGCAGCTGCACGAACCATGTTGAGGTCCCTAGCCCGTGATGCACGGTCAGCCAGTGATGCTACTTCTGGAGGTGTGAGGTGACCGTCCCAACACTCCATCAAAATGGTGAGGGCAGCACTGCCAATCTCCATTGCTTGACCTGAAAACGTATGACATTAGTGTAAACAGCAAATGAGAATATCATAGACAGTGAGTTAAGAACAGATATTGAAAACCATGCCCCAAAATCGTCAAGTGATAGTGTGCACATAAAACAGCAAACTCACAAAACAAAAGACAAACACTAAATGCACTGAGACACACCTGTAATCCATGACACATGTGAGGAGTAGGTTCTTGACAGCCAGTTGGGAGAGACAAAGTTGTGGAGACCAAGAGCATACAAGCCGATCTCAAAGGCACACAAATGCAGGTTCCTGTGGGGTCCCTGGTGAGCCCCACTAACAGAAGGCTGGGTGAAGATGGAGGTAGATGAGTTTCCCCCAGCTTTAATGAGCACAGTCTTGGCTAACTCAAAGTAAAAGTGAGCTGCAGCTTCTGATGGCTGGTTCGGCACATGAGGCACATGGCACTCTGGACGACGCCCTTTGTACCTAGACAATGGGGACACAGTTAAAAGTGTTATAAAAATCAAAATATAGGATCTATCCACCCATCCATTATTTGAGCTGGTTATCCTCACAAGGGTTGCAGGAGTCTTTGAGCCTATTCCAGCTAACTGCGAGCAGGAGGAAATACACTCTGAGCTGGTTACCAGTCAATTGCAGGGCACAGAGAAACAAACGAACCTTCGCACTCACAGTCACGCCTCAGGGCAATTTAGAGTTTCCAAGTAATGCGTGTTTTTGGAATGTGGGAGGAAACCAGAGTTCCCAGAAAAAAAAAAAAAAACACCGAAGCACGGGAAGAACATGCAAACCACAAAGACAGGTCTGAGATATGAACCCTGGTTGTCAGAACTGTTAGGCAGATTCTTTAACCATTTGTTCACCATGCTCAAATTTTTTAAAGGGAAAATCCAGTGGTTAGCATTAACAATATATTTGATAGGTCATGTAATATGTACTCTAGCTTGACAATGTAACGTTAAATCCTCTCTCATTTAATAGTGTTTTGAAAAGATTTTTATCAACAAATACGAATTTTCAGGGGCGCTGCCATTCTCGCGAGTCACATGACCTACGTGGGCGTATGTGACGTGTTACGTGCTGTTCCAAACGCTCGATTACATGGGACACCATTATGCCCAGCGCTGATTTCTTGGATTTATCCTCATCTGATGAAGAAATTGTAGTATCGGCTGATCGGAAGAATGAGGAATACTTTCATATATATCCGTGAGCAGCTCTCTGCCGCTCCGTTGATAGTGAAGACGGAGGAATACTTCCATACATAGCCTCCATCTATTCCTCCATCGTCCTGATCAACCAATACTGTTATTTCTTCATCAGACGAGGATAAATCCGAGAAATCAGTGCTGAGCATAATGGTGTCCCATGTAATTGAGTGTTTGGAACGGCACGTAACTGACTCGAGAAAATGGCAGCGTCCCTGAAAATTCGTAATTGTCGATAAAAGTTTTCTCAAAACACTAGTGAATGAAAGAGGATTTAACATCACATCGTCAAGATAGACTACATATTACATGACCTATTGGATACATTGTTAATGCAAACCACTGGATTTCTCCTTTCAATACTGCAAAAATGGTTAGGAAATTTACAACAAATCTTTTGACTGTTCCCTCGCTACAAAGCGGTTCGCTTTACGCAACCTCGCTATTACACTGATTTGTGAATGTGTATTTTTTTTCCTGTGTAGTAAGCTTTTTTTTTTTTTTGCAGCGCATGATTGTGCATTGTGTTTTTTATCCTGATGCGCTACAGTTCTGCGTCCCGATTGGCTAAGGGACTGTAGACCATTGTACCGGGCCAGATGGCCGCCCTTGTGGTGTTTTGACGTACCTGCACAACGCTTTGTCGAAAGCCGCAATGTGTTGTGCTTAGGATGTGCGATCCCGCGGTGGTGGCACCCGAATCCCACTGCCGAATGACCGCACCCGATTTCAGTCCAGTTCACATTAGTTCATTGGTCATGGTTGTCAAGGGATCAAGTGTTAGTGCATCCTCCTCCTATTTCTCAACACCTGTGTTTGCTTCTTCCTCAGAAAAGAGCCATACTGCTATCATTGAACAATTATGTAAATTAGGCAAGCTGAACGCATTATGTATTATACAGGAGACTTGCCATGGATGAGATTGACCTTCAGCTAACTGCACTGAGTTCAGTATGTATGCATTGTCACAACTATAACAAAAACCTGATATTTACTGCGCAGTGTTTCTCAAGTTAAAAGTGAGCTGAGATGACCAGATTTGGGCAGACACTGCCAAAAAAATTCTAAACTACACGAAAGCTGTTGTTTATGTTCATCTAAATGGAAACAGGTTGTGCTCACTTGCCTACATGGTCACAATGACCTTCCCAATGTGGCCCCAACGTAGGTACGATGTCCCCTGGCCCGGGCTGTCTTTTTTAGTTTTAATAGACTTGCTTAAAAAATAGTTGATAAATAAGGAATAATTCATCAATGAAAATAGCAACCGACATTAAGATCACTGTATTGTAGTAAAATTACTGTTACAGATACTTCTTAGCAGCAGAAGTGGCAGAAGTGTTTTTTCTGGTTTTTCAACTCCTGCGATTTATTCAAAGCAGATCCTGAGTGTGTAGGTGGCACCTCAGGCCAATGCTCCAGCATACTAGTCTGCCATAGAGTAATATTTACAATTACCGCATGTTTGTATGCGGATGGGGATTGTGTGGAGTGGATATAACTGTCAGCGTTCAAGACGTATATAATAGCCCATGACAACACATGGATCTAGATGATCACGCAAACGGCCTCTTTTGATTTCAAAACGGTGAATTTCGCTAAAGGACTGATTTGCATGTATAAAGTATGAACTTACAGGCTTGTGAGCCAGAAATCCTACCTAATTGGAGGCAACCAAAGATATATTTTCCACCATAATTTGTTATTAAATTCTTTAAAAATCAGATTATGTGATTTTCTGGATTTTCTTTCTCAATTTGTCTCTCATAGGTGAGATATATCTGTGATGAAAATTACAGGCCTCTCATATTTTTAGGTGAGATAATTTGCACAGTTGGTGGATGATGAAATACTTTTTTGCCCCACTATAGCTATTAAATTATAAATTCAGGTATTAGAGGAAATGTGCTGTTACCGGCTGGTATCCATGCTCTTGGCTCTGGCACCTCCTCCTGCCCGGTGAGATCCACTGGAGGAGGATGATCCCAGCGAATCTGAAGATGAGCTACTAATGCTGTCACTATCTTGACCACGACCCCACGACGTTGGTGCCCAGCCACCTCGTAATGGCCGGCGGCTGAGAGTGGGAGAACTGTCTGAGGTTGTCTCTGGAGCACTGCTATCAATACTTGCCATGCCTGTCCAAAAGAGATGTGTCAATTTGTTATTCTTTGATTGGAAAAAAAAAAAAATACATCAAAAACCCAATTACCCACACTTCAAGTCAAATTATTTATTTTGTCTTTTTTTCGTGGATGAGTTAACTAACCAAAGAGTGAATGCTGGTATTTAAATGTACAACATGTAAGATCAGTACCAATAAAAACAATTGCCAGTCAGAATTTTACCAGTGTGTTTCTTCTTCTGTCGGGCAGGAGATCCCCAGCAGCGTTGGCTATATCCACAGCGTGCCCCCAGCGCCAACCGGCTCGGCACAGTGCTGTCAATCTTAAATGGGGTTGATTCATTTTCACAGTCATTTCGATTGACCCCAGTGACTAAATGGAAGCAAAAAATATGGGATGTATTATGTATCAATAGACACTGTTAATTCAAAAGCCGGAAATGTTGTATGATTCAGATTTTGATCAAATCACTCAGAAAAACCTGTGGGAGACCAGATCAAGACTTAAATTACTTCAATGAATGATTAAGACACACACAAGCATGAGATACTCATACTTTTTGATGCTACATCTTTGGGCGCCACTGATGGTACACTCATATGATGTTGGTGCAGAAAGCATGGTTTCAGTTCCCACACAGTGACAGTGTCAATAATAGACCGTCTCTATCTGTGCCCGTTCAGGGTGAAGTCCGCCTTTTGCCTGAAGTCAGCTGGGATAAACGTTGTGGCCCTAATAAGCAGGGTTGAAAATGTATGGGTGTCTTTGGGTGCAATCCTTTCTGAGAGTGGGAGGCATAAAAGCAAAGCAAAGTATATTGTGCCCGTTCAGGGTGAAGTCCGCCTTTTGCCTGAAGTCAGCTGGGATAAACGTTGTGGCCCTAATAAGCAGGGTTGAAAATGTATGCGTGTCTTTGGGTGCAATCCTTTCTGAGAGTGGGAGGCATAAAAGCAAAGCAAAGTATATCTGTACTGTGTTGCAAAAATTACAATGACTAAGTGGCACTTACCAATGTGATGATGAGCATTTCTGATTTTGCTTAAAGTGCGACTGTCATGAAATGGATGATTTTTGGTGTAATTGGTATAAACCCACAGCCAATATGGTCCCATGTGTTTTTTCACCACAAAACATAATTTTGACGTATACAGCTTTTTGCAACTCTCGCCATGAAAATCCTCTCGAGGGATTTGTTTTCGAGAAGAAGCAGGAAGTGACGTAAATGACAGCAGTGGACTCGTTTGTTTCCATTAGTTTTACCTTCAGGAAGGTAGCTCGTTGTTCCTTCATGTTAGCCAAAATGCCGGCTCATTGCATTGCTGGACATTGCTTGAACACTCGGGAGAATGGAATTACCCTTCATAAGTTTGAAAGAGACTGTTCGTTGTGAAAAATGGATTGCACGGGTGCAGAGGACGAGAGCTTTGTGGGTTCCAAATAACAGGTAGGTGTGTATACTAAAAAAGTAATAGTTTGGGGCGGACCACGTAATCGGCCTCTCTCATAACGTAACAAAAGATCCGCGTATGAAATGTGTCGATGTGCACGTCGCCCAGCCAACAATGTCTCACTCAGCCTCGTCTTGATAGTGTTCGTGTACTGCGGTGGCTATGAACAACCCTCTAAAAGCAGCATGCCTCGGCTCCATTATATGCCACCACGGCGCCGAAATCAGCCACACCGGCTGAGGCGCCGCATTCGGCGGTCACATCTTCTGCGAAGGCTGCGCGGGCGGGCTTTGCGATGGGGGCGGGTCTGAAGAACGCAGCCGAGAATGCGTCCAGGCAAAGACCGTGGCCACGGCACTTGAGACCCTTTCCGGGACTGGGCCTCGACTTTGCGCCTGGAGGCTGAGGGTTGACGAGAAGCCGAAGGAAGTGAAGACATCTCTGTTGAGTAGGAAACTCCCACACTCATGAGGAATGAGTGAATGCGCGTCTGGGTGACTGCGGCGGAACCAAACCTCGAGAATACTAGTCACTGAATACTAGTCACTATCGAGTAGACTAATAAGTCTGTAAAACTGAGAAAAGGGCAAGGTGTGTCCTATTCGTGAGCTCCGTGAAATGTGTGCATGTGTAAAAGTGTGAGTGGAGGTTCGCTACCTCATTTGAACAGGAAATTGAGTGACAACTGCTTCAGGATGGAGAGGTAAGAATTCTCCGCCACTTGTGGTAGAAGCTTGAGAATTACCTCAACCAGAACGTAATTGTCACTCTGTTCAGGGGGAAGTCAGTATAGTCACCCTAGGTGAACCACTGACTCCAACAGGGAAAAAACAAAAAGCAAAATAGTTGATAAATAGCAAAATAGTTCAAACACAACATCTGAAAAAAAAATAATGATGTGTAAGGACTAGAAGACTTGAGAAAATCTTACCACTTAAATGGTGTGGAAGTACAATAAATTTGTATGACAGCAAAGTACTTTCTCACAGCAGCAGGGAGTTCCAGGGTTAATATCGCACACCTCTGCTAGATTTAGAAAAAAAGCAAATTGTTCTCCCATTGGAAGAGCAAAATAAAATAATGAACCATTTGAAGAATATAGAATTGGAATGACTGCATGTTTTAAAGCAGGTCTCAACAGGGGGAATGGTAGCCCTGGTACAAAGGCATTACATGATCCATGGATTTAACTTGTATGCAAAAACTTTTTTGTAGGTCTTGTTTGATCTGTGTGCGATATAATCCACAAGGGAATGTGCATATAAAACGTGGTCAGTTTCTTCAAGCTACACATCCATTCATCCCGCCACCATTTTCCACACAACGAGAGATAGACGAATGATGAAGGAAAAAAAAAAGCAAAAAACACACAAATAGGTCCCTTTCAGGAGTTATTAAAAAGCCCAAACAGCTTAAAAAAATTGCAAAAAGGGGTACTTGAGTTCATTTGTTAATTGTAGGAAAGTTATTGCTTTTGAAACCATTGTTAACACACACAAAACTAATTTGTTTTTATTGGCCACTTGTAAGATAGCTGTTCTCATTCCCACTGCCAAGGTCACTGTAGTCTGGTTACACATGGGAGTGAGACTGCTGTCATAATGGTGACTAAACGGTTGAATTTTACTGTTGGGTGTTGGATGAAAACGCTATCCGTTATTTTCATTTTTCTGTTCAAGTGGTACCTGTGGGAACCACTCAAGGTCCCACCCCCAAAAAATAAATAAAATAAAATAAAAACAAAACAAATTGGATAACTACATCCAAAAAACGTATCCAAAAGATTGTATTGTTTGCACAGATAATACCAATGCTATTAATTTATAGCGAATGCAAAAAAAAAAAAAAAAAAAGTTGGGTGGATTAACTTCTTTTGAAAAACTAAAAAAACATTGTTTTCTAATGGCGTGTCACTAGGTAATTTCACATGCATCCATTTGATAGGACTAGAAACAAAAAATGTAACAAGTTACTGTGCTTTAATAACCTTATTACTGCCATTTGTCTATTCATCCTGTCTGTTTATGAATTAACATCTACTGTACATGCAGTTTTACCCGAACACCAGCATAGACTGAGTAAGAGCTGAATGACATGGACAAAATAGTACAAAGAAACACGTGGATACACCTTACACACTGTAAAGGTCATCTCAGCTGAGTCACCCAAGGGGAAAGGTGAGCAAAGTCCAGCATACGGTCGGTGCAGATTTATAGTATATGAAAATACCTGAAGGCTGGTGAAGATTTAAAAGACACTTGACTCATTTAGGGGTGACTTGGTCGACGTGACTTGGCTAAATAATATGATAGCATGTTGGGCTGCAACATTGTCAGCCGTAATGATATTTTTCTTCATATGCTACTTTTGGACACCTGTAAAGCTGACAAAAATACATAACAACAGAACCAATAATTATACTCAGTCAACTATGCCTACCACACATAAGATAAAGAGGCGCAACCTCATTTCAAATAACATTGGTAAACAACTATGCGGGAGTCACCAAGGCATGAGAGGAGGACTCCATGTGTGCCTCCCAGCGAATCAGTTCAGCACTTATTCAATTCCTTGGCAGAGTCTAATTGCTGGGGATTCCATCTTTGGGCTTATGCTAAATGAAACCCCCACTTTCTTCTCACCATTTGCTAATTTAATGCTACCTTAAACCCGAATGCCACACAAAAGAGTACGTATACTATGGGAGCATTTTAACCGAAAAACCTAAGGAAAATTTTTTCATTATGATTATCTTTTTTACAAATAGGAAACAAAACTGGTTGTTATTAATGTAGAATGCAGCTAACAAGGTAAACTATAGTTACATCACATGCATGGGCCCTGGGCCACTAATGTGTGTCATTCCAACAGAAATCCCAACACAATATACCCTGGAGGTAATGACTAAAACAACTCCTAACACCACTTGTCAGAAATGGAAACGTGTTTATCCAACAACTAAGGCAGTAAATGATAAACTGATATTATCTACTAATGTTGCATTGGCTTATTTCTCCTGTGTTAGCTTTACAGGGACAGATTTTAAGGTGGGAAGTCTCAACAAAACATGGTGTCATGATATCCATCTGCAAACTGCCCCATTGCTCCCATGCAGCGATTAGTTGTGGTAGTGTGTTGGTCAAAAGTTTTATGACACACTGATAAATGCAGCAGGAACGTGTACACTGGTATCACTGATCTTATCTGTGACTGTGTTTCCATCCAAAGCAGAGGATATACAATTGGCCGCATCCATCTTTGGACCTCCCCTTGGGTTCTCCCGAAGGCGAAGGTCCTCTTGGAAAGATGGAGATCTGACATACATGGATGCAAATGGCATCCCAACTACATACCAGATGAGTATAAGTTGGTTAACAAGATTGATGCAGGATGGGAATCCATCTTGTTATGGATAACTCTGAATGAAAACATTGACAGAGTCAACTACATGCATTACAATGTACAGAAACTAGGTAATTATACGGAAGCAGGCTTTATTGCCATAAGGGAACAACCAGCTGCAACCTTACTCATGACGTTCCAGAGCCCCATAGCGGTCGATATGCTCCTGGCCGAGAAGGGTGGCGACTGCTCAATGTTCGGTGACCAGTGTTGTTTATTCCAAATATCACAGCACCTGATGGGTCACGCACAAGAGCCATTCAAGGCCTCCGCACCCTGAACCAGATGAAGAAGCACTCTGGTGTAAACACATCAGTCAGGTCTGAAAAAATTTTGGCAAATCAAAAAATTTGGTGTTCTCTGTCCTAGTTTCTATCACTGTTTGCAGCTATTCTTGCATTGTGTGGATGTTGTTGTATTCCCTGCATAAAGGCATCACTTAACCAACTTATAACCACTGCTATTGCCCCGACAAATTCAAAATTGGCAGAAATATATCCACTATTGGCACAACAGAGTAATGACAGTGATATTGTTGACCACGATGATGACGTTATGACTTTTCTTCCAGACCTGTTCTCTGTTCCAAAAGATTACAAGTAATTAGTGCTATATTTTCCTGCGAGTGTAAGCCGAAAGGGCAATCTATTAGATGATTTAAGGATTTGAGCAAATGTAGGATAAACAGGAGGATAATGTAGAAATAATTGTAAATAGTATTAAGTTACTGCTCTGCCTGCAATGAAGAAATGCTTTGCTCTGCTCCAATTGACCCCTCCATACAGGGCACTTAACCACGCCTCCTGAAGTGACGTCACGCCACGTGCGCTGACGTCAGACAAACAATTAGCAAAAATATTGGCGCAGCAAGAAAAGAATAGAGCGAAACTGTCCGATTTACCGGCTGATTTCTCACTGCATTCTTAGCTAACAGTAAAATATCGTTGAAAATCAGACAGCAGGGCTTCAAGTATTTCAGCGAGCGGTATTTCAATGGTATTTACATGCATATCGACGGAGAAACCATTGATATTAGCGCAAGATCTTTCCGGAGTCAGAGGAAGACCGAGAAGCCACATAATATAATATATTATAACCCAAAGACGAATTCATCATTGACAGTTTCCTATTTTCGTGTTACCTATCACACTTGTGTGCAGAATCTGTATATGTATCTGTATAGCCGTTTGTGAACCGCCGTATGAAGGAAAAGAAGAAGGCGAGGCTTGATTTACGAGTTGTTTCTCTCCTTTTCTTTGTGTAACGTCACGCGCTCCCCTCAATAATTATTCTTGAATTAGTGCCGAACCTACATAAGTCCCGACCGAGAACGACAATCACGACTTTCGTGTCCTCAAACATTCATCCTTCAGTCTTGGTGTCTCGGTGCACGTCGAAGGCTTTTAGGACTCGCGAGTCCGGTTTAGCTTAGCTCCCTAGCCGCCAAACAGAGACACATTCGTGCAGTCAGATCATCGCAAAATATCGCTCAACACAGATCAAATGTGACAATCATTCACACGTAGCTATATTATGCAAGCCAAGAACTGCTAATTCATTTATATGAGACATGTATTGAAAATCAAATATAGGGCATACCTTCGTGCTAACACAGTCCGGTTTACCATAGCCGCGAACAAAGGGACACGTTTGTGCAGTCAGATCATCGCAAAATATCGCTCAACTCAAATCAAGTGTGTCAATCACTCACACGTAGCTATATTATGCAAGCGAAGAACTGCTAATTCATTTATATGAGACATGTAATGAAAATCAAATATAGGACTTACCTTCGTGGAAACATATCCGTTCCGGTTGATGGATTCAGTTGATCATGCAGTCTTCCACAAAGTTTTATCCATCAAAGACATTTTTCGTACTCGGTCTTCTGTTCCGGTTGATTTTAGATGGATTCAGTTGATGATGCGGTCTTCCACAAAGTTTGATCCATCAAAGACATTTTTTGTACTGGGTCTTCGGTTTTGGAAACGGTACGAATTGAACTCCACCAATCAGCCTTTTAGGATACCTGTCGTCACTATTATAAAGTCCGTGACTTCACCTCTTAACCACATCTATTGTTAAAGAACCCAAAAACGCAATAAAACACCAACAGAAGCTATAAAGGACCATCCAGCGTTGTCTGAGAAAACTGCGGGTCGAAAAAAGGAGCGTGGTTTATGCAGATCTCTGGCCTCCGATTTGTCAGTGTCGCGGATTGCGCAATTTCTACGGAGGGGTCAATTCAGTTATTGCTCTGTCTGCAATGAAGAAATGCCTTGCTCTGCTCCAATTCAGTTACTGTTTCTCCCTGCAATGAAGAAATGCTTTGCTCTGCTCCAATTCAGTTACTGTTTCTGCCTGCAATGAAGAAATGCTTTGCTCTGCTCCAATTCAGTTACTGTCTCTACCTGCAATGAAGAATGCTTTGCTCTGCTCTCGAAAACGTGGTAGCAAATGTAGGACAATAAGGGGCGAAATTTTGGAATAATTGTGATCATAATTATCATACATCTGCTTACAATAATGAAATGCTTTGCTCTGCTCTAGATAACGTGGCAGCCTCCTAGCAGGAGATAGCAAGAACAAAAACATCTAATCATCAGAACTGTTAGAACTGGTGCCTGTTAAAGAAATGATGACCACACAAGTATTCACCAATCTTCCACACATGCACACACACATGAACAAACGTGTACACCTCTTTTTGCTTGTCGTTTCCTTTTTGTCACATCCATGTAAATAAGGGGCGTCTTAAAACTAAAATATAGAGGTGCTCAGGAGAGGATAATCAGAGAGTGCAGTGGTGAATTGTACAAGACAGTTCCTCTCCTCTCTCCTCGCGAGACTTGAACTGGTGTCTTTGCTTCCTTTTTTGTCCTGTTTAATGAATGTCTGATTGGCGAACCTGACAAATGCTGACCAGAACGTCATGGTGTGACGGGGCTATGAGACCGATAGTTGACAACTGTTAAGCACATCGACCTGACAGTTCAGAGGGTCATGGTTCAAATCCAGGCTCTGGCTTCCCTGTATGGAGTTTGCACGTTTTCCCAAGGGAACTCTGGTTCACCAAACAAATGCATGTTATGTTAATTGGAGACTCTAATGTGTCCTTAGCTGTGAATGGTTGTTTGTCAAAAGTGCAGTACCATTGGCTATGTCTTGTCCTGGGTCTAACCCAGACATGTCCAAAGTCCGGCCCCCGGGCCAATTGCGGCCCGTGGACAAATTTTTACCGGCCCGCGGCCTCTATCATGAAATCAATAATATGCGGCCCGCCAGCACTGTTGACCACAGTATAAAATACATGTGTACAAAAAGCTATTTTTCATTTCACCAGAAGATGGCAGTAGCCCTGTGGCCGCACTCTGGCCGCCGTGACCCTTGCGTGATCGTTTCAGCCCAGCCCATTTCTAACATGGCGTCTGTAAACAAAAAAAGGAAAGTTGACCGCGAGGGCCGCCGCTTCCAGGACAAGTGGAAATTTGAGTATTTTTTCACTGAAATACGAAACAACTGTGTCTGCCTAATTTGCCAAGAGACTGTGGCTGTTTTCAAGGAATTCAACATCAAGAGGCACTACCAGACGAAACATGCTAGCTACGACAAGCTAACTGGGAACAAACGCGGTGAAAAAGTGAAGCAACTGGAAGCTGTTTTAACGGCACAGCAAAGCTTTTTCACAAGAGTCCGTGAGTCAAATGAAAATGCCACAAAGGCAAGCTACGAAGTGGCAACGCTGATTGCAAAGCACTGCAAACCTTTCACTGAGGGTGAATTTATTAAAGACTGTGTAATGAAAATGGTTGAGAAAATTTGTCCCGCGAAGAAGCAAGAGTTTGCCAATATTTGCCTGGCTCGTAATACTGTGGTACGGAGAATTGAAGACGTTTCATTAGATATTAAGAGACAGTTAGAGGCAAAAGGAACTGAGTTTGACTTTTTCTCGTTAGCGTGCGATGAAAGCACGGATGCGTCTGACACCGCTCAGTTACTGATCTTTTTAAGAGGAGTGGACAATGACATGAACGTGAGTGAAGAGCTTCTGGACCTCCAGAGTCTGAAGGGCCAAACAAGAGGAACGGATTTATTTGTTTCTGTTTGTTCCACCGTAGATGACATGATACTACAGTGGAATAAAGTCACCGGGATTATTATGGACGGCGCACCTGCCATGGCTGGCGAGCGGAGTGGATTATCAAGCCTTGTCTGTAACAAAGTCAGCGAAAAAGGAGGCAGCGCTATTAAACTCCACTGTATTATTCATCAAGATGTTCTCTGTGCCAAATATATGAAATATGATAATGTTATGAAACCGGTGATAAAGACTATTAATTATATTCGCTCCAAAGCGCTGTGCCACCGCCAGTTTCAACAGTTTCTTCTCGACATCCAGGCTGAATACGGAGATGTTTTGTATCACACCGACGTAAGGTGGCTCAGTTGGGGGTCTGCCCTGCAGCGCTTCTTCTCTCTCAGGGAGGAAATTGGACAATTCTTGACTAAAAAGGGACAACCCATGCCACAATTAAATGATCCCGTTTGGCTGGCTGATTTGGGATTTTTAGTTGACATAACGCGACATCTGAATGCGCTGAACACAAGCCTTCAAGGGCAAAATGCAGTGGTAAGCCAACTGTATTCACACATCAAAGCCTTTCGGACCAAGCTGCTACTTTTCCAAAGACACCTGTCACAGGCGCAGCCCAATACCGCACATTTCCCGTCGCTGCAGGAAATTGTGACCAGTTTCCCACAGATCAATATCAGTGCGCAAATGACAAAGTATGCAGCAGACATCTCATCTCTGGTTGAGGAGTTTCAACAGCGCTTTCGGGACTTTGCAGCTATTGAAAAGGAGATCACGCTTTTTTCCTCTCCTTTCTCCGTGGACCCTGATGACGCTCCAGACCACCTGCAACTGGAGCTCATTGAGCTGCAGTGTGACGCCGAGCATCGCAGTCGGCACCAACAGCTCCCTCTTGTCAACTTCTACCGCCAGCTGGATGAAGGCAGGTTCCAAGCAATTCGGACATTTGCTAAGAAAATGCTGAGCTTGTTTGGCTCCACATACATGTGCGAGAAGACATTCTCCGTTATGAACATTAACAAGAGCCGCATGAGGACGAGACTGAGTGACTCTCACCTGCGTGACGTCTTGCGCATCAAAACCACTGCTCTTGAGCCAGACATGGACTACATACTGCAGTCAAGATCCCAGTATCACCCTTCACATTAGTGCAGGCAAGACCTTTGTTAAGTCCTCTGAGTTGAATAAATTCTTAAATCTCAGTTAATTAATTTTTTTGTGATGGTCAAAATCACAGTTTGAATATGCAGTGATCATTGTTTTGTTTTCAGCACTTTTCCTACAGTGAGCATATAATAGTGAATAATATGTAATGTTTCACATGAACTTAGATATCCTTTATAGTTTTCTTAATTTTTTGTGGTTTGTGATTTCGGTAAAAACCTAAATGTAAAAAAAAATGTAAAAGTAAAAGTATGCCATTTGTAATTAAATAAAAAAAAATCCCAAAAAGTTAATTTGTATTTAATGTTAATGGTTCAAAGAATGTCAGGCTAAATAGTCGGCCCCCACACATTTTCACCTTACCAAATCTGGCCCTCTTTGCAAAAAGTTTGGACACCCCTGGTCTAACCTGTCTTTCACCTGAAATCAACTGGAAATCTGTCCATCACATTCGTAACACGAATGAGGATCAGCAGGATAGAAAATGGATGAATGGATGAACAGAAGACCTGATGAATGCACATATGAAACTTACTGGGATCAGTACTTCTAACAAGGAGAAGAATCAGTGGTTGAAATTAACATTTACTGACTCTGATTTTATACGGCAGGATAAGGGGCTGAAATGTTTTAAATATTTATACAAGGAAGGGGTCTTCTGCTCTTTTTCGGACCTGGTTACCAAATTTAATGACCCTCCTATAATTTTAGAAATTTTCAGATGACCAACTACCATCTGAAAAAACCCTGGGGTGAACCTTTAGAAGTCAATCCATCACAAATCCCTTCTTCTTTTCCTTTCGTGTTTTCCTGTTATGGTTCCCACAGCGTGTCATCTTTTTACATCCAAGCCTGGATTTTCCTCTCTAACACCCACTGCCCTCATGTCTTCCCTCACAACAGCCATCAAATTTCTCTCTGGTCTTCCTCTCACTCTTTTGCCTGGCAACTCCATCCCCAGCACCCTTCGACCAATATACTCACTCTCTCACCTCTGGAGATGTCCAAACCATCGAAGTCTGTTCTCTCAAACTTTGTCTCCAAAACATCCAACTTTGGCTGTCCCTCGAATGAGCTCATTTCTAACCCTATCCAACCTGCTCACTCCTCGCGAGAATCTGAAAATCTTACTTTCTGTTACCTTGAGCTCTGCTTCCTGTCGCTTCAGTGCCACCATCCTTATCACCCTTACCTGCTGCACATCCTTCCCATCTCTCTCCCTCTGTCTAGTCAACCGTAGAGATCCTTATGCCCTTCTTTCATGTCCAACCTGGTGTACATGTTGTCATATGCCTCTTGTTTAGCCTTCGCTACCTCTACCTTGCCCTACGCCACATCTCAATGTATTCCTTTGGCCTCTCCTCAGTCCTCTCAGTGTCCCACTTCTTCTTCAATAATCTCGTTCATTGTATGACTTCCTGTATTCTGCAATTCGGCACTCCCGTTTCCTCCCACATCCCAAAAACATGCAACATTAATCGGACACTCTAAATTGCCCCGAGGTGTGATTGTGAGTGCGGCTGTTTGTCTCTCTGTTCCCTGCGATTGGCTGGCAACCAGTTCGGGGTGTACCCTGCCTCCTACCTATACATCTCGTTAGCTTGTGTTACATGCTACTAAACTTTGTACTACTATTTTATTGTTTTGTGTTATATTGAATAGTGTGTGTGATTAAATTGTCTTAAACGCAATACAAGTGCTTTGTTATATTTTGCCGGTTTGACCAAGGGTATTTATTCTAAATTCACACGTAACATATACTATAAACTGTGAGACAAATTAGTCCCCCACAAGTATTATTTTTTTAAATAGCTCAATACATATCTACCTGTCATTTAGAATGTACAAAGCTCTTGTCCTTTGCACCTGTGTAATCCATTTTTCATGTCGAGTGTTTGAGGAAAATCGAGCAATACAACGAGCCAGCATGTTGGGTAACGCAGAAAAAAGTGCTACTTTCCTGTCGGTAAAACACATATAAATACAAGAACCCGCCAGTGAGGGCGTCTGCAAAAAACGCCACTTCCTGGTTCTTCTCTAACACAAATTCCTCGAGAGGATTTTCAGCGCGGGAGATGCAAAAATCCATATACAACAACATCTTGACGTGTGGTGAAAAAAACAGATGAGTCCATTTCGGCTGACTTTGTTATATTAAAAACACACTAAAATTTATGTTTTACGCATCAGTGGCCCTTTAAATTCTTCTGTATCACTTACGGCACACCTTAATGAATAAAATTGTATTTTCTGAAACATGGATGACTGCATGGATGCCATAAGCAACACACTATTTTACAAGTGTAAAGATTTGTTCGATATATATGTATGTGTCGATATATATACATTCTGTCGAGGGTGTCTGGAGATCTTCATCTCAGAGGTCAAGAACTGTTTGCAGCTCCCAGTGTTGTCTTTTCCTTGGAAATTGGGTATAAATGGGTCTGAGTGTTCAAGGTTGTCGACCCCTGATTGAGTTCTTTCTAACATTTCTTTTTGAACTCTCGGTCACTTACCACCTGTGGTGCATAGCCACAAATCACATTATACATAACACCATCAATTTCAAGTTTCAAACTCACCAATCGATCTGGTATTCTTTTCACCTCCAAGACATTCTTCGCCAGCTCTACCGTTTAAAATAACCCCTATTCCATTTGTCTTTCCATCTTCTCCATTGTGAAATAATTTAAATCTACCCCTAAACTTCTAGCCATGGTACCTTTCCACTTGCTCTCTTGGATGCACAATATATATCAACCTTTCTCCTTAACATCATGTCAACCAACTTCTGGGCTTTCCCAAAATTCAAAGTCCCGACACTCAATTGTAGGCTCTGTTTATTTCTCTTCTTCCGCCGAAGAATCCACTTACCACCTCCTCTTTATTTTTGACCCAAAGTAGTTGAATTTCCACCCATCTCCTTCAGGTTCACAGTGCTTAACCTGACCCATGACCAATCTGGTATGGGATTTTTTTAAATGAACACTCATCTTTGTTTGGCAAAGTTTTAAGTCGGATGCCCTTTCTGATGTAGCCCTCAGCATTTATCCAGGGTTGGGACTGGGCGACAGATTACACTGGCTTTTGTCCCCGTAAGGCCGCATTGGAAAAAGTCTTGTTGAATTTCTTTGTCATTATGGGGGATTTTGCAGCTGTGCTTTGTCTGGTCCCACACAAAGGACATGTTTTCCGTGGATGAGCCTGCCTGGAATTCATTGGGACACACAAACCCATCCACCATGGTAAGAACAGAATAATTTCTAAGGATAACATATGACAGAGTAATTTCTTTTAACAATATATTTTCACGAAAACTTTCAAGATAAAAGATCGTGTGGTTGTCTTTTCTAATGCCACTGAAATCATGATGTGAGAGCGAGACCGTGGAACTGTTCTCACATATTTCAAACGCAGCCCTACAAAAGTAGGGCACATTTCCCAATCAATCCATACAAAGAATAATCATAGAATGGTGAACGTCAGAAAAATTATTTGACTTTTCCATGTATTGTGTGACATCTTAACACAGCAGTTACAGTGAAGAAAATAAGTATTTCAACACCCTGCTATATTTCAAGTTCTCCCACATCGGAATCATGGAGGGTTCTGAAATTTCATCGTAGGCGCATGTGCACTGGGAGAGAGATAATCTTCCTTTTCTTTTGGCTTGTCCCAAGAGGGGTCACCACAGCATGTCATCTTTTTCAATTTAACCCTATCTCATGCATCCTCCTCTCTAACACCCACTGTCCTCATGTCCTCCCTCACAACATCGATCAACCTTTGGTTTAGTCTTCGTCTCGCTCTTTGCTTGGCAGCTCCATCCTCAGCACCCTTCTACCAACATACTCTCTCGCCTCTGAACATGTCCAAACCATCGAAGTCTGCTCTCTTTCACCTTGTCTCCAAAACATTCAACTTTGGCTGTCCCTCAAATGAACTCATTTCTAATTCTGTCCAACCTGTTCACACCAAGCGAGAACCTTAACATCTTCATTTCTACTCCCTCAAGTTCTGCTGCTTGTTGTTTTTTCAGGCCCACCGTCACTAATCCGTACATCATGGCCGGGCTCACCACTGTTTTATAAATTTTGCCTTTCCTCCTGACGGGTACTCTTCTGTCACATAGAACACCAGACACCGTCCGCCAACTGTTCCACCCCGCTTGGACCTGTTTCTTCGCTTCCTGACCACAAACTCCATTGCTCGATTCACTACTCTTTCCCATAACTTAATTGTGTGGCTCATCATCTTTATTGCTCTGTAGTTTCCACAGTTCTGAACATTGCCTTTGTTCTGAAAAATGGGGTCGAGCACACTTTTCCTCCATTCTTCTGGCATCTTCTCTCCCGCTAGTATTCTATTGAATAAATTAGTCAAAAACTCCACAGCCAACTTCCACTGGTATGTCATCGGGACCAACTGTCTTTCCATTTTTCATTCTGTTCAATGTCTTTCAAACTTCTCCATGACTAATCAAAGCCATTTCCCGGTCATTGAAGCTTGCTTCTTCTATTCTACCTTCTCTCCCATTTTCTTCATTCATTAGCTTCTCAAAGTATTCTTTCCATCTGCTTAGCACACTACAAGCACCAGTCAACATATTTTCATCATTATCCTTAATCACCTTCACTTGTTGCATAGCCTTCCCATCTCTATCCCTTTGTCTGGCCAACCTGTAGAGCTCCTTTTCTCCTTCTTTCATGTCCAACCTGGTGTACATGTCATCAAATGCTTCTTGTTTATCCTTCGCCACCTCTACCTTTGTCCTACGTCACATCTCAATGTATTCCTTCCGCCTCTACTCAGTCCTCTCTGTGTCCCACTTATTCTTTGCAAATCTCTTACCTTGGATGACTTCTTGTATTTTGGGGTTTCACCACAAAGTCTCCTTCTCCCCTTTCCAACCAGAAGACACTCAGAGCCTCTCTGAATATCTTGGCAGTAGTATTCCAGTCTTCTGGGAGCTCTTCCTGTCCATCGAGTGCCTGTCTCACCCCTTTCCGGAAGGCCACACAACATTCTTCCTTTCTAAACTTCCGCCACCTGATTCTCTGCTCTACCTTTGTCTTCTTAGTCTTCCCACCCACTACCAGAGTCATCCTACACAGCACCATCCTATTCTGTTGAGCTACACTCTCCCCCACTACAACCTTACAGTCAGTAACCTCCTTCAGATTACACTGTCTGCGCAAAATATAATCCACCTGCGTGCTTCTCCCTCCGCTCGTCAGTCACTCTTTGTTACACTCTCTGCTGGAAATATGTGTTCACTACTGCCAATTGGATCCATTTTGTGAAGTCCACCACCATCTGCCCCTCAAAGTGAGAGCGAGACAATCTAAAAAGAAAAATCCATAAATCACAACGTATGATTTTTTTTAACGATTAATTTGTGTGATAGAGCTGAGGCCCCGTAGCTCAGTGGTTAGAGCACTGGTTTGGTAAACCAGGGGTTGTGGGTTCGTATCCCACTGGGGCCTCCACTCCCTGAGAAGGGTTGCGTCAGGAAGGTCATCCGGCGTAAAAATTGTGCCAAAGATATATATGCGTTCATCTGAGATGACACGCTATGGCGACCCCGAAAGGGACAAGCCGAAAGAAACACACATTTGTGTGATAGAGCTGCAAATAAGTATTTGAACACCTGAGAAAACCAATGTTAATATTGGGTACAGTAGCCTTTGTTTGCAATTACAGAGGTCAAACGTTTCCTGTAGTTGTTCACCAGGTTTGCACACACTGCAGGAGGGATTTTGGCCCACTCCCCTACACAGATCTTCTCGAGATCTGACAGGTGTCTGGGCTGTCACTGAGAAACATGGAGTTTCAGCTCCCTCCAAAGATTTTCTATTGGGTTTAGGTCTGGAGACTGGCTCGGCCACGCCAGAACCTTGATACGATTCTAAAAGGGCCACTCCTTGGTTTGCCTGGCTGTGTGCTGTCATGTTGAAAGACCCAGCCACGACCCCTCTTCAATGGTCTGGCTGAGGTAAAGAGGTTGTTCACCAAAATCAGAATATATTGGCCGCGGTCATCCTCTCCTTAATACAGTGCAGCCGTCCTGTCCCAATGTACAGAAACCCCCCTCCCCCAATCATTATGCTACCACCCCCATGCTTCACAGTACGGATGGTGTTCTTGGGATGGAACTCATCATTTGTCTTCCTCCAAACACGGTTCGTGGAATAATGATCAAAGAATGCCATTTTGGTCTCATCTGACCACAAAACTTTCTCGCATGACTCCTCTGTATCATCGAAATGGTCATTGGCAAAGTTAAGACGGGCCTTGACGTGCTGGTTTAAGAAGGGGAACCTTTCGTGCCATGCATGATTTCAAACCACAATGTCTTAGTGTATTACCAACAGTCACCTTGCAAACGGTGGTCCACTGGATCATGGAGACCCAACGAGGTGATATCTTGCATGGGGCTCCACTCCGATTGAGATTGACAGTCATGTTTAACTTCTTTCATTTTCTAATGATTGCTTCAACAATGGACCCTTTTTCACCAAGCTGCTTGGCAATTTCTCCGTAGCCCATTTCAGCCATGTGGAGTTGTACAATTGTGTCTCTGGTGTCTTTGGACAGCTCTTTGGTCTTGGCCATGTTACAAGTTTGAGTCTTACTAATTGTATGGGGTGGACAGGTGTCTTTAGGCAGCTAACGACCTCACACAGGTGCATCTGATTAAGGATAATACATGGAGTGGAGGTGGACTTTTAAAGCCAGACTAACAGATCTTTGAGGGTCAGAATTCTAGATGATAGGTGTTCAGAATCAGCACGTCTAAATCTGATACTATGGTCCTCAGTAGCAAAATGGTGGAATGCCCTTTCCAGGTCGGGAATAAGATGCTTTCCAAAGTGGAGGAGTTCAAATATCTTGGGGTCTTGTTCATTTGTGAGGGAAGAGAGGAATGGGACATTGACAGGCATATTGATGCAGCATCTGCAGTGATGCAGACTTTGTAATGGTCCGTTATTGTGAAGAAGGAGCTAAGCCGAAAGACGAAGCTTTCTATCTACCCGTCGTTCTATGTTCCTACCCTCACCTATGGTGACAAGCTGTGGGTTGTGACCGAAAGAATAAGCGGCCAAAATGAGTTTCCTTTGCTGGGTGTCTTGGCTCTTCCTCAGAGATTGGGTGAGAAACTCCCGAACTAAGGAGAGCCCGGACGTGACCTAGTATAAAGCTCGTGCATGTGACGTCACCATTTTCATGCTGCCATATTGCCGGTCAAAAAGAGCGGTTATTCAAAGAGGTCATTCTATAGAATACCAGCTGAAAAGACCAGAAAAGATTGATGGATTTGAGCAATTAAACGTGATGGATGGTGCCCAACCAAATACATGCGACTGTGTAGCGATCACAATCTCTAATTCCCAATAAGTATTTATAATGCCAAGTTGGCTCATTTGTGAACGATTAAAAAAAACACGCACAGGGACCACACGTTAAACTTTGGGAAACTTCTCCCTGACAGACTTTTTTTAAGGGGCCACTGTCATGAAATGGATGATTTTTAGTATGTTATTAATGAAGAAACGGCAGCCAATATGGGCCCAAGCGTTTTTTCACCACAAAACAAGATTTTGACGTATACAGCTTTTTGTAACTTCCGCCAAGAAAATCCTCTCGAGGGATTTGTTTTCAAAAAGAAGCAGGGAGTGACGTAAAGGACAGAAGCGCCCCCAAGTAGACTCGTTTGTTTCCATTAGTTTTACCTCCGGGAAGGTAGCTCGTTGTTCCTTTGTGTTTGCCAAAATGCCGGCTTGTTGCATTGCTGGACATAGCTTAAAGACTCGGGAGAATGGATTTACCATTCATAAATTTACAAGAAACCTGGTTCATCGTGAAAAATCGATTGCACGGGTGCAGAGGACGAGAGCTTCGTGAGTTCCAAATTACAAGTAGGTGTGTATACAACTACGATAAACAATAGTTTGGGATGGACCACGTAATTGGTCTCTCATAACATAACAAAAGATCTGCATACGAAATGTGTCGATGTGCGCGTCGGACGGCGTCAGGCTGCTGCATCGCTTCGCCAGCGAAGGCTGCACTTTGTGCTTGCGGATGGCTGCGGCAATGAAGAACGCAGCCGACAATGCCTCACTCAAATGTGTGCGACGAGAACGCAGTAAAACGCCCCGGCTCTACGGTGTTGTTCATCACGTACTGCGGCGGCAATGAACAACCCCCTAAAGCAGCACGGCTCGGCTCCATTATAACCCACCACGGCGCCGAAAGTGAGCCACACGGGCTGAGGCGCCGCGTTTGCCTGTCACGGCTTCGGTGAAGGCTGAGCGTCGGACTGGTCACCGGTCACACTATTCGCACTCTTTTTTTCCAGGATATATATTTTTTTATGATTGTGGTAGGAGGAAACAGACCTTCTGTTTTTAATGGGAACCAATTATTGATGGTATTTTCACTCATATTTTCATTTTTTTCATGGCAGTATCGTTCTGGGCATCAATCATTCCCAGATTTGGGCTATTCATTGTCAGGTGAATAGTGGCGGTCCACTATATAAACAGGTAGAGAAAAAAATGGACTAAATCAATTCATTAACTCATTGTTAGAACACAACAGTTTAAAAAAATGGTGATTTCTCACAATGCTTACCCAAATCAGAAGTGCTCCGGGCTGCTCTGTTTTTCTGGACTGATTTCTGCTCTTCCAGCTCTTCACAAGTCAATATCACAGCAGATGAGTTGGAAGAAGCAGCCACCAACGTAGTTTCAGAGGAACCTGAAGGGCCATGTTTTGACGGGCTGCGTTGGCTGCCAGCTGCAGGCTTGCTAGAGTAGAAGGAACTCAGGGTCTGAGGTTTGTGGGTCTGACTCTCTCTGTCTAGCAATTTATCAAGTATCTGAAGATGGACGAGAGAAGAGAGGCAATACTTTCTAGATAATTGATAAAAAACAAAGTACTCAAGCCAAACATACACACTGTACATATATGTATGTAAACAGAGTAAAGAGGATACAGTATTTCCATTACCTTTTTCTATTGAACAGTTCTTTCTCTTATTTCTTAAATACGTGATTGGTGTTACAGTATTAGTTGAAATACTCATACTTTGTTCAACCATAGACTTTCAAGGAGAGGGAACCATCGTGTTAGGAAGGCTATTGCAGGTATAAAAGTACAGTCGTTAAGAATGGGGTCCGGTTAAAAGTATATTATGGCAAGGGTGTCAGCAGTGGGGTACGGGGTGAGGATGTGGTGGTTGGTGGCCCAGACCCACTGACACCTCCTGTGGGGTATGGTAAAGGCACTTACATTGGGCTCGGGGACTGCCCTGGGTTCATGGAATTGAGTGATGTCTCCCTGGTTGATTCCCCTATGACATGGGTGGGCTGGTTCAGCACCCCCTTGTGAATGGAGGGAGATAGGCCAGCCCTTCTTTAGTGTGACTAACATGCATGTAATAGTGATTATTCACCAATGAGTTCCAGAGACAAGCTATCGGCTTGAATTACTTTGCCGGGACAGCTAACGATAACACAGGTTGTATTAAGTCAAAAAACTCAAAGGCTCATAAAGGTGTTTAAATAAAATAGAAGCATTCCAGCACACCATTCATCAGTAGCTCTACCTTGTTCATCTCCCACATCAAGTCCCACCTTGTCCTTTTTTGTCCATGTTTATTAAGAACATTATACTGGCATGGTGAATGGCAAATTCGAGCACCTGGTTCACAGTTCAAATCCCAGATGTATGGAGTTTGCATTTTTTCAACGTACCTGTGTGAGTTTTATCCCACATCTCAAGAACGTGCATGGTTGGTTAACAGAAGAACCACAATTGCCCATAGGTGTGAATCTAAGCATTTATGGTTGTTTGTTTATATGTGCTCTATGATTAGCTGGCAGTTCAGAGTTTACCCCGCCTCCTACCTGAAGCTGGGATAGGCTCCAGCATTCCTGCAACCCTTGTGAGCATAAGCAGTTTCAGAATATGGATGGATGGAAAACTATACTCAAATAAGCTTTAGAATAAGTCTGTAACATAGCAAAATGTGTAAAAATTGAAGGGGGGTGAACACTTTCTGGTCGCATTGTCCAATTGGTAAGTCACTATATTGTTGAACACGCACAAGAATGAAAATCACTGTTCAAAACGCAACCGTTTCATAAAATGAATTAAAAACCAACATTAAGGTGATTAATAACTAATACACACATCATATCAATCGGAACAAATGCAAGTAAATAGTAAGATTTAGCTACATTTTCTATAACTACAGCAAAGTAGTTAACATCGCCAAAAAAATTCTGGCTTCCCATTGTCCTTTTAGCCGATTACGTTGCCAGCAAGGTTTCCTCTAATTTTTTACGTGTCTGAGTAAATACACTAAGCCCCTGAACACTCCCTTTGACCACTGTGAGCAACATCAGACGTGTGCACTGTATTTAGGTCAGTGTCATTCATTGAAGTTGCATGGCTCATTAAAAGATTCCGATTATTGTATTTACAGTCCAATCATAACACTTTTAAGAACATTTTTATTTTTGCATTTTTGTCAAGAAATTAAACAAATACATTGCTAACCAAGGCAAACCAACTATGAACTACAAATTTGAAAGGCTCCTTCCAACTTTACTTAATTGTTTTTTTTAAATTCAAAATTATATCCCCATCTATTTTCTTGGTGTAAAACTGAACTATTGTTTACACAATATCTATTGTAAAGGATGCTGAAAGCTGAATGATGCCAAGGTGGAATTTTTATGTTACACATCGTCTCATTATGCACTTACTACTTTGAATTCACATCACATTTTTCAGACTAGACTTCTACTTTCTCACACAGAAAAGAGAAAATCTAGGTCCAGTTTCACTGCTTTTTCTTCTGTTATTCACATACTCCGACAATCATTGAATCTTAAAATAACAGCTATTCTTTTTTTTACTTTCACCATTATTATTGAGAATAAACATTAGGAGAATGTCTAGCTCGTCTTCGCTCTATGTTGCCGAGACTGTTTTGCTCACTAAAGCACCGGTGGTCGGTAGCGCACAAGGACGCTGTCATTGAAAAACCACATTGATGTGCTGCGTGAATACTGCAACATCTGTAATTATGAGTGTACCCCTTTAAGAGCGGAGGGGGACGGCATCAGGTAAACTAGACGAGAGGAGGAGAAGCTTGCCAAAGTGTTCAATAAAAAGTACCTAACAGAACATAGTGGCTTCTCCTTTTTTACAGTACGTATGGGAATTGTGGTATTGGCTGTAGCAACCAGTCATCGCTCACTCATTGAATCACATTACAAAATGCCACAAACTAAATAGTTGTACGTTATATTTTTAATTTGGGTGTCATGGGCATGAGGCAAGGGACTGGACCCAAATGCAGGGCTCCCGGGCAAAGGCATAATGTTGAGAGTGGTTTTATTCCAAACTGAGGTCATACACGGTTAAGCTGTCCAAGAAGGGAGAGGCACAAAAATGGCAGGCTACAGGCAAGGTCCAAAAAAATGAACGGCGAGGTCCAATAGCTTCAAGGCAAAACTTGGGTACATGAACAAACACCTACCAAGACTATGATGGCACAGGATCGCTGTAATGCAGGCAAGCACTACAAAGTGCTTGCGTACTCACACATGATAAAGCAGTGTTCAATATAAATAAGAACTGGGAAATGCAGAAGACACACTCATGGCTTAAATGCCTGGTCTAATTATTGTCCACGCAGCACAGGTGTGGGATTGCTCCCAGAGGCAGTTTCGCCCAGCGCAGTGGCTTGGCCATTGTCCTGACATTCGGGTTAGATTTTTTTTGTGCTCAACACAGAATGTCTGTGCGCAGAGAACACAGCGCAATTGTGCATGCATGCAGTTGGGAGGGAACATTGACTACTCGGATTGTCAAGTTTGAGGAACAGTGGACATGGTGAACAGGACGTGTTCACGTCATGCCTGCATGGCCTGTTTTTCATGTCACGCAAGCAGAGCACAAAGGCATGCAATTGTGTTTTAGAATTACAACACTACTCTCTCGCTCTCATCCAATGCAAACGCTTTTCCTTGATTTTCTTGCTTTGCCTCTGTTGACATTTATTCCTTGCTAATAAGCTAGTTTTTCCCCCCAAAAAATCTGAACCAGCGACTCTTGGATACTTTTAAACCTGTGGGACTGGATTTTTCTTTTTTGTGGATAATCAGTTTTTTCATCATTATGTGAGCACAGCCTGCTAATTACCACAAGCCTCGTGTTAGCAACAAGTCCAGCTGTCAAGATGCCTCCCTTCTCGACTGAGGACTACCACGGACTACTGTAGAGAATGTCAATTCTCGAATCGAAAATCTCCCGTCTTGAAGTCTATCATGGATTACTGCAGAGGATGTCAATTCTCAAATCCAAAATCTCCCGTCTTGAAGTCTATGTGAATGTAAATGGACAGTCGGGGAATGAAATCACTTGACCTATCTCTCAAAATGGTGAGAAGAGGTGTGCAAACAGACAGCCACTTTGCTCAACAACGAGGACAAATGGGGACTGTGGAAACAATATCGGATCCTCCAGCAGTTGTCCCTGGAATTTATGGGAGCAAAGCCCAAAGATATGGCACATCTAAAAAGGAAGACCCAACATCACCAGCAGATTAATGAGGAATCCGGCTGGCCTGCCTCTAACTAGAGTGAACGGCCATGGAAGGTCGTTACAGCAAAGAGCAAGAAAAAAAAAAAGAACGTGAGTCAATGCAAAACATTGAAATCAGACTTACAAAGCGATTTGAGCCACTTTTACAAGACCCTGGGCAAGAATGCTCATCCTCCACCACCACTAGGTATGAAATTAAATCATCCATGACCACAAATATTAATTGGTGGTAATGGAGCCATCAAGAATGTGAAATGCTTGTGCAGTTCTGTGTTTTACTAATGACACGGTGTCTCATACCTCTCAAAAAAATCCTGGAGATCACTGATCAGCACCCAACTGTGAAATATGTCATTATACATACAAGGGCCCTGGATGTTCTCAACCAGCAATCAGAGGTATGAAGTGAAATTTCATTGATCTTCTTACAAAATTAGAAGGTTTGGATGCTGAGGTTTTTAAAAGCGGACCTTTCTAACGTGTACGATGTGGAGATTAACGTTGCTCGAGGCTCCGTCAATTGAATAAGTGATTAAGCGAAGTGTGTACTGCACTATCCGTGAGTTTCAATGACGATTTCTGGATTTTTTGGGAGCGTAAACATCTTTGAAAATCAGACGGTTTCTGTCTATATAGACAAGGAGTTAAGTTATTGCTCCCAAAATGTTTTACTGTGTACATTATTCACTGCCCTGGAAAGAAAATAACAAAAATGAAGGACGAAAAGATGCTTTTGTTCCTAAAAATCGCCGGAACAAGAGACAAGACAAAGGGCAGACAGACTCATTTGGGTCATCCAATCAGAGGGGCAAATGACAAATGAAATGTACCAGCAATTTAAATCTACCACACCTGTTTCCTGCCCTATTGGAGCCATCCACACATCCCCCCTATGACTAAGACAACCAAACAATTTGCAGTAGATGATGGCTCCCTCTCACCCAGCCTGTATGCAATGTTGGATTTGATGGCTAGGATGAAGACTATTGTCAACAGTGGAATTTAGTCCATACGGCAAGATTTTCCCTCTATCACTCCTCACCTGAAACCACCACATAAATCTGAAAGGCCCCTCTTCCACCCATGAAGACTCTTATCTGTAATCTGACTGATATTCTTGGGTCTTTTCCAGAATAACTCAGACCCCTATGGAGATCAGGCATTTTTCATCCCTGTAATTACAAGGGACAGAAAGTTGGTAAAACAAATAAGGTGCAAAAAAGTAGAACTTCTAACTTACTGAGGATAAAATGTGAGTCCATCAAACCATTATCTCATTTATCTCTGCGAGACTACCTCTTTTTAATATCAGGTCACTGGGTAACAAATCAATGTTCATTAATATCATCATTACAACCTATTATCTTGACTTTCTGTTATTATATGAAATGTGACTAACAGAAAGTAGCTATAATTGCATTTTAAAAGAGGCAACACCAGCAAATCTTAATTTATGAATTAGCGTCGTACGGAAAAGGGTCGTGGTATTGCTGTTATTTTAAAATCTTTTTTGAATATCTGTTTTTTTTTTTTTTGAAGGTGAGTCCAAAGCATACTCAAGGTCACATCTAAGAACTAGTAATTTCTAAGGATGTTGAAATTCTATTGATTGACATTCAGGATATGTCTACTTTTGACCATTTTTGAGTCGTTTTTAATTACAGATTCTTCCAAAATTTCAGGCAACCTCTATCTCTATTAGAAAAAGACACAAATGAGAGAACTCCAACTAAGTTTATGGAGACCGTGGCTGTGCCAGACTGTGAATGCTGAGACAGTTGATGAACCTTTGGACAATTTCACCTGGAAAATCTTAAATGCCATGAATGCTGTCTTAAAGCTAAGACCATCCTGAGGCAACTTAGAACACTGTGGAGGAGCAAAATGACGGTCAAGAGCTCTAACTCAAAGTTTAGGAATACATAATTTTTTTTTGAGAAAAACTAAACTCCAAATGGACTATGACCATTATAGACTGTCATTTTAACCAAGAGTTAGTTAGGGCTAGTCAGCAACACTTTTCTGAACTCATCAGTAAGAAGTAAGTGAGTTGGGGCATTGTCAAGGACAAGAAAACCTGCTGGAAAACCCAGAGAATGTTCTTGCTGTCAAGAACAAGTTCAAGACCTACCTTTTTAACTTAGCTTTTATGTAAATAATATTTGATTCACTTTAGCTTCCACTTTTAATTCCTGATTTTATATTCTTAGGTCTGTTATTGTAGTGATTAAGCACAGCTTTTTCTGATTTTGTTGGGCACCAAACTGCTTGTCGTCTGCTTTATTATTTCATGCTGTACTGGGCAGCTTCTGGAGGGAGACTTAATCTTGCATAACTACAACCAATCCACAAACAAGTAGGTTTAAAGAGCCTGTCACATCGAAAAGCAGGTATCTGATTATTTCTGGTTCGACCAGTGGAACTTCTGTCTCCACACCTGGAGAATCCTTTCGTCTGACAATTTCTGGTTTCGATTCTTTCTTTTTACTCCACCAGTGCTTTTCAAATTTCTCCTCACCATCTTCCTCGCCCAGCCTAGTGCCAGACTGACTCAAGTCTCCTCAACCAACCCAAGATTCTCCTCGGCTCTCGGGGAACAGCTTGCTTGCCTCACCCCAGCAATCCACCCATTTGCTGTACAGTCCATGTAATCTCCCTTGATATATTAAATAAAACATCCATTATAACCATAAATAAAACATCCATTATAACCAAACGTCTCCTCTTCGCTTTTGGGGCCACAACTACAGCAGTATAGACAACTGCAACAGTTGTTTTCTTAATTTCATCTGTCTGTTGTTACACATTCTGTACAGACCCTTTCCAAAATTTAGAACACCATGGAAAACCTTTTCATAATTCCATTCAAAAGTTAAACTTTCATAGATCAAAATTCAAAGCCCGCAATTTAAACAATTTCAGGTCTGGTTTTATTTTTCCACATAATTTGGGCTTCGAGCTCATAAAACCAGGAATTCAAAAAATTTGAATATGCTGAAGAAATCAGCCCAAATTTTGAAGGCCATAATATTTTAAACTGAGTGTCACATACAAACCAACTCCGAAACTGAAAGCATCTGCACAGGTTTCCCCAGCTGTCTTTAAATTGCTTCAGTTTGGTTCAATTACATCAGTTGGGTTTAATACAGGAAAGACTGCAGACTTGACAACTGGCCAGAATATGATCATTGATACCCTCCATGGGATGGGGAAACCACAAATGTTGATAGCTAAGGAGGCTGGCTGCTCACAGAGTGGTGTGTCCAAGCATATCAATGTAAAGTCGAGTGGAAGGACAAAATGTGCCAGGGATGCACCAGCAGATTATCAAACATTGAAGATTTAAGAATATAGCAGAAATTCCAAAATGAGTGGAATGAGGTGGGGGTCACAGCTTTAAAAACAACTACAGTCAGACAAATGTGGGAGATGGGCACCAACTGTAGGCGTACTTGGGAACTGCCACTTATGAGCTCAAGCCAACATTGCAAGTGACTCAACTGGGGAAAAGAGAAGAAGGATTGGACTGTTGGTCAATGCTCCAAAGTCCCCATTTCCAATTAAAGTACAGTAACCCTTTCATTTGGGAATCAAGTTCCAAGGCTTTGGAGAAAAACAGCTGAAGACCATAACCTGAGCTGCTTGAAGTTCACTGTGAAATATCCATTTAGTCATTTTTTGGGGTGCAATGTCTAGTAGTGAAGGTGTAAGTCTGCTTTCTTAAATCCAAGGTCATTGAAACAGTTCAACAGAATGTTTTCGAGTAATTCATTCCTTCTGGTGTGGATTAGAAAGGCGATGCAGATTTCATCTTCCAGCAGGACGTGACCCCTGCCCATAATACTTGAAACACCAAAACCTTGTTAGATGCCCAAGCGAGTGCAAGAGAGCAAGCACAGTGGTTGACCGGCCAGGCAACTTGCTGGATCGAAACCCCATTGAGAATCATTGCGGTATTATCAACAGGAAAATGAGGGGCACCAGACCCCAAAACAAAGAAATCTGGGCTTCCATAACTCTAAGGCAATACTTGAGAGCCTCAATTTCACAGTGCATCAAGGCAGTAATTAAAGCAAGGCTTCCCACACTTTTTAGCCCCAAGATCTACTTTTCAAGCAGCCAGCCTCTTGCGATGTACCAACAAGGGGAAGCTTGCTAGAACACACCTTCATATGCACATGCACAGTGACACAAAAGATGCTAGGATTGGTCAAAAACGGACACCTAGACAATCGACGCACACAATCGACATCTTGGCCACACCTGAATCAAGTCATGAGATGGATGATAGGCTGATGTCTTTTTTCTGTATTTTTTACACGCAGTCACCCAATCGACCAAAACTGCCTTGGAGATCAACTGGTAGATCGCCTTCGACGTATTGGGCACCCCTGAAGAGCAAAGGGATTCCCAACCAAATATTGAAAATGAACATTTTATTTTAAAAGAACCATATTTTCATTAATTTAATGTGACCCAAATTTTTTTTTAAACAAATATTGAGATGTAAAATAAAAGTAACTTTTTTGCTTACTTCTTTACAATATTTTTTTTAAAGCCCAATTCCTATGTGTGCAGACACTTGTGATGTCCATGTCGGTGGTCTGCAACTGTGGCTGCTGCCCTGGTCCAAATGGTTGTTACAGTTGGTTTCTTCACCTTGGTGCTTTGTGCCCACCCACAGGTTTCTCAGGTCAATTTGGTGTTGGTTTTGGACTAGTACATGTGTGAGCCAAGGTTAGTGGAGCAGGTTGGATAGGTTTAGAAATTAGCTCATTAGAGGGACAGCCCAAATTGGGTGTGTTGGACAAAAGGTTCGAGAGATCAGACGATGGTTTGAACATGTCCAGAGGCGAGACAGTGGTTATATTGGTAGAGGGGTGCTGAAGATGGAGCTTCAAGGCAAAACGGCTTAAGGAAGACCAAAGAGAAGATTGATGGATGTTGTGAAAGAAGATATGAGATCAGTTGGTGTTAGAGAGGAAGATGCAGGAGATTGTCATCTTTTTCCACGTAAGCCTTTCCTTTTCCAAAAGGAAGAGAAGATAGCAAGATGGTGCCTACCAGTGTGAGTACCTTGGGTACGTGCTCCCTATGACGTTTACGTTTGTGTTTTTCAGTCGTCTCAGGACTTAAGTACACAAGAAATGATTTGCAAACCATCAAAGAGTCTTTTCCGGACTTTTATTTTTCGACGACTCTCACCATTTTGCTGAATCTTTTTCCGGAGTTACTCCTCGGCGCACTCTACAGAGCGCTGTGCTGAAGATGGCACAGAGGCTCAAGTTCAACTAAGCTGGAGGGGACACCGACTGGCACTTCCTTTGATTTATCTTGCGAATATCTTGCGAATCTACGCTCCATATCCAACAAAATAGATGAACTTCAGCTCTGAGAAAAACATGCAAACACTTAAGACGTTCTGCTGCCCTGTGCTTCACGGAGACTTGGCTTGGTGGACTCATCACCGATGCCGTTACGCTACCCTGTTTTCATCTTCATTGGGCGGACCGCATTCCGGAGCTACCACGGATGTCAAAAGGCAGTGAAATATGCTTCAAAATCAATGAGAAATGGTACAGGGACGTTACACAGCTCAGAACACACTGCAGCTCGCTTTTGAAATTGCTCGCCGCTTCAATTTTCCTGTTTCATTCTTGGAGGTGTTTACATTCCACCCCAAGCTAACATGAACGCAGCAATGTTAATGCTCGTTGAGAAGGTAAACAAGATTCAGAAAAAAATTACCCGGATTCCCTCTTCGCTATCCAAGGAGATTTTAACACGGCTAAACTTAAAAGGTCAAGTGTCGTCCCTATAAACATTCTAAAATATTGTAATGAAAAATATGTATAACATTATTCACTTCAATGTCAATACGAAATAATAAATATGAACGTCATCCATGCGCAAAGTTGTAGAAGTGTCATTCTACAACATCCAAGTGGTCACCATATTGCTGCATCCCGTCTGTGACGTCACCCGGACATTCGCCAATGAAAACACGAGGTGGACCGTACTATGGGAGATGAACACCCCCCTTCTGACACAAGCTTTTTTCGAAGAAGAGAACATCACACAACCGAGTGAAGTTGCCTGGGCAACATTACCCTATTGTTTCTAGCCATATTCAGATAATATGCATCACGGCCAAACCGCCTCCCCGTCCGATCCACTTCCGCGATGGAGATGAGCCATCGCGGCTCATCGCAGCCGGCTGGTGTGGCTCATTTTCGGCGCCGAAGTGTCTTATCACAGAGCCTCACCGGGCTGCTTTAGGGCGTTGTTCATAGCCGCCCCAGTACGCGATGAACAACACTGTTGACCCCGGGTGCTTTACGGTGTTGTCGTCGCACGCAGCTGAGTGCTTCTTTGTCCGCAGCGTTCTTCAGAGCCGTCGCTGTCCGCAGGCCCGAGGCGCAGCCTTCGTCGAAGCAGTGACTGGCGGAAGCGGTGCCTCGGCAGGTGTGGCTCATTTTCGGTGTCGATCTGGCTTATCATGGAACCGAGCAGGGCTGTTTTAGGGCATTGTTCATAGCCGCTGCCGTACGCGATGAACAACACCGTCGAGCCTGGGCGCTTTACGGCGTTGTCGTCGCACGCGGCTGAGTGCGGCGTTGTCCGCAGGGTTCTTCCTTCGGTGGCAAGGCGATGCAGTCGGTGGCAAGGCGATGCAGGAGCCTTCGCCGGTGAGCCCGACGCGGTTCCTTTGAACCCACAAACCTATCGTCCTCTCCAAAGGTCAATAGACATTCAATTTCTAAACTAAATATTCATATAATCAAATCATTTTATTTAGTCATGATGCATTGCTACAATCTAGTGTAATTTACGCGCAGTGGCGCAGTTGAGAGGGAACATTGGTCAAGACTACACAAAATAAGCGACGTCTTTCGATATCTATGTATTTCTACTCGTAACAAATTTTACACGTGTGATTTTTCGAGATTGACTGTGCAGATTTGTGAATGCGATGCCGTGCGGGCGCATACACGCCCGTCAAATCACAGTGACTGGTTTACTAATTGATTTGATTTATTTTGACATGTGTTTGTGTGTCAATGTTATATCAAGATGTGGGCCAGAGCAATGTGTATTGAAGGAAATGTGGAAGAAGAGCGAGTTGTGCTATTGTGTTTAATTGACCCATCAGAAGATATCTTGTACTGGCCAAATTTAAACGAGTGAACAGCTCTGAAGAAGAAACAGAAGCCAGTAAAGGGCTACAAATGGTGGGAGTTAAAACTCCTTAAAATAAAGTTCACATCAGGTATTCATAGAAAATGTTACATTTCATTCATAAATGTCCTTTTCTCTAGCTAGAATCAATTCTACAAACTTGCATATTTTTTCATTCCCGTGAACGTGACGACTACGATATAACTACTATGGAGGGTGAGGGTTGTACCTGAAGCAGAAGATCAAGAAGAGAACCTTTGAAGATTGTACAACAGTTTTTTATCCTCCCTCCCCAGCATTCAAGTTTTCCTCTACTGTTTGTATAGTAATCCAAATGTTTTTTTTTTGTATTGAAGGCAGTCTGAGGAATTGTTAGAAGATGGAACACAGAAGTGTCAAGCTCTGCTCCAGAGTCTAAGTATGTGATTAACTTGGTCATGGTTATGTAATATTTATGTATGTGATTAACTTGGTCATGGTTATGTAATATTTGTGGGAATTCCCATGTTGAGAATCAGATGAAGATTTTGCACTTGTTTTAATTTTCAAACAATATTGCATTTATTAATACAATTGAAAGTAATTTGTGTGTTGCTTTCCTGACAGATGCAGTGGCAGGAAACAGGATGGGAGGAACCCAGATGGACAGTAAATGAGAGAGACATAGTTAAAGTTCACATAGTGGAATATTAGATTATATTTTATTTGTAACATACTTTAAGAAAAAAGTTATTTGTTCTACATGTTAAACAT